>NC_135372.1:57101195-57404226 GCF_049243985.1 Paroedura picta | reverse complement strand
AAAATATCAGGGGCAGCAAATCAGACCAGAAGGAACTTTAAAATAATGGGTTATACTCAAATAAGAGAAAAAAAGAACTATCTATATCAAAATGAGGTGGTATAAGAAACTCTTGATTGACCTGTACTATTTTTATCATGTATTATTTTTATTTATTGATATTTTTATACCGCCCTTCCATACGGCTCTGGGCAGTTTACATAAAACGTCATGAGGTAATTACATGGAACATCATAACAAATATAACAATCATAACATAACATATAATGTCTCAACTAGGATGTTTCAACAGAACATTGTTTCTTGTACACTACATCACAAAAGAAACAGAACTTTAGAAATAAACAAAATTCATGGATCACTATTTTCATGGGATGCTCTTACAAAAGATATTAATAGTTCCCAGTGTTTATTAATATAAAATAGAGAATAGATGGAGAAAAATAGTACAATTTTTCTATGATTAATATCAGCAGAACATACAAAGCAGAAAGAAATTGTTTGTTTTTTCCCCCACAAAAAGATGCTATTTTCATTATGTGTATGTAGTTTTAAAAGTGACTGCTAAAATGAATCAATATTTCACAATCATTTTTTCTTAATTAAGGGTCTTTGAGGTATTGTATCACCTCCTCCTTATTACAAACTCAAGAGCATTTCCAGATTTCATTAATACCTCTTGATGATGCTAAACTCATCTCTTCATTATTTGCTTTGTCTCCCCTTCCAATTTCCTGTGGTACAAAATATATTTACATTTGTAGCTGAATTGTCCAGATTCCAAGCTGCTTGTCATGTTATTATACTGGAATGTTTCCCCAAAATACTTGTTTTTCTGTTTCTAAAAGTCTACAACATAGTAGCATGGGGCTTATTTTTTGTCTTGGTTCTTGCTTGGTTTAAATTTTCTGCTGCTGGCATGATGCAAGGTGTGTGATATAAAAAGGAGTAAATGAAATTAACTATGATACCTCTGATACTGGAAGTTTAAAGTTTACTTATAGAATGTCTAAATACTTAAATAATCTTGCATATATTCTTTAGCTGTATAAGGCCTTTGATGCAGAAACATGCTGCATTAGAAAGGAGTACTGTTTACATAATTGACATTTTGTTCCTCTTGTGTGTTATTCAAGGTTGAATAAAATGAACCAAGTGGCAATGATTGATCTTGCTTAATCAAGGAAACATTTACAGTGGTTAGTGAAACCAAGAAAGGTTAATTCTTAGTCCATGGATTGAAAAAGGAAATAGCAGATGCCAATAATAAAGTTTGAATATCTTCCCCATTGTTCCTACCCTATTCAGAATAAGTGACTCTTATTATAGGATCAGATCAAGCCATGTTAATCAAAGGGGTTGAAAAATGGCAGAAACATATATTACTTTTTAAATTTAAAAACTGGCCAGGTATTCTTCAATAAGAGGATAAGTAAGTGAATTATAATTAAAAGAAAAAAAGTGAGCCAAAGGTTGGAACAATTAATATATGTATAACAATGCTTGGAAGATATCTGTAATGTTAGGAAGAAAGAGAAATAGTTGAAGAACCTTGATCTAGAAAACTCATTATTGTAACCTTGGGAAGCAGAGAATGAGACTTAACAATAATTCCAGGGACAATTGTTGTGATTTCAATGCGATGTTGATGAAGCAGTCTCCAAACCTCTTAAGCAAGACTGCTTCTGTCCAATCTGACATGCTTTGCAAATTTAAACATGGTGTTGTAAGTGGCTTAAAATAAAATTATTTGTCTATTACTCTAACAATAACTATTAAGTTAAATATACTTCTCCCCCCCCCCCTTGATGCTTTCTGTTAGTTAAAACAAGTGTGACCATTTCCGCACAAGAAATCTGTTCATAGACAGCCTTTGAATGTTGGAAAGTTTTAGAGTCCGCTCCACATGATGTTACCTGCATCACGAGGCTGTCCAGTAGCTGGATCAAGTTTTGGCCATTTTTAACTCATGATTTCGGGAATCAACAAAACTGGATTTACATCCCTAAATTGCACGTCACATCGGTGAGCAACAAGTGAGCAACCAGGGATAAGTCCTTACAGAGCGGGAAACGCATGACAGTCTTGACAGCTTTATCCCACCCTCGCACCCACCCTCCCCTCTCAATTTCTTGCTCTGAGTAATTTTTTTTTAATGGTGTGGTCTGGGTTGGAGCACAACCACAAACCTACATTGTCAAGGGTAAAATAGAATCTTTAGTCCACTGTCTTTTTGAGATCAGGCAAGCAAAACACAGCCCCTTTTCTGTTTTTTGGAGGTGGAGAATGAGCTGGGAAAGAAGGGGGGGGGTGATCAAGCATCCTTGTCCCGATCATACAGGGGCCTAAGTACCTTGTTTTTAAGCCAACCATTAACTCAAAATGTATTTTTGGGCTACAGACATAAAGTCCCAAAGAAGAGTAATCCCAAAAAAAGGGAGGGATGTTGTATCATTTTGGCATTTTTCCATAGCATTTATTATAAATGCATTTGTGTTGTGGCATTACTGCATAGCAATGCTGAAGTGCCTTAAAAAATTGGGGGGGGGGAGTTTCAGTCCATGGGAAAACTGCTGTGCTGTGATTGGTGGCGTGCTGTGATTGACAAGCCAAGGAGCGGAGGGAGAAGTTTGACTTGTTTTCCCTTGCAACTTTGTCAGGAGGAAAAATGCCACAATGGGGCAGAGTGAAAATGCTGGAGAGGTCTCCCCATGAATTGAAGGACTGCAATCTGGATGTTCAGATAGTTAGGTGGATAGGGAATTGGTTAGAGAACCGCACTCAAAGAGTAGTTGTCAATGGTGTTTCATCAGATTGGAGGGAGGTGAGTAGTGGGGTACCTCAGGGCTCGGTGCTTGGCTCGGTACTTTTTAACATATTTATTAATGATCTAAATGAGGGGGTGGAGGGACTACTCATCAAGTTTGCAGATGACACCAGATTGGGAGGACTGGTAAATACTCTGGAAGATAGAGACAGAGTTCAACGAAATCTGAACACACTGGAAAAATCGGCAAATGAGAACAAGATGCAGTTTAATAAAGATAAGTGTAAAATTCTGCATCTGTGTCAGAAAAATGAAAAACATTCCTACTGGATGGGGGATATGCTTCTAGGTAACACTGTGTGTGAATGAGACGTTGGGGTACTTGTGGATTGTAAACTAAACATGAGCAGGCAGTGTGATGCAGCGGTAAAAAAGGCGAATGCCATTTTGGGCTGTATCAACAGGGCATCACATCAAAATCACAAGATGTCATAGTCCCATTGTATACGGCACTGGTCAGACCACACCTGGAGTACTGTGTGCAGTTCTGGAAGCCTCACTTCAAGAAGGACGTAGATAAAATTGAAAGGGTACAGAGGAGAGCGAAGAAGATGATCTGGGGCCAAGGGACCAAGCCCTATGAAGATAGGTTGAGGGACTTGGGAATGTTCAGCCTGGAGAAAAGGAGGTTGAGAGGGGACATGATAGCCCTCTTTAAGTATTTGAAAGGTTGTTGGAGAAGGGCAGGATGTGGAGAAGGGCAGGATGCTGTTTCCGTTGGCTGCAGAGGAGAGGACACGCAGTAATGGGTTTAAACTACAACGATATAGGCTAGATATCAGGGGGAAAAAATTTCACAGTCAGAGTAGTTCAGCAGTGGAATAGGCTGCCTAAGGAGGTGGTGAGCTCCCCCTCACTGGAAGTCTTCAAGCAAAGGTTGGATACATACTTTTCTTGGATGCTTTAGGATGTTTAGGGCTGATCCTACGTAGAGCAGGGGGTTGGACTAGATGGCCTGTATGGCCCCTTCCAACTCTATGATTCTATGAGGATGGCTGCAAACATAAGATTTACCATTCCACGTTTCCAAGCAGGAAGCCACTTGCGTTTTACCCCTCCTTGCAGAAGTGGTCTGGGTTGGTCATTGTTGTCTCTACATTGATTTATTCCATCTATGAAATAACTTGAACATGAATTCCCTAATGTCATGAAGCTGTATTCTCATCACCAAAGGAAAGAGGTGATGGCTTTCATTACTCTCAGAATGTAGATTGGAGATTCCTTAGAGATTCCAATTTGTTCTAGCAAATAAACTGGTTACTAGATTTTGTAAACTGAAAATACTGTTCTGATTTGAAATTTCCAGTTTTTGCTACGGTTTCCTTTTCTTGGTACTAAAATAAAGTCCCCCCCCCCCATCGTAATGATAAAATGATATGCACCCTCTTGCACAGCTGGTCTGAAGATATGAGCTGGGATGTCATCAATATGCTGATGACACCCAGCTCTATCTGTTAATGAGTGGCTGGCCAGATGATCCCCACACACACGCACACACACACACACACACACACACACAGACTATTGGCTGAGTGTTTGGAGGTGGTGACTGGATGGCTCCAGCATCGTCACCTGAAGCTTAATCCCCTGAAGATGGAAGTCTTGTGGCTAGGGAAGAAAAAACCAGAAGAGGAATTGCACCTTCCCTATCTTGATAGAGTACCGTTAAAAACTCCATGTTCTGTCAGGAATTTGGGGCTGATCCTTGATGTCTCCCTGATGATGGAAGCTCAGATCACAAATGTAGCTCACCAAGCATTTTACCATCTTCACCAAGTGAAGCTACTATCTGGCCCTAGGCACAGTGAACCATGTGACAGTCATGGATCTCACAGTAATTCACTCTATGTGACCTACCCTTGGATTTTATCCAGAAGTTATAGCTGGTGCAAAATGTGACTATATGGGACCCACTTGAAGTCACATATTTGATCAAACCAGCACTAGCTATACTGGTTGATTGGTTGTCAGTAGAGTTTCAGATAAGTTCAAGGTGCTGGTGTTAATCATCAAGGTCCTATGTGGTCTGGGCCCCACATAGCTCCAGGATTGTCTCTCTTAGTATGCCTCCAGAAGAGCATTGCATTCTGCCAATACAACCTCATTGGAGATCTTTGGCCGCAAAGAAATCCAACTGGCCTTAACTAGAGCTAGGACCTTTTCAGCCCCGGCTACTGCCTCGTGGAATGAGTTGCCAGTAAAGACCCAGCCCCTGATGGAACTAACAGGAGACTAGGGCTTATGGCACTCTTCCAGCAGGACCATGGTTGAGACCTCTTCTGAATCTTGGTTTCATAATATTTGTTTTGAGTCTCTCCTCTTGTGCAGCTAGAATGAGTACTTCCATTTATTTCTTCGCATGTCTATTTTAGATCCATTTGCGCATATTTTCAATATCAACTTTTTTCTCCTATGTCTTTCAAATATTGTCAATGGCTTTTCCTTCCAGTTGTCAAAATGAGTTTTGACTGCAGACTTTTTGTAATCTTCTTTGGTTTCATCAGCCTTAAATAAGTCTGCCTTGTACACTTCAACTAGAAGCTTCTCTTTGCATTTCTTAGTGGAGTTGTTCAGTGCTAATTTTTTCTTCAGTTGTTTGCTTAACTTTCAGGAAACCTCTTCAGCCTAATTTTCTTGGTAAGTAAAGATAATCAGCATACTTTTAGGGTGTAGTGAGTGATTATCTTGTCATTATCTTGTGAGCTTTACGATCTGTTGCTTCTAATCCTGCTTGTTTCCAATTGATGTCAGCTGTGTATCTTAGAACTGGGACTGCCCACTTGTTAATTGTCTTTACCGTGTTGCCTCTATTTACTTTTGTTCACAATATCTTTCTTATTCTTAGGTTGTATTTTTCTTAATAAGGGTATGTTTTATGTTGTCAGCTTCCCAAATTCCAAGATGCTTGTTGTTTTCTTCAAAGCCCAGTGTTTGATGTTGATGTTGCTGTTTGGCATCATGATTTCTTCTTGTTGAACAATCTTTCCCATTTTCAGTGCTGACGCTGCACACTGGTCAGGGCCAAATTCCATTGCTATGTCTTTGCTGAATATTTAAACTCTGATGAAGTCAGTTTTTCACAAATTCTTTCTGTCCCCTTTCAAATCATCCCTATAGAATAAGTGTGAAATCTTTAGGCTTGTCTTTGAAAGCTGGCACCGTAGGCTTGCGTTGTTGAGAAGGATTGTGAAGAATATTCGGGCAATGACAAAGAGTGATACTGGTGATAGCGAGTCGCCTTGGAGAATTACTTGTTTGCTATTAACTGTTTGGATTCCTTCTCCATTTGTTATCAGTATACTATTTTAGATTAAAGTTGTTACATTTTTTCTCTGATGCCTATCATTTCTAGTGTTTTCAGGATTCATGTGTGAGGGAATCAAATGCCTTTTTGTAATAAAACAAGCAAAATTCAGGTTGGTTTTCTGCCTTTTACAATTTTGTAAGACCATTTATCAATCAGTAATTGATCTTGAGAGAACTGGCCTTGAGAGAACTGGCCCCAGCAGGATACTCCGTTCTTCACCAATCCCGGACCCACAAGAGAGGAGGGGGGTGGCAATCTTGGTCCGGGAGGCTCTCTCCTACAGGGCTCTCCCGGGTCCGGAAATCGGTGGGGTGGAGTGTGTCGGTATTGAGTTGGGCTCAGTCGAGAGCTTGGCTATCTGGCTAGTATATCGTCCGCCCAATGCTCCGCCAGATGCCCTGCCCCGCCTGCTGGAGGCGGTGGCCGCCTGGGCGTTGCAGTTCCCCAGGCTTCTAATCCTGGGTGACTTCAACGTCCACGCGGACGCACCCTCTTCAGGACTTGGCGGGGACCTGGTGTCATCCATGGCGACACTGGGGCTCTCGCAATTTGTTGCTGGGCCCACCCATTACGCCGGCCACACGCTTGACTTGTTTTTTGGCTCCGGGATAGAGGTGAATCTGGATACAGCTTTGGCTGTGCCGTGGTCAGACCACTATGCCCTGTGGGCCCGGTTCGAGATGCCACCCCCTCCCCAGTTGGGCGGCGGGCGTATTTTTGCCCGCCCGCGGAGACTCATGGATCCACTCGGTTTCCAGAATGCTCTGCAGGACCCGATGCCTCCTGGCGACTCACTTGCGGCCATGGTGGGGGACTGGCAGTCCCGCCTGACGGCCGCCATAGATAAGATCGCCCCTAAACGTCCTCTCTGCCCTCGACTCAAACGGGCCCCCTGGTACATGGGGGTGCTCCGGGAGAAGAAAAAGGAAATGAGATGACTGGAGCGAGTGTGGCGGAAGACTCGTGACGAGGCTACAAGAACATCATATCGCACGCTTATGAGGGCGTATGAGATGGCGGTGAAAGTGGCTAAACGTGAGTTTTTTGCCACGGAAATCGCGTCCGCAAGCTCTCGCCCGGCCCAATTATTCAGGATAGTTAGATCACTTATTGCCCTTCAGGGGTACCAAAACACTAGACAATTGGAAATTGGCTGCAAGGCATTTGCGAGCTATTTTGCGGATAAAGTCTTGTCACTCCGCCGCAACCTTCCCGCCACAGTTAATACAGTGAATGAACTGGAGACCTGTTGGCTGCCATTGGTAGTGAGGTTTGATGGCTTCAGGCGGCTCTCTTCTTCTGAAGTGGACAAGTTGCTAGGTTCGGTCAGGGCGACCACCTGCCCCCTCGACCCCTGTCCTACTTGGCTCCTCAAAGGAGGTGGCCAGAAGATAGGAGGCCAGCTCAGAGACATCATCAACTCCTCCCTGAGTACGGGAGAGTTTCCTGAGCGGCTCAAGGAGGTGGTGGTCCGCCCTCTCCTGAAGAAACCATCGCTGGACCCGCTGGACCCTGTTAACTACCACCCAGCGTCGCATTTAGCGTTCCTGGGCAAGGTGGTGGAGAGGGCGGCAGCAGACCAGCTCCTGGCATTCTTGGAGGAAACTTCAGCACTCGATCCATATCAGTCTGGCTTCCGCCCTGGCCACAGGGTGGAGACGGTTTTGGTCTATCTGCTGGATGACCTCCGTCGCCAGCTGGATAGCGGCGGATCAGCCGTGTTGGTCCTTTTAGACCTATCGGCGGCCTTTGACATCGTGGACCATGAACTGTTGGTCCATCGCCTGGCCGGTACGGGGATACGGGGCACAGCCTTGTGCTGGATACACTCCTTCCTCCAGAACCGGTCCCAGAGGGTTGCTGTGGGGGAAGAGCTCTCGCAGCCCTATAGACTCCCTTGCGGGGTCCCTCAGGGTGCGGTCCTCTCCCCCACATTGTTTAACATCTTTATGCGCCCTCTGGCCCAGCTGGTACAGAGCTTTGGGCTGGGTTGCCATCAGTACGCTGATGACACCCAGCTCTATCTCCTAATGGACGGTCACCCGAACTCCCCCCCGGAACCATTTGCCAGATGTTTGGAAGCGGTGACAGAATGGTTCGAGCAGAGTTGCCTGAAACTCAACCCCTCCAAGACGGAGGTCCTGTGGCTGGGGCAGGAACAGGTAACGCGTTTACCCACCCTAGCAGGGGTGCAACTTACCATCGTGCCCCAAGCTAGGAATTTGGGTGTGACCATTGATGCCTCCCTGACTATGGAGGCTCAGGTCAAGAGAGTAGCAGGCCAGGCATTTTTCTACCTTCGCCAGGCCCGGCTACTAGCGCCCTACCTGTCCCCTGACCACTTGGCCACAGTGATCCATGCAACAGTCACCTCCAGAATAGATTACTGTGACTCGCTCTACGCAGGCCTACCCTTGTCCCTGATCCGGAAACTACAGCTGGTACAAAATGCAGCTGCCAGGGTCCTCACTGGAACATCCTGGAGGGCCCACATCCAGCCGGTGCTGAGGCAGCTGCATTGGCTGCCAATTGCTGCCCGGATCCGGTTCAAGGTTTTGGTTTTAACCTTCAAGGCCATACGCGGGTTGGGACCCACATCCCTGAGGGACCGCCTACCGCTCTATGCCCACCGCAGGGCCTTACGCTCTGTGGGTGAGAACCTGTTGGTCGTCCCCGGCCCGAAGGAAGTGCGCCTAGCCTCGACCAGGGCCAGGGCTTTTTCAGTCCTGGCCCCTACCTGGTGGAATGAGCTCCCGGGTGATCTGCGGGCCCTGCGGGATTTGTCAGCTTTCCGCAGGGCCTGTAAAACGGAGCTCTTCCACCAGGTCTATGGTTGAGGCTGGGGTCAGCAAATCAGGGACATCGCTCCCCCCCTAGGAGTTGGAGTGTACGCTACTCCCCTATCCTTTCCTCTTCACCTCTTAATAATTGGGGGAGGGATGGGATTTTTAGCCGCCATGTTAGTAGATTGATATTTTAATGGGAATTTTAATGGGATTAGTTGTTGTGACCCGCCTCGAGCCTATCGGGAGAGGCGGGAAATAAATCTAATAATAATAATAATAAAAATGTCTTGGGACTTTTGGGAAATTCCTCTTTGTTCCTGTGGTAAAATTGCATTGAGCTGTAGATATTCTTGAATGGAATCGGCTGTAATCCATGTTAGGAGTTTAAAAGTTGTTAGGAGGCAGGTGGAAGTTGTTTAGCACGGCCCATTTCTCTTTGTTCTTCAGAATGAGAAAGGTTCTGTCAGTTGTTATCCAATCTTCTACTGCTATGGAGTAAAGTACATTATTAACCTATTGTACCAATCATGGATGAAGACGTGACAGTTTTTAAAGTCAGTAGCCATGGACTTCAACTCTGCCAGGCGCTGTTCAGTTTTTCACTTTCCTCAGTTGTTTTCCTAGATGTTCCAGGGTTATTGCATTTGTTTTACTTTAAATATTTTTTCTTTTTGATATATAGAATTTTTTTACTCATAAAGGTGAAAAATATTTAGTATCACATATTACAAAATATTGAGAAGAGGGGAGGAAGTGAGCATCAAGCTGATATTTAATAATACGTATCTTGTTTGTTTATATCACCCAAGTGTCATATACCACATACTACATACCCCAAAGCTTATATATACAGTCTAAGCATCAATTTTCTTTAAGCACCTTAATTTTTACCAGTCAATATATTCTAATATATTGAATGAGGTTGCTTGATAGAGTTACTGAAGCAATCGGTGCAAACTTAAATGGACTCCGGGGAATGGGAGAGGACAGGAAGGCCTGGAGGATCATTGTCCTCCGGTATACAAATCTAAAAATAAAATAAATAAATAAAATAATGGTGTACTTTTGTTTGATGGGTAGTTTATGTGCTGCTTATGCCTAATAGCTTGTTTTAATGACTTTTTAATCCTGTAGTTTTTAATTGTAAGCCTTCTGGAACAGGACTCTGAACAGAAATATTTTAAATAAATGTGTTTATTGTTTCAAGAAGGAAGTCTATTGGCTTGTGTTCCCAACCCCTCCCTTCATGCATCTCATCTCATGGAATTAATTTTTAAAAACTTTTTTGATAATCAGTTGTTGGTAATTCTCTATAGTTTATTTTCCTGTCAACGAACCAAGATTTAAGCTGGGAATCAACTGTAGTTTGAAATCTTGGTATGTAGGGGAAGGAACAAGCCACTGTTAATGTTTCAGGCATAACTACAGATAACAATTTCTACAAATGTGGAAATGAGCCTGAGGGAGGAAAGAGATACAAATGCCAGAGGAACCATGTAAAAAAAATATAGCAGCTCTTTCTTGTGAACCGTATCTTATGATAAATGTGTACAAGGAAAAAGCAGTGTGACTCATTCATAACGCCAAAGACTAAGGATGTAATACACCTTTACTAAACTACTTTAATTAGCCCCTTGCAATTTTGCAGCCCCCTGCGATTTGTATTTTGTTTCTTTGCCACCAATTACCCATGTATTTCTGGAGTCTAGCTTCTGAAAATTAATTTATGTGCTTAGTAAAAGATGTTATAACATGCCATACGTATACTTTTCCCTACATGTCGTATTCTCTGAGTTTAAAAAATAATGTTTAAAGAGGGGGGTAGTTCATGGCAATTCCTCCTTATAGGTGATGGTGAACTTTTAAAAGAGCTGTTTAAAATATTGTATTTGACAACTCAATATTTTAAACAAACGCCTTAAAATTAATTCACAAAGCTTAAGATGTAAGGATTGGAGTATTAAGCATTCTCTGGTTTCCAATTAGTTTTACTGGGGGGGGGGGGACCTGAGTATTTAATGGGGATTTGAACCTAAATTTCTTCACTTCGACATTCATATCTGCTATTCAACACTGGCTTTCTAATTCTCAGATTTGCTGTTTTACAGTTACAACAACAACAAAGGTCAAAAAAATGTTGCAGCATATGAGGGTTTCAAAGAATTATTCAGGAATTCAGCATTCTATAAACCAGTATTTATTTATTTTTCAGATCGTCATTGCAAGCATCATGTGCAGTTACAATAAAGATGATTGGACTGAACTTTCAAAAATGGCTGAGGTAATAGCCTCTTAATATGCTTTCTGTTCTTCTCGTTCCCTGTCTCTCCCTCCAGCTCCCTTTTAATTTTTTAACTGTAAAAAAGAAAGGATATAGAAATGAAAAATGACACTTTCAAACATATTTATTATTGCTTGTTTGTTCTGTGGTTTCATTAAAATGGTAGGAATGTAAATTAAACGAACCTATTCCACAGAAATGGTCCCCTGGACTTTGCATTCTACCTGAAAATCTTTTAGCCTTTGAATCTCTCTACACTTTTTATTTGCATTTTAAGCAACCTGAGTATTATGACGGATGCCCTGATAAAATTTAATTCTACCTTTGAGAACCTAACTTGATCTTACCTTCCTTCAGGCAGTCTAGTTTGACAGCAGAAGAAGAAATTCTGAATATAAAACTCTTGAATATTTAAAGTATAAAAGGCTTATTTAATGCTGTTCCGGTTCTAATACTGATCTTTAAAAAAAAGAAGAAAGAAAGAAACCCCAAACGCCATTATACATAATAGCGGTCTGTTCATTTTTTTTGTATTATAAATGCCACCTTGCACGAATGAAAACATCTCAAACATCCTCCATTTGTGTCTCCTTCTTCTTAAATGCCAGCTTAAAAATACTTTTATGTGGATTGAGAATGGGAAGGAATACTTATGACACTAGTATATTGGATGAAAGATCAGTGTATGTATTAAAAATATAATTGAGGCTGAAATTTTATTCACTGTTACCATGGAGCAAAGTTAGTTTAAGTTAAATCACGGGGCATTTTCTCCTGGTGTGCAGGGTGGCGAGACTGCATGTTTGAGAAGGTCCCACTTAGAAACAAAACACATTCCTGCGCATTGAAAACTTAATGTGTAATGGAGGCTTCCCCACGCCCCATGATACTTCATGAGCAAGGAATAATTTTTTTTTTTTAGCATGGAGTCATTAGTTAGAACACTGAGCCCTATAATCTCAGCTCATACAGTCCAGAGAAAACAATTGTCATTGGGTTCAACTGAATATAAAGCAGTAAATCAGAATTCCATAAAAAGATGTGCTCTATTTATTTCAGAGGAAAAGGAAGTTGTGAAAGAGTGATCCTCTGTAAGTGTACCAGTGCATACAAACAGATTCAATCCAACAACGTTTACATTTTGAGGAGAGAAAATTAAGATGAGCATTTTTTTAAAAAATTGACTGTGAATACTTCTGAAACATACCTTTGTGGCATTCTGCTTTAGCACCTTTGAACTGGATATAACAAGCCTTTGGGTTGTTCTGGGTGGTGTTTGTACTTTTATAAGATGAAGCTTAGTGCAGCATATTAACATTTCGCTTCTCCTTCTCACCATGTTTTTCTTAGTATGATTACTATTCTCTTGAAAGCAATAAAATCACTCCCATTGTGTAAGTTGTTTAGTATCACCATCCATGCTCTGGGGCCCTACAGGGAAAAAATTTAAAACCATCTCACTGCCAAGTTTATGTGACCTTCCAAGGTGCATAAGCCCTAGAGGGGTAGACTGGCCTCTGCAGGAGGCCAGCCCATGTACATTAAAGGTCAACTTGTCATGGAAGTAAATAACAAAACTAACAACATCCCTAGGTTGTGAAGATCAACAGAATGAGGAAGGCTTGAGGAAAATGATGGATAGCATTTCCCATGATCAGTCTCTTCGGAGTTTCTGACCCATGGCCACACAGCAGGCAAAAGTCACTCCCATCGTTCAGCAATAACAAAATGCAAGCCATATTTCTAGCAATGCATAAGTAGTGAAAATGTTTATCCATGATCATATCCTGTCTTGTCAAACCTGGATTTAGCATGTAATTTTTGAATGCTATGAACGTGGAACAGCTGCAAAATAATTTTTACAATTGCTATTTGTTGAACATGGTATTTAATATTTACTGCTGATTTGGTGCAGTTATCAATAGCCAATGCAACAGGTAATCAGTAGCAGTATGGAAGAGGAGAACTCAAGAGGCATTTCTTCTCACAATGGCATCATGTGCTATGACAAACATTGACCAGCCAAAAATGCTTTAGGATGCTTAGGGCTAATCCTGCGTTGGCCTGGTGCACCTCATCCTCCCCCGATTTGTGCTCCTGACAGGAGCTGGGGCAGTGAAGTTCCCAGTGCGTAAATGGTCATAGTGAGTGCAGGATGATGCTGGCTTCACAGGCCCTCCAAGCTGATTTGGGCCTCAGGAATTTCCCACACACACACACAGTTCCCTCCCTCTTGTCAGCTCTAGACTTGAAGGTCTTGTGCCATGAGGAAAGCATGAAGTCTTTTTCTTGTGTATTTCCCATCATGTGGCTTTATCAGCACCTTAACATTGCAGGACTAAATGGACATCCTAATGGATTTTCTTTTGAAGTATACATTTCCTGAAGTCTGTGTCATAATTTGCTAGAGACCACCAAGTTTCTCTTTCTCAGTGTTGAACAGAGATCTTCAGGGCATAGCTCATTTAATCATGATAGACCTGTTGTTCCTTCATACTTCACAGAGATGAGAAACTGTTCGGATAAAATAAGACCTCTTTCCTGAACTTAATCTTATTTCAGAATCAATCCTGACCTTTGTAAATTTCTAAAGTTTGGTTAACATTTCTCCCTTCATCTCTCTTTATTTTTCATATTGCTTCTGACTTCCTATTGGAGACAATAGGCAATAGTGTTCTCAAGCACATGTTCTACTTAAATTCCTACATCTTCTTCACTCTTCTTAGAGAAAAAGTCATGCTATGACATGCTGCAGCTATTTGTATTTATACCTGCGAAGCCAGGGTAAAAACCAAAATAATAGCATTTACATTGGAAAATAAAAAGAGCTGCCTGTGATTTGGCCTCCCTTGAAGCGTTTCCCTCTTTTTTAGGGGTTAAAAGACCATTTTTTACAATACAGTCCATCTGTTACCTTCCTAAGGCAAAATAAAATTATGAATCAAATCAATATTATACATAGAGATTGTTGGGAACAATTACTCTGGTCCTTGGAGCAAATTCCAAAAGCTGAATTAGAAGGTTAGTTGCCAGCTTTTTCTGCAGTCACCTTATTCATACATCATACTAATGCATTGTGAAGTATAGGGAAGATAAAGAGCACATAAAACAGAGGAAATATTTATTGACCGTAGTAGCAAACTATACATACAAACCAAAACACTCTTCTCCAGTAGACCTCTTACCTCAATTTTGGGTTATTTCCCTTTCTTTATTTTACCCGCTGCATTTTTTCCTAGTTATTCCCACCACAGACACAAAAGTAGGTTCATGGGAGAAAGAGAGCTACGGTAACAGGAACAGCTAGTCGTGCATGCTGGGGATGGGACAAAGTCCTAGCCAGACTCCACTCCAACATTTAAGTGACCTATCATAAAACCAGTTGATTATCAGTGCTGGAAACAATCACTGATGTACCTGCTTTTTTTGAGACGGGGAAGTCTTTTTCCTCACACCTTTCTGTATTGTATTGCTCTTGTTTGGGTCAAGCCTTTCAGCTATTACAACATGCTCAGCCATTGCTTATGGCTTTAAGGCTGTTTTAGTGGGCATGCTTTTTCTTGCCTCTAGCCATTATAGTGCTGGGAGAGGTAAACAGGAAATTATTATGTTGGAATCACATTCATGTGTACACTCTGGGTTCCAGACATAGATGAGGCAATATTCAGTCTGGTGGATGTTGAAGTTGCAGACTGACTTCCCAGCCCTGTTCTCTCCATAACTGTACCTTATTCGTCCACTCCCTCCTTCCTTTCAGATAAAGGCGAGAGAGTAGCTGTCATGTTTGAGGGGAATGGTTAAGTCAAGAGGGAAATGTATACCAGGTGAATGTATTTAAAGGAGGACCTGCTATCCACCCTTCCTTCAGTTCTGCCAGGATAAGCTAACTGGCTGTAGCTAAATACAGCATCTACAGTTAAGTTATTCTGGAAGATTACATGTCCCTTCTTTATTTCTCCATTACTGGGGAATTCTACAAGATTCCTTCTCATTCCTTCATTAACAAATATTTTCCGTTTTGGCAGAAATGTCTCCTTCCTGATAAATTGGAGGATGTGCCCAAAAGAGCAGTGGAGATAAGCCATGCATAAAGATAACAAATGAAAAAAAACAGTGGAGCAGACTAGGAACACACAGACTAGGAACAGAAGGAAAGCTGGGGTAACCTCAATCAAAGAGATATTTTGTAGCTGAAAGGGGCTGAATTTCACATATCGATTAGAAAATTGTGGGGTCTAGGTCCCTAGGTATGTTTTATTTAGCATTGACTTCCAAATATATGTTTTCTGTGAGCCAGGTTAATATTCTATAAAGACCACTATAATATTTACAGAATTCCAATTGCTTTTTCAAGAATTTTGCCATTTTACAAGCAAACCAAACTCAAATGAATAGGATAGATTTTAACAATGTTGGGAGATCAGCAGCAGAAAGCTCTTAGAAGAAACAATTCAGAAAATATCCATATGAGAAGGCCAGACCAAAGCCTGATTTATATATGTGGGAATGAGGTGGTAAAATGGACCATACCTGACCACAAGCGAAGAAACACATTTTGGGCTAGGAGGGGGCCAAGCTGGTGGCAACGTCGTGCATAAATGAGGATTAACCCTTCTGGCATGTAGGCACTGGGCAACTCTTTCCTGCCCATGCATAATCAGTCTGGGACTCATGAAAGAAGCTATGCACTGCACTGTTGAACTGGGCTTCTGCCCCAACAGTTCTGCCCCAATGCCCCTAAATATACAAATTGGAGTACACAGTGTGTGACAGTTATAAAAAAGAACAGAATCCAATGTAAAGACAACATGAAAAGAATTGGTCCAATGGGAAGAATAGCTTTTATCAATTGCTTTGAAAGCAGAAACAATACATTAAAATGTTAACAAGCTGTAGGAATGCCACTGGAAATTCTGAAGACCAAAGAAGGAAATGGTAAATCCTGCCTTTCTCTCATGAATGCCTCCTCAGTGGACACCTACAAAAACTTTGCTGCACAAGTGCCTGGAGACCTCTAGACAATATTCACATTCTAATGCATTTCTGTATAGTTGAATAGCAGAGTGACAACTCTTCAAAATATAGAAGACTGTAAGGAAGGTAGAATTCTGTACTGTGCCATGTCAGTCTGTGAGCTACGTTTTTAAATTCTGCCCACATAGAAATAAAACAACTCAAACTTCCATCCATACCTATCATTCCATCTGCATACAAAATATACAGCATAATCCCTAGTGTGAAATGTTGCTACATTTGGTGAGCATTTTATTTGAGGAGCATTCACCAGTGTGACACCAGTGTACATTCTGAAATGGTACACTCCAGAATTGCATATTGATGTAACAAAAGGGGCTGGCTCCACACTAAGACCCTTCCATAAATGAAGTTGGATTTTTCTCCCTCCTCCACTCCCGGTGCAGCTAACTGATCTGCCCAAAATGCAGCTCTTGAGTTACAGGAGAAAAGAATAGCATGGGGACAAATTCTGTAGAAAGGAATTGGTGGAAATTGCCTTTCATCTGCCATCAACTGGAAGTTGAGTATGGATCCAGCAAAAAAGGCAGAGTCTCTCTAACAGAAAATGTCATTTAAGGATAGAGTTAAGATATCCACATAAATTATACTCTTTATGTGTCCCTTTAAAGTGTTTTTCCCCTTTGTTTCTTCAAAATACATTTTGCTTTGAATTAGTCATGAACGAAAATAAATATTGATGGAGGGAAATATTACATGCGGCGTAAGTTATCTACACATCACGTTTTCATCTGGGAAATTACCTTCAGTGAAGTGGCATACCATTTGGCAGTTAATACTTGATATTTTCTTCCACTGTGCCATACAGGCTGCGGGTGCAGATGCCCTGGAGTTAAATCTATCATGTCCGCACGGCATGGGAGAAAGAGGCATGGGCCTGGCCTGTGGGCAGGTAAGACTTTTAACAGCTATCTCTTTCATGTCTCTTCAGCAATGCAATGCCATTTCATTGATAGTCCTACCTCAGGGGCTAGAACAGATGAAGCCGATCACTAGCTAGGGATTCTCTGGCCTCCCCTTGTTTAAATATTTAGCGCCAGAAATGTGGGAAATGGCAGAGTCTGAGATTACACGATGCGTTTATTTTTATGGAAGACAAAATTGCATTATGCGCTTGACAGGAAGCAATATCATAATAAATAGTTGCCAAAATGCTCAGACAGAATTGTACTTTATACATTCTTAATGTTGACCAGCATCTCTAGGGAAATGCAGTACAAGCGACTTTCAGCTCATAGGCATTTTACAGAAGGTTAGCTACAACAATGGGATTTCACAGTTATTAGAAACTGAACTGAGATGTAGGAGGTTCCTGTTTGGGAACATGAGCTGGACATGTGATGCTTTCTATACCATTTCTTCAGCCTTTCTGTGATATTGTTCCCTGAAGCTGCATTCAGATATCCAGTTTAAACACCATTTAATTTTTCTATTAGGCTTGTGTAATGCTGCATCGTGTTCTTGCATCATAACCTGGATCCAAATTATTCCTCCTCTCCATGGTTGCTCTTTAATGTTAAAGTTCAGGTAATCTGAACATGGATGACCTACATAATGTGTAGTTTGGACCTGATATGATTATGTGTAATATGCTAATAAATAACCTAATATGAATTTTAACAATGTCCCACTTTAAGAGCAAGGGGTTTATTTGCAGTGGGTAGGTATGCACAAGAAAAGAATCATTAGTATTGACTTTGCAACTGTATGATTCCTCCATGCAAAGGGACTAGCAGGAATCTGAACTTACAATTAGAATATTTGTATGTTTATGGCACATCAAATGCATTGCTTATCAGTGGACTCATGGATTTACTAATCAACAACTAGTGCTAAATGTGTTGTATACCAGCATAGAGAAATTAAGAAAGGGTATTGGGAGGGAGAAGAATAGGGAGAAAAATAGCTGGGCATCTTTGTCCTCTTAAGATAATGTCACCTCTACAAAAGTAAAGTGTCTGCAATGAACAGCCAGTTACCACTTACAGCCAGTTACCACTTGTACCCTGGGTACAAAACAACCCCAGAAATCTATGTACTTGCCATTGGGTAAAACAAAACATGAGTTTATTAAGAAAACTTTGGTAACACCCTGATGACCCTTCTTGATCATCATGAATGCCTGACAACCTTTACTGATCAACTGGAGAATATTTACCTCAGCTCAGAAAAGTGCAGGTGTGATGTAGAAAAAAATTTAACAAAAAGATTATCAATCACTAATTTTAAATATTTTGGATGTTTTATTTTGAAATTATTGAAAATTTATGTCTAATAAGTCAGGATTAAAATGGGGGATAGTAAAAAACATGTCTTTATAATAGAACCAATCTAGTGTGAATTATATGCTAATGATAAGGGGTGCATTTACACAAAAAGAACATTCTGACTCCTATCGAACTATGTTTTCAAACTTCAGATGTTTAGTAATATGAAATACAAACAAGGATTGTTGGCATGTGTGGTTAATTGACAGTGAATAATAAGCTTTATTGCTTGAAATTGCCCCCTGGAAGGCTGTCGGCTATGTAAATGTGGGTGAGGGAGTGGGAGTGAGGATGTCCTGCAGTTTGGAAATTTTGGCGCTGTCTTGGATTGTTGGGTACTTTTTTAATATGGAGTTTTTAGATTTTTATGTAAACTGCCATGAGCCGGCCAGAATACAACTGCCCACGAGTGGCAGTCAACAAGTACAATTATTAAATAAATAAATAAAGTGAGAGCTGGCCTCCTTAAATAGCCATGCTGTGTGCTGTGCCCCCATCTCGCACCTGGCCCTAGGTATCATGACAGTTAGTTCCCAGCAGACTGCTTTAGCATGGGAACAAGCTGGTCATTTTGCTCTGCCATTCCCCCACCCGAGCAATAGCGGGCTGCCTGGTTTATTTGGGTTGCTGCATGCTGGGCAGGGGACAGCTCCTGGGCAAGAGAAGACTTGGATACAAAATATTGCTTTTGGCTTGGAACGGCCACCGCTTTATTGTTATGTAAATGAGCATAGGCATCTAGGTGAGCAAATCCCAAAACAAGTGCTCCCTCATCCCGCAGCTGGCCGAACACAAGGGATGATATGGAAAAATCAGCAGTCCCACATGTGTGGACCAAGCAACACCCAGGTTAAGCTCTCTTTACCCCACAGGCCTGTTGATACTCTGGATGGTGATCAAAGGTGAATCCCCATGGGCATCAGCGTCTGTTGGAGGTTACCTTGGCCACCCACCATGCACCTGAGCTATCCTCCCCCAGCTGAGGAGACACCACTGTCCAGCATGTGTCTGCCTCTTATGGACGTCCCCGAACCCGCTGGAGCCTGGCAGGCATGGGCTCATTCCCCCTAGGATCCACCCACCCCCAAAACTCCAATGAGTGAAACAATGCTCCCACCAATGCTAATTAAAAACACAAGTCACACAGCCTAAAGCGCACATCCATGAACAAATGTCCATACCCCACACAGACAGATGAATCCTATCCCAATGAAACAAGGCTTCTTGCCAAAAAAAGCAATGTTTGGATTAGACAATATCTTGTACCGGTCTGTCACATACATCTTCAATACTGCCTTGCAGACCTTGCACCTAGTGAAATTCACCTTTCTGAGGTTGACAGCATCCCTCCTTGAACACTGTTCAAGAAACTCTGACCAAATGATAAGCACAACAAGGACACAGATGATGAATCAGCAACAGATCCTTCCTAATGGATGTTGACAAGTCCCAACCTGACATTGATGCTGTCTCCAAGTTTTTGGTATATGCAGTAGGCTGTGGTCATTCACATTCTCTGGCCCCATCAATGAACTGTTACCCAGAACCCTTCCCAGAGGAATTGTAGATCCTTAGATTGCATTTCAGATTTACTCTGATGCCTCTGGGAACATGGGCTTTGGAGATTTTTATGACAATAATTGGTGTGTTCAGTGCTGGTTCACATCGTGGGAATCTGCAGGTTTGTTGTGGGATATAACTTTTATAGAATTGTTTCCCATAGTCACAGTGGTCATCATCTGGTGGGAGTTATTCTGGGACAGGAGGATTATCTACTGGTGCAACAATCATGCGTCTTGCTCAAAAACTCATTTTACTATGTCTTGAATGTTATATTTTCATTACTGTGAAGCATATTGCAGGGGTGGGCAACCACGTAGCTGATACCATATCCAGATTCCAGCAGCGCTTCAGGATTATGGCCCCATCAGCGAACAGTTACCCTGAACCCTTTCTGAAGGAAATGTGGAGCCTTAGAGATTGCATGTTCAGGATGGTTTGAGGGCTTTTCTGTCTCCGAGACATGGCATTCTTATGAGGCCACTGTCTCCAAATTCTTGGTACATGCAGTTGGCTGGGGCCATTCACCTTCCCTGCCACCCTCTGAGGAAGGTGTGCTGTGCTATCTGGCTCAGATGTGTTCCCAGGGCTTTACGGCGTGAACTCTCTATGCATTTGGCCGCTGTCCCTTGTTAGTGTAAGCTCTGGCAGTGGTGGTATCCTAGCTCCTTTTTAATCTGCAAAACCCTCTAGCCCAACAGCCAAATTCCCTGAGAACGAATGGCCACTCACTACAAGATACTCCAAGATGGTGGTAAGAACTCGCCACAGTGGAAGGCTCCAAAATAGGCACGAGAAAATACAGCCTGGAACAATCCTTCAAAATTGGAAGGACAAATGGAAGGAAGCTGCCCAATAATATTTCCCAGCAGCCACAGTAAAATAAGTTGCCTGTTATTGGGACTCCATCCTTCTGTGGTTTTCTGTATTAAAAGGAAAAAAAAACCCTCATTTTCAGTCCAGTGGGTCTAGCCCTCTTAATTTTTTGTCAACAACCACCACACAACCTGACTAAGAGGAGTTGAGGAAAAACTCCAGGAGGATGGTAAAGCTTACCTAGTAACGTTTGATCCTTGTTTCTCATGGGAATGATGTAACATTGGAGACTTTCGGGCTCTAATTTCCAGATCTCTGGTATATTTATCAATCACTATCAATGGGCATAATTAGTGCTTTGTCAGGGTTTTGAAAGGTACTGACTGTGTAGTTCATCAGTTAAAAATCTATTTTGTTATATTTCTTCTTCTTGGTATGTGAAAAAGGAGGAGGAGATTGGTGAGGCAACAAAAAAGAAAATTAGGGTGCAGGGACTGATCAAAGATAGCATGTAACCTATTTAAAAGATTATTCGATGGCTGTGATAGGGGTGAGAATATCTACAGATCATCATTAGCATCTTTTCGTTTCATCAAATCTTTTGGTTCTTCATCGTATCTGGCAATCATAGTTGTACAGAAATCCATTCCCCTGTGAGGAAGTTGTATTCTCCTCTTTATTCTAGCTATCACAAATGAAGAATTAAAAATGTTCTTTCTTAGGGTAACCACAAATTTGTTGAGCAGTGACCAGTCCCTGCTTCCATCTCCAGGTGGAGGCTGTTTGGAGAAATTATGCAGGTTGGATCCTGCCCTAGTATAAGCAGGGCAGGATCATCTCCCACAGTATTCATTCCTCTCAGTGACTTGAATTTCAGTTCTTTATTGAGAGGACAGGGTGCTGCTTTAACAACATCAGAGCCATTTAACAAAGAATGGGACACTTTTTAAGATGAATAAACAAATAGATAAAAGGTTTACCAAAGAAGTGGTAAATAGATAATTCACCTGAAAGCAGTAACCAGAAACCTCAGGTAGAAAAAAAATATGTACATCTTTTGAAATTTAAAGTATGTACCTGCTTAAGGAGGTTAACAAACATTTCAGTACAGTTATGCTGCTGCTGCTATTATTTCAAAATCCCATGCCCGCCCTCCCAAAAAAACTCACTAAGGAGAACTTCCAGTATAACTACATGCCCTTCACTAAATGTCCTATAAAACAGAACAGCCTTTCATTTTCATCTAAACACTTTCACAGTAAGTAGCTGGCTAACTTATTTCAATAACCCATTCCACGAGTT
The DNA here is from genome assembly GCF_049243985.1 of Paroedura picta. Lineage (NCBI taxonomy): Eukaryota > Metazoa > Chordata > Lepidosauria > Squamata > Gekkonidae > Paroedura > Paroedura picta. The sequence continues at coordinate 57,382,046 of NC_135372.1, read as the reverse complement.
GAGTGCGTTAACATAAAATGTGTGCGCAGTGCTAAAGGACGGGTTCACAATGAGCAATAAGGATTGGTGTGTTGCTGGTTCCATTATGTATGTAAATGTTCTGAGTGTACATGTTCATAATGAAAACAAGTAACTGAAAACTGTAGATTGTGGTTCACATCTTTATTCAGGTTGTTTTTTTCCTCGGTTTCCCAGTCTGTGAAATGAATAGGAAAGAATGTACTCTGGAGAAGAAGGAATGTAAATTGCTCTAAGCCTATAGGATAGGATGGTTTTTGAATAAAACAAGTGTTCTAGGAGTGTGCAGTATTCTTCATAATGAAAATTATAAGTTAACACCAGTCTTGACTTGATTTCCATAATGTAGTGTTCTGAGCCAGTGAAAAAATATGACAAATTTATTTAAAGGATAATAGAAGTGTATAAAATATTAAAAGAAAAAATAGGCAATTGTTTTATATATCGATATAGATATAGATATATATTGATATAGATATTGATATAGATATAGATATATATTGATATATATTGATATTGATATAGATATATATTGATATATTGATATTGATATTGTTTGTATAATAACAATGCTGGCATATTATAGGTTTATGGATCCGGGTTTCTCTAATGGGGGTCTTATAAATCCACAGGATAGCCTTGGGCTCTAAATTTCTGCAGTTGGCTCTTTAATTCTACAGTAGCTGGAAGATATGTAAAAAAAGCATGTAGCCAGGCAGCTCCCTACTGACTACGCATCCAAGAGGCTTCCAGTGCTTGCATATATTACTCCGGATGGCACAGGTTTGAATCGGAAAGAAAAGGGATGGTGCGAAGGTTTAAAAAATGTGCAAGACCTTGAATGTCTGTCTTGATGAGGCAACCTTCAGGATTCACCTTGACCATAAACAGAACCTTTGGGGTGCCTATTTCATCCAATATGAGAAGGCATCAATCTGGCCAGAGCATTAGCTATTTGTTTCAAACTTGAAGGTCAAACACTTATCTTCCTGCAACAGTGACCTGCAGATCTTAGGACTGAATTTGAATAACAAAATTAATCCTCAAATCGCTGCACTCCCCCCACCCCCATATCTGCATTTTAGAAGGATCTAAACAGGCAGGCTTTATTGTTGTTTTTAATTGAACATCCTGCTGAGTCCCCCCCCCCTTTTTTTTCCTTTTATTTCTATAACTGCAACATACAGCTCTCCCTTTCACTATGGAAAATATTTCATATGGTGAACATTATTGGCAAGTTCTAATGACATAATCCCTGCAGGAGAAGCCCAGACTCTATTTATCGCATGTTGGATGGAAATATAATTACAATTTAACAGTGATCAAAGATTGATTGTTCCTCTGTGGAATTTGCCATGGTTAGAGGAAGTCAAGGGTTAGAAATAAAATTGACCAGCTGACTTTAAGCTTATCAGCTGCAAGGCAATGCTAAATATCTGTGACGTTTTAGTGACACTTGTCTAAGGTCTAGTCATTAGTAATCTATCCCATTCTTTTATTTCCCTTGGGAAATTCTGCAGCAATACTCCTGAAACCAGGGAGGTCATTTCAGACAAGCATACTTTGCTAGGTAGTGAGCAGGAGCAGTGAGACCCTCTAGGACTTTTAAAACTGGCAACAATACACAGTGTGTGATGTTCAGGCAATATGGAGCCACGTTTTCATTGCAGATAGACAATGTAATCCTAAAAAGAGTCACACTGTTCTAAGAACATTCATTTCAATGGATGTTGAAAGGCATAAATCACAGATTTCTAATATGGTTTCTGATATTTACATCTCTACCAGGTTGTCTACCAGATTGTCTAGGTCTTCACATTAGTGTCTGCACACAGTTGAGGCAATGTCCATGCTGAGAATAGTAGAACCAAGGTTGACTTGATTACTCAATTATCCTTTCATGTAAGAAAACCTAATGGAAGGCAATCACCCTCCAGTTGTTCTGCATGTCTTTCATAATCTTTGGGGCTGAATTTGTACAATTTCACAATATATAAGCAATAAAATAAGAAACTGTGAATTTTATATTTAAAGGAGAAAGAATTGGACAGAGGAGCCAAAATTTAAGAAAGCGAAGGGTAATGACAACCTGGAAAAAAATCAGATTATTTCTCACAGATGACACTGACACTGGCCAGCATGGTGTAGCTCCAACTTCTAATCTGGTGAGCCAGGTTTGATTCCCTGCTCCTCCTCCATATGCAGCCAGATGGGTGACCTTGGGCTCGCCACAGCACTGATAAAGCTCTTCTGACCAAGTAGTAATATCAAGGCTCTCTCTGCCTCACTTACGTCACAGGGTGTCTGTTGTGGGGAGAGAAAAGGGAAGGTGATTATAAGGTGCTTTGAGATGCCTTCTGGTAGAGAAAAAGCAGCATATAAGCACCAACTCTACTTCTTCTGGTTTTAAATTGCTTTCTGGCTCCAACGTAAAAACCTGCATTGACAGGAACATTCTCTGCTGAATTTGCAATGCTCATATGACACTAAAAATGAAAAAGAAAATCAAATGCATTTCCATAATGACACAAAGGAAAAGATAGTCTTAAAGGCAATCGATCTTATTAATTCAAAGGTGGGGTAGCCCCAGATCTGAACATCTCTGGCCTCAACCAAAGTCCTGGCTGAAGAGCTTTTCCTTGCAGCAAAACTTCAAGAGCTCTGTCAGCCCTCAGCTCTCCCAAGAGCTCATTCCACCAGGTCAGGGCCTTGACTGAAAAAGCCCAGGTTGAAGCCAGGCAAACTTCCCTCAGGATAGGGACCTCCAGGAGATTTGCTCTCACAGAATGAAGTGCCCTGTGGGGGGCATAAGCACTCAAGTCGTCCCTCTGGTAAGTGGGGCCTTGATCAAGAATGACGAAGGTTAATACCACTGCCCTGCAAAGTGGTGGGCCAGCAGCTTATGGCCAACCACATCAGATGCGACTGACAGATCTAATACCACGAGCACGGCTGATCTGCCCCGATCCAGCTGGAGTCAGAGATCATCCACCAAGGCAACCAGCACCATCTCCACCCCATGACCAGGATGGAAGCCCAACTGGTATGGTATGAGCACCAAAGCTTCCTCCAAGTATGCCAGGAGCTGGTTCATGGTAGCCTTTTCAACTGACTTCCCCAGAAATGCCAGATGTGAAGCTTGTCGGGTCTCACAGAACACCCAGTAGACAGAAGGAGGTTGATAATATCCTCAGAGCAGGGATAGTCAACCTGTGGTCCTCCAGATGTTCATGGACTACAATTCCCATGAGCCCCTGCCATCGTTTGCTGGTAGGGGCTCATGGGAATTGTAGTCCATGAACATCTGGAGGACCACAGTCTGACTACCCCTGCCTCAGAGGACCTCCTATCCACTGGAAGTACTATGAATGAAGCACCAAGTGGGTATCTTTCATTTACCAGCACCAAAAATTAGATTGAGGCTGTAGCCAGCCACATGGTCCGAACCTGAACCAGAGGATGGCAAATCAGCATTGAAGTCCCCCGGGACTAGTAGCCTGGGGTACTGCAGCATCCAGGCCATCACCACCTCCAGCAAGCTCAACAGGGCAGCTAAAAGTGCGTTGGGTGGACAGTACAGCAACTGGATGGTCAAGCTCTCCACCAAATCCCATCCCATGCCAACAAACTCAACTCCAAAAACCTCTGGTCTTTGTTGTTTTTTGTTTGTGGTGTGGATGCATGATTGGCCCTATAAATATTTTTCCCCTAGTCATGCTCCTTTAACCAGCAACAGCTGTGTGTAAAAGTTCAGTAGACATCAGCAACCACATAAGTAGTGTGTGCATGTTTCAATTATTCCTGTTTCAGATGTGTTTGCTTGTTTATATTACTCTTTATATTTGATCCTTGTATGACCTGTGGTGAAAGCAATAAACATGTGAATGATTGATTGAATGATTGAATGATTGAAATGACTCATGCTGTCAATAATCGTTAGGCTAATTAAAAGAAAAGATATTAGCCCTGCTTGAAATAAGCACGAAGACTGGTTCTGTAAATTAGACAGTAGCCTTTTTTTCCTCTTCACATAATACACAATTTCTTATCTTTTTATTAATGTTTTTGTATGTCTCATTTTACTGAACCATTTTACTCTATTTTTATTGAATGCTGCTGCTCAAATTGCTCTTACCCCCCTCGACATTTGCCTCCTGAATGTCTGTTTTCCATCCCCCCCCCCCGTTGCTTTTTGTAATCTCTCTTACTGTTACTTTCTAATTAGGACAAAATTGCCATTGCTGAAACATAGCACCAACTCATTTGGTTCCATGTCTTCTTATTGGTGATGGTTATTTCCCGTGCTCCTGATTTTTTTATTCCCATATTTTTATTCTTTTTCCCATGAATCCATTTTCTTAAATCAGATTTCAAGGAACAAGAATGATTTCCAGTAAGAAGAAATACAAAAGTACCATGAAAACAACTTTTTAGATCAGTGGTCCCCAACCTTTTTATCACCGGGGACCACTCAACGCCTTTTACTGAGGCCTGGTGTGTGTGTGGGGGGTAGTTTAATCCTCTACTCTCAACCACTGCCCTAACGCTCTCTGATCGCTATGGTAATGTTTAAACATCCCTTCAAAATAAGATACAAACACGCCACAACAATGAACATAGGGAACATATTATTTTCATGGAAATTTTAACTCATGACAATGACAAATCAACGGGAACCCTGAGCTTGTTTCTCTGCAACGAGTTAGTCCCATCTGGGAGTGATGGGAGACAATGACACCCGAAAGGGCCGGGGGGGGGGGGGGGGAAAGAAGGCATCCTTCGGGGCCCACCTCCAATTAGTCGAAGGACTACATGTGGTCCGCGGCCCACAGCTTGGGGATTGCTACTTTAGATGTTCAGCCTAGTTCTTCATCTGGTATAGTTTTAGTACCAGCAAAGTGTTATTTCGTAAGTGCAGCATAGCACATAAGGGCTAAGTTTATGGATGACACTAAAGGTGCTTTCCTACATGCTAAATAATGCAGTTTCAATCCAGTTCAGCAACGATTATCCATTTTGCACAGTAAAGTCCAGTTGCAAAGTACATTGAAAGGGGATTGAAAGTACATTATTTAGTGTTGCTCAGGGAGGTGAGGAGGATTGTGAGGTGCTCCAGAGGGATTTGTTGAGGCTAAGCAAGTGGGCATCATGGTGACAAATTAGGTTCAATATGGGCAAGTAAAAATTAATGCACACTGGAGCCAAAAATACACATGGATGGGGTCCAAACTGGCGATAATGGACCAGAAGAGATATCTTGGAGTGCTGCTAAATAATTCCCTGAAAATGCCAACTCATTGTGCAACTGCAATGAAAAAGGCAAATTCTATGTTTGGAATTATTAGGAAGGGGATTGCAAGCAAATCAGCCAATATCATAATGTTCCTGTATAAATCTATGATGAGATCTCATTTGTAACAGCATCATCATTACTATTGGATTTACTATGGTCATCATCATTACTATCATCATCATCATTAGTATATTGCCACTCCCAGCAAGCTGGCTTGCAGCAGGTCACGACATTAAAAACCCCACAATAAAATAAAACCATTCCCCAACTAAAAACCTTTCTGAGTCATATAACCAACTAACCCTCCTTCCTCCCCTCTGTTCGAGAACACCCCCATCTGATGCCTAAGGGAAAAGAATGTAATAAGATGTTCTGACCAAACTGAGGAGAAGCCCTTGATCTTATTGCCATCAAGCCTCAACCAAATACCAGGTGGAAGAGCTCCATTCTGCAGGCCCTATGGAACTGCACAAGCTCCATCAGGGCCCTAGTTCTTTTGGGAGCTTGTTCTGGCCACTCTATGAAATTAATGAGCAATTGATTCCAAACAGAAAAGGAAGTACTTCTTCACACAAAGAGTAATTAACACAGAGAATTCACTAGAAGTGTTGGCAGCTACAAGCAAAGGCCGCTTCAAGAGGGAATTGGATAAACATAGGGCATAGAGGTCCATCAGTGGCTATTAGTCACAGTATAGATGTAACACCACTACATCTGGGCCGGTGATAGTCTGTATTCCTGGTGTTTGGGGGCAACACTGGGAGGGTGTCTGGAGTTCTGGCTCCACTGGTGGACCTCCTAATGGCATGTGATTTTGGTCACTTTGTGACACATTGTTGGACTAGATGGGCCACTGGCCTGATCCGACATAGTTTCTCTTATAGTCTTAAGGGTAAAAGCAAAGTTTCTATGAGTTCCCTGTTCTTACAGATACCTGACCATCAGTCTGCCTGGGCTCCATAAACCATTTCTTTAGTAGATACTGGATTGATGCCGCTTGACTTGTTGAAACTATTTTGTGGGATGGGTTAAGGAATTTGCTCCTCATTAATCTCTTGCAAGTGAAATAAATCATGACTAGATAGACTATTGAAATGGCCGAATAAAAGAACAGTTTTTGAGTTTTAAAATCCTTTTATATTTTATGTGCTAAGACTAGGCTCAAATACTGTCAGCTATTTATACTCTTCCAAACCTAAATAAAGATGAAAGGTCTAGGCAATGCACAGTCGTAGTGCTCTTTAATTCACCCCCGGATCATTGGAGAGACTGATGTTTTTTGTGCAGTGCCTATTCTTTTCTACCTTTTTTTATAATAGAAAAAGAACTAAAAGTGTGCAATACCTGACCACAAGAGAAAAAGTCATTTGTAAGTGTGGCACTCATATATTAGAGAAGGTGTATGCCTTTCCTTTGAAATTTCTTGTGACTGACATAAACCTAATCAAGCTTTTATGCCCTCTAGCAGGTAACCTCTGCGTGAACTAAAGAGTTGAAATATTGTTTAATCATACCAGTTTTGGGTACAGTGATAGAAGAACACTCATATAGTGTTTTGCTCATATAGAAATGGCCAGGATAAAATGTTCTATTCTATATAAGTTGTCTAAGGGTCTTTCCCGCTTCTTCCCTCCCACAATTGTCCGTGGTTATTCTTTTTTAAATAGCCTTCCAGTTGTTGTTAACCCTTCTGCTTTTGTCAATAGCGTAGCCTGAGGTCAGAATCTCTTGAATTCACAAAGCTTTCATAAATTGGTGTTGCATGATATATAGTTATGCAACAACTACCAAAGAGGATCGGCAGGTGTTAAATAGTGGTATTTAGATAACTGCACATTTGGATATGTTTTGCATGTGACCTCAAAGCAACCTAGATCTGAACCAGTTCGAAGAGGATGCACCAGTTTCTGCCTATGTTTCCCTGAAGCTCACTGCTCCCATAATTCAAGCAATTCACCAGAAGGGAAGCAGTTGGGAATGCGAGGGCAGAAAATAGAGAATATCCTGTCACCTCCAACAATGAAGTTGCCTTGTGCTGAATTGCCTACTTTGACGGGCAGCCACTCTTTAGAGTCTTTCACATCCCATGCTACCTTACTGTATTATTTAGAGAATGCTGGAGATTGAAATGTGACTTCTTCATGCAAAGCTGATGCCCCACCACTGAATCTCAATGGGGACTAAAATAAGTGATGTAATAAAATGGCAACTTTTCCTCACAGTGGATCTGCCATACAAAGAAGAGCATCCTTTTTTGGATGCAAACAAATATGTTGGAAACAAATTAGTAGGACACCTAGAGAATCAATGAACTTAAATTAGATACATAATTCCCATCCCTTGCTCTTCCCCCAGGCCTGTGTTAAACTCTGCCACTAAAAAAGAAAAAAAAATTGGACTCATATATCGACTTTGCTTCAGAAGGAAACAATTTGCTGTTTTCACCTGGCAATGCTTGCCTCACTCCTTCACTCCAAAATTCAACTATTATTAACCTTTGACAACCAAAGAGAATAATGATTGAATTTGGTCCTTTAATGTTACTCTGAAATCAATAGCTGTAAATGGCAGTTGCTACAGTTTTAACTGGTCTGTCACCATTTTATAAGAGCACAGTTGGCATGTCACACTTTGCATTTCATTACCCAAGCCCATTGTTATTCCTTAATTGGGAATTTATAATTTCATAGCCTATTTCCAAGAAAAAAGAAAACAAAATGTAGATATAGAAAATGAGCAAGATTCAGCCAGTGGACTAAATTGAATTGTCCTTCTTCGAGAACAGGAGGAGGGAAGAAAATTTAAAAGAAGCATTTATGTGTGCTGGAAAAGAAGAGTAATTGCAAAAGCTCCTAAATAGAGACATCTCAAGTCTTTCAAGAAAGAGTTGTGCTTATGTCTGACAAACCCTCCAACTACATGTGACAGCAGAAATCTATATTTTAAATGTTTGAGTATTGGTCAGTCTCAAACTTTTCTGTCTCAAGTTTTTTAAATGTTGTGCTTCGGCTCAGAAGTGTGGGGTTCCTTCAGTCACAAAAAAGTACCCCCCCCCCGCACAGTATTCCTTTGGAGTCCAATTATGCAAATTCTCCCAATAAGGAGTCTTCAGAGTGTTTCCTAAACATGGCATATTATTCCAGAGCATCATTGATGGCCAGACCAAATTTATGTTAAATTCAGAACCTTCAACATGCTTCTCCTGTCTTTCTAGTTACTATATTTTTATCTCACCTATCTTCCAAGGTACTCAGACCGCTACTTGGTTCTACCCTTCATTTTTTGTACTCACAACTTTCTTTGGCTCACAGACAGTAACTGGCCCAAGGTCAGCCAGTGAATTTTGTGGTAGAGTGGGGATTTCAGTTCTTAATCCAAAATCCTAACCGCTACACCATGCTGACTCATTTTTTAATGTTTTTACATTTCATGATGACACCTACTTGCCTTTCCCCCACTTAAATTACCTCACCTGGCATTGACCAGAGTTCATATTTTTTTCAGTCATGCTCCCCACCCTCCCAATCAGGTTTCCTGAGCATAGGGGGGACACTATCGCTGCACAATTTTAGGAGGCACCACAAGACAATGTTACAATAAGTACATAATCTGGAATTGCTAGAGAGTAAGAAAGATACTGACTTTGAGATACTTACTTGTCCTTTTGAGAAGTCCATTGTCCCCATTCCAAGTTGAAATGATTAGGTTTATAAATATATATAACTAGCAAGAAAGCTCATTGCAACCAGGAATGCAATGGGCACTAGGACCTAGGGGACAGTGGGAGGTATAGATCTCTGTGTGTGTCTCTCTCTCTCCCTCTCTTTTGGTGTGCCTCGCAGCAGGAGGCATAGCAGGTAATTAGGGCTGGTCTGTCTGTCTGTCTCTCTCTCACTCTGGTACAGCAGGGGCAGCTATCTCTGTGTCTCTCTCTTCATGGCAGCAGGTGCCATAGCAGGTAATTAGGGCTCGTTTGTAGGAGGGAAGCAGGGCTGGTCAGCAGCTTGGGGCTGCACTCTCTGTTTCTCTCTCTGCCTCCCTGGCAGCAGGAGCGATAGGAAGGAATGAGGGCTTGTGTTCGATCTGGCAGGGCTCTGTGTGTCTGTCTCTGGCACGTCTGAGAGGAATGTGGCTAGCATCCAGGGAGGGAGGGCGGGAGCTGTAGGGGCAGAGCCAATCAGGGTGCAGTCAGCGTTGCTGGCTGTGATTCTGAGATTCTGTGATAAATATGAACCGTTGCACCATTGAGACACTAACCTTCTGTTTACATGAGGTGCAACCAATAACATTCCATTTAACCCTGAACAATTTGTTAATGACCTAGATATGAATTCTTATGTGGGGGAGGAGCTCATTGTACATGAAGTCATGGCAGGCTTTGCCTTTTAATAGCATCTTAGCAGTAATCACATGTTCTGGCCTCTGAGGGTCTGTTTCAGACATTCACAGTAACAAGAGCAGTTACCTTTAAAAGTTTATGCTACACTGCGGTATCCTTTTTATTTTTAAAATGATTTTTAATGATCTATCAGATAGCTCATAAAGAGAAATCCCACAAGAAGGAGAAAAAAAACATTTGGATCTCCAGTTTCGTCACATGTTAGAGACTGATAGAGGAAAAGGATGCCATTTTTAAAAAGCCCAACATGTATGATTTCGTAGCAGTTATGAGAACAGCTCAGACAACTGAGAGCACGTGGAGAGAGAGCTACTGGGGAGAGTTGCTGCTGACCAGGTGAGGCTATTGTTCTGCCTGGGTGAGGTGATTGCTGGGTAATTGTTGGGAGGATTAAAAAGGGCTACTCCTCACCAGAGGCGCGAGCCTTTGGCAAGAGACAAAGGGCTCTTGGCCTGTGGCTCTTAGCCTGGGGTTCTTGGCAGAGCAATTAGAATCAGTAGATTATATCAGTAGATTATATTTCCCTAGTACTTGTACTGCCTAGACATTACAATGGACCTCCAGGACACTCATCCCATCATCTGCAGTGAGTGTGACATGATTGCCTTCCTCCCAGAAGACAAGATGGACTACAGCTGCCCCAAGTGTAAGCTGGTAAAACTTTTGGAGGAAAAGATTAGGGGATTAGAAAACAAAATTATTACTCTGACCCAAAGTAAGAAAGGGGAGGAGTTCGTAGTCCAGAGCTCTGCAACATGGAATAAAGAGAATACAACCAGTCCTGAAGAGGACAAGGAGATTGACCACAATAGGGAGCCTCTGCAGGCAGTTCGGAAAAAGACTGAACGGCGAAGGGCGAGACAGTTCTCGGGGCCTTTGGAGCTCCAGAATAGATTTCAGGCCCTTGCAGAGGAGGTGCAAGGGTCAACAAGGGAAGAGGTCCCAAAACAAACTCTAAGACAAAGGGAAGAGGCCACGGGGACAGAAGGAAATGGAGTTGAGAAGAAAAAAAAAAGGAGAGTACTGGTAATTGGAGACTCCCTGCTAAGAGGAATGGATCGCCACGTGGCTGGGCCCGACCCCCTAACCCGAGAGGTGTGTTGTTTGCCAGGGGCGAAAATTAAAGATGTTTCAGAAAGGCTGCCCAAACTCCTCAAATCTACGGATCGCTACCCATTTGTGATGGTCCATGTGGGAACGAATGACATGTCCCTGAATACCATCGCTCCTATTAAAAAAGACTATCAAGATCTGGGGAGGAAGCTCAAGCAAATGGGGGCACAAGTGGTATTCTCTTCAATCTTGCCTGTCAAGGGAAGAGGAATGCGTCGGGAGAGGAAGATAATGGAGGTGAATCACTGGCTGCGTAGTTGGTGCCGGCAGGAGAGATTTGGTTTCTGGGACCATGGGATAGGCTTTCTTGAGGAAGGCCTACTAGCACCTGATGGACTGCACTTATCAAAACTGGGGAAGAATGTGTTTGGCAGGAACCTGGGGAGATTCATCAGGAGAGCTTTAAACTAAAGCCACTAGGGGAAGGAGACGATCAACATAGGGAGTGTATGGAAGGAAAACTAACGGAGGCAGCCCAACCGGCAAGGCCAGCTCATAGGGAACCAAAAGTAAAAGGATTCAGATGTCTTTATACTAACGCCCGAAGCATGGGCAATAAAAAGGAAGAGTTGGAACTTCTCATGCTGATGGAAAGGTATGATCTAGTAGGCATCACAGAAACTTGGTGGAATGATTCTCATGACTGGAATGTAATGGTGGATGGATATGAACTGGTCAGAAAAAACAGAATAGATCGAAGAGGTGGAGGAGTGGCACTGTATGTGAGGAAAGGGCTTACCTGTCAGGAAATTCTAGTGAAGGAGAGCATATCTACAGTGGAAAGCATCTGGGTGAAAATAAGCGAGGGGAAAACAAACAGTGTGGTGGTTGGTGTCTGCTACCGACCGCCTGACCAACGAGAGGATGTGGATGCTGCACTTTGTGAGCAGCTTGAGAAAATATCCAAACGGCAGGACCTTGTCATCATGGGTGACTTCAATTTCCCAGATGTGTGCTGGGAAACAAACTCTGCGAAGCGTCCTCAGTCATGCAAGTTTCTGACCTGCCTGGCTGACAATTTCATTTATCAAATGGTAGATGAACCCACAAGAGGTTCAGCCATACTGGACTTAATACTGACCAACAGGCAAGAGTTGGTGGATGAGGTGAAGGAGGTGGGGACCCTAGGGGGAAGTGACCATGTCCTCATAGAATTCCTTTTGAGATGGGGAGCCAAGGAAGCTTGTAGCCAGACGCGGATGTTGGATTTTCGTAGGGCAAACTTTAATAAACTCAGAGACATGATGAGTGTCATACCATGGACGAGAATGCTGGAAGGGAAGGGAGCATGTGAAGGGTGGGCGCTACTCAAACAAGAGCTATTGCATGCTCAATCAATGACTATCCCAGAAATACGAAAACACTGCAGGAGCTCTAAGAAGCCTATTTGGATGAACAGAGAACTTCAAGAGGAACTAAGAAAGAAAAGGAAAATGTTCAGGAAATGGAGGGAAGGACAGAGCTCTAAAGAAGAGTACCTACAGGTTACTAGGCACTGTAGATCAATCATCAGAAAGGCCAAAGCTGAGAGTGAGCTAAGATTGGCCAGGGAAGCCCATTGTAACAAGAAAAGATTTTTCAGTTACATGAGGAGCAAACGTAAAGTAAAGGAGGCAATAGGCCCGCTGTTGGGTGCGGATGGACAAACTCTAACGAAAGATGCAGAGAAAGCAGAAAGGCTTAGTGCCTATTTTACATCTGTTTTTTCCCACAGGTCTAAGTGTTTAGGCACATCTAGAGATGGCTGTAGCCAAAGGATAGTGTCTGGGTGGCAGGTTAACATGGATAGAGAGGTGGTCGAGAGGCATTTAGCTGCACTGGATGAGTTCAAATCCCCTGGTCCAGATGAAATGCACCCGAGAGTACTCAAAGAACTTTCCAGAGAACTTGCACAGCCCTTGTCCATCATCTTCGGAACCTCTTTAAGGACTGGAGATGTCCCGGAGGACTGGAAAAGAGCAAACGTTATTCCGATCTTCAAAAAAGGGAGGAAGGATGACCCGGGAAACTACAGACCAGTGAGTCTGACCTCTGTTGTGGGGAAGATAATGGAGCAGATATTAAAGGGAGCGATCTGCAAACATCTGGAGGACAATTTGGTGATCCAAGGAAGTCAGCATGGATTTGTCTCCAACAGGTCCTGCCAGACCAACCTAGTTTCCTTTTTTGACCAAGTAACAGGTTTGCTGGATCGGGGAAATTTGGTTGATGTCATTTACTTGGATTTTAGTAAAGCTTTTGACAAGGTTCCCCATGATGTTCTGATGGATAAGTTGAAGGACTGCAATCTGGATTTTCAGATCGTTAGGTGGATAGGGAATTGGTTAGAGAACCGCACTCAAAGAGTTGTTGTCAATGGTGTTTCATCAGACTGGAGAGAGGTGAGTAGCGGGGTACCTCAGGGTTCGGTGCTCGGCCCGGTACTTTTTAACATATTTATTAATGATCTAGATGAGGGGGTGGAGGGACTACTCATCAAGTTTGCAGATGACACCAAATTGGGAGGACTGGCAAATACTCTGGAAGATAGAGACAGAGTTCAACGAGATCTGAACACAATGGAAAAATGGGCAAATGAGAACAAGATGCAATTTAATAAAGATAAGTGTAAAGTTCTGCATCTGGGTCAGAAAAATGAAAAGCATGCCTACTGGATGGGGGATACGCTTCTAGGTAGCACTGTGTGTGAACGAGACCTTGGGGTACTTGTGGATTGTAAACTAAACATGAGCAGGCAGTGTGATGCAGCGGTAAAAAAGGCAAATGCCATTTTGGGCTGTATCAACAGAGGCATCACATCAAAATCACAAGATGTCATAGTCCCATTGTATACGGCACTGGTCAGACCACACCTGGAGTACTGTGTGCAGTTCTGGAGGCCTCACTTCAAGAAGGACATCGATAAAATTGAAAGGGTACAGAGGAGAGCGACGAAGATGATCTGGGGCCAAGGGACCAAGCCCTATGAAGATAGGTTGAGGGACTTGGGAATGTTCAGCCTGGAGAAAAGGAGGTTGAGAGGGGACATGATAGCCCTCTTTAAGTATTTGAAAGGTTGTCACTTGGAGGAGGGCAGGATGCTGTTTCTGCTGGCTGCAGAGGAAAGGACACGCAGTAATGGGTTTAAACTTCAAGTACAACGATATAGGCTAGATATCAGGAAAAAGTTTTTCTCAGTCAGAGTCGTTCAGCAGTGGAATAGGCTGCCTAAGGAGGTGGTGAGTGCCCCCTCACTGGAAGTCTTCAAGCAAAGGTTGGATACACACTTTTCTTGGATGCTTTAGGATGCTTAGGGCTAATCCTGCGTTGAGCAGGGGGTTGGACTAGATGGCCTGTATGACCCCTTCCAACTCTATGATTCTATGATTCTAACAGGTCGTCTAATACAAGGGAAAACTCTGACGACCCAAGCCAAATAGTTTTATAACATCATTAGAAGACCTAAAGAGGTACAACTGCATAAATAAATGATTACATGTAGAAGTTTCTTTTTTAGCCTACTCTTTATAGTACATGCTTACTGTATATCTACAATGGATTTCAAACGGTGATTTACTATCTAAACATTGTTTATAAAGCTCCCAATTGTGGGCTAAACCTTCTAAGAGTTTACAAACACCCATTTGGTCACAGTCTGGTGCTCGGCATTTTCTCCGAAGCTGTGACTATTTCTTGTAGTACAGGCAGCAATTGGAGCTCTGACATCTCAGCTCAGCCATGACAGAAAGCTCAGACCTAATTCAGAGTAACTTGATTCTGTCCAGGAGCAGTTGGTGTGATTGAAAAAAGGAGAATCTGTCTCCATTAAGGCAGCACCACAGAGTGGAACTCAAAGTGAGTGATCTGCAAAACACCTGTGCAAGGCATGATACAGTGCTTACGGCTTTGCATTTCACACAAAGAATTGAGCTTGGATTTTAGAACAGGTTAGCATAAAAGGAACCTCAAACTATCAGGTCCTCTCCTTATACTAGTTCTTCCTCCAGAATTAAGAGGGGCTCCATATTGACTTCTGGTACCTTAGCTGCATGCATGCCTTTACGGAGCTTGTAGGGATTGACCGATCACATCAGTCATTTGTAGGGACTGATTCAAATGAGTAGCCGTGTTGGTCTGAAGTAGCACAATACACTCTGATTTTATTTGTAGGGACTGTTGGACACTCCTTAGTCGGTTGAATTTATTATGTCTGGAAACCAAAATGGTGTTGGGGTGTATGCGTGTGTGTAAGACGTTGGTTGCTACCTTATACTTAAGTGCCCCCTCTCCTTCATTTCACTTTCATCTATCAGTTTGGAAGGAAAGAGGAGTCAGTAGGTGAATTTGTATGTCTCAGTCAAATTAATGCAAGGGAGTTCCTGTTCCTTAGAAGAATTTCTTCATCAAAGGCCAATGCACTGCTTTGAAAATGTACCCTTTAATGAGTGACAAAAGGTTGAATACAAGGTCTAACAAGAGTTTGGAATTTGTATATGTTAATTATATTCAAAGGCCTCAAGCAGATTTCTCTTTCGTCACTCTGAGAAGTTCTCCATAGCTTAAAAAAAAATCATTATTTATTTATTTACTTACATATGTATTCTGCCTCTTCTTATGCGGTTATCTCATTTTTTCCTCATAACAATCCTAATATGTTCATTAAACTGATAGTGATGGTCCCAGTGCCAGCTAGCATATGTGGAGGGAGGAAGTATGAACTTTGCAGTTCTTTGCAGTTCAGTAGTGCCATCCTAAGAAGTGTTATGCCCTTCTAAATTAATTCAAGTTAATGGGCACCAAAGAGTATGACTCTGTTTCAGAGGCCTGTTAATGTCTACAACACCACACTACCTCTTTGGGTGGAAATTATTCTGATTGGGAGTTTAAGTTTGGTTTCTTCAGGAAAGTTCTAGCCACCTCTTTTAAACTTTTTGGAAAAGACTCCTGACACTAAGAAACATTAATCGCCCTTCCATAGCCCTTTTTCAAACCCTTCCCAACATATTTCAGTAGCTATGAAGAGCTGGAGTTTAGAATACAGATGGTGTCTTTACCTCTCAAGGCTTTTTCTCACACCCACAGCCTGGACAAGATTCATAAAAATTGAACCATTGTCAAGAACATCCAACATAACCACATCCAATAGGGAATCCAAGTCAGATCAAATGCAAACAATTTTATCTGCAAAATGGCTGGCCCCTGCTACCTTGCCTCAGATAAGTGTTTCTATCAGCCCCAGCTTTGAAGAGGGGGTTGTGATCATCGTTAGTCCTTCTCCTCCTTGGCTGTGTTCAGCATCTACAAAATGCTGAGAGTCTCTTCTTTAGATACCTCTTGACTGGCTTTAAAAGCAGAATTACTAAGGAAATGGAGATACTGTCCTCCATCCACCATAGGTGCTTCGTTCTTGATCTAGATGCCTGGTTGCAATAATGACCACTGCTTCATCTACCTTGTCTGCTTGTGGCCATTCAAACTATTGAATAATGGTTATTCTGAAGCACTCTGTGATGACTGAAACATTTGTTCCTGCTCCTTGCTACCACCATCTGCAATTCTCTGTTGGGACAAGGGATCAAAGCTCATCCACAGAGTCACTTTCAAAAGAGGCAAGTGTTGGTTGAAAGCACCCATATCCTGTTTCCTTCTTTAGATATCCTGGGATGAACTGAGAACAATTACTGGTTTGGAATTAGAAGAGGCACCCTTAGAAGTGCTGAAAGGTTCAGTCATTGGAAGCAATCCAATGCATTATTATCTCAAATCCATTAGAAACAAATCCATTAGAAAGATGACTGTCAGAAGGGAGGGGAAATTGTTTATGTGGTACAGTGTCAGCTTTGTTGAAAACAAAAATACTGTGTGCCTGTAGGTATAACATTAAAAGAGTCCTGCTGGATCAGACCAATAGTCCACCTAGTATTGCATCCTGTCTCACAAAATAGCCAGTCAGTTGGGCATAAAGGCCAAGGCCTTCTGCAGTTACTTCCTGGGTCTGGGATTCAGAAGTTTAGCGCCTCTGAATGTGGAGGTTCTCCTCAGTCATCGTAGCTAGTAGATATCCACCATTATTACATCTAATCCTCTTTTAAAGCTGTTTATTCCTGTGGCCATCACAACCTCCCCTGGTAGCGATTTCCACATTTTAATCACTTTCTGTGTAAAGCAGCATTTTCTTTTGTCCGTCATAAATCTACTGTCCATCAGCTTCATTGGATGCCTTTAAGTTCTAGTATTTTGGGTGAGAGAGAAAAGTTCTCTTTGTCAACTCTCTCTACCCAATGCATAATTTTAGAAACCTTTATCATGTCTTCCCTTTAGTCATCTCTTTTTCTAAACTGTTTACCATTTACTCATAGGTATTTCTTGGTGAAATGGGGGAGAGGGTATCTCAAAAATTATTGTGGAATTTTAATGTACCAGAGTGTGAAAACACACTGGCAAAGGATCAGGGCTACTTTGGCCTTTGCTATGCTTAGAGAATTCTGATTAGTCAGGAGACTGTTATAACAAGTGATGGGTGGAACTCTCAAATTATTCTGGATCATTTTGCTTACTGCTTTCTGAATGTTCAGCACAATAACAGCCTCAAATATTTGGTTCCCTATAAAAATAAACTTCCCCTATTACCCTATTCCTCCTCACTTATTAGTTTGTCCTCACTTTCAGTGTTGGAAAGTATACCTTGTGCCTGTCACAGGAGATACTCTGCCAGGTCCTAGATGCTAAAATGGATAAAAATCAATTTTCCATGTTTTCCAGTCTTTGGATGCTGCCATATTTAGTTCTCTCCATTGCTGGATCTTTGCCACATATACTAGTGATGCTAGCAATCTTGGCCACTACAATTCTCATTGTTCCTGGTAGGTGTCCATGGACACTGCCTTGCCTTTTTTGGTAACAGATGCCTGAATTCTGAGGTCTAGCATGACTAGAGATCCCCCAGACATTCCTGCTACTTTTTGCAAAGACAAGTTTGGAAAATGGAGGGAGGAGTCCTAGCAACCCTGTGCCTCTCCTTGCATAGAGCCAAGCTGGGCACTGCCCTCTGCCTCATACTGACCTGGGCTGAGCTGAGCATTGCTGTCTGACTTGAGTAGGGTCAAGCTATGTTCCACCCTCTGCTTTGTGCTGGGCCAGGCCTTCTTCCTTGTGTAGGGCTCGCATGGCGCTGAGAGACATTAACTGTCCGAGGGTCACCTGGTGAGCTTGATGAATGGGGATTTGAAGCCAGGTTTCCCTGGCCCTGGTCTGACACTCTAACCCTTGCACTTCAACTGTCTCTGTAAGCAAACAAAACAATGGGAGATGACACTTTGAATTTATAGTAGTAGGCATGCATATGTGACTGCACACTTAACGATGGAAATTATTACTTTGGCAATAGGAGCTCCCCTTTACTGACTCTGCTGACAGCTGTCAGTGGTAGATGTCGACTGAGTTCTTACTGTCAAGTTTCCTGAGGAGTAAGGAAATACAATGTACAAAACCTGAACCAAGAGTTATTTTTCCTCCTACCTTGGGAGATTTTTCCTCTTAATTTGGCAGGCTTTAAGCAAATTGTTAGCTTTAATTAAGTTTGAAATGGGACAAGCACATTGACTAAAAAGCCCCGTGCTATAGTCTGAGTCTGCAGTAAGATTAGCTGTGAAATTCACAAATGGCGTTACTTTTGCTTTAATGATTGATTGCCGTTCTGTAATTAGGTACTGTGAAATTTCGGGTAGGATTAAGGCAGATTCAATTTTCTGAAGGTAATTTTGGACATCCCATAGGAGGAGCAGTAAGTGATTATATTCTTGGTGTATCATCATGAACAAAATGAAGAATAATCTGAGGGGTAGGAATTTGGATAGTGGAAAGGCACTTAGAAGGCATTGATCTGCAATAATTGAAAATGAATCTTTCAGCTTCTTTGCATTGCTTGCAGCAGGCTGAACACAAATCACAGGAGTACTCACATGTGTCTGATCCTGCTCCACTGAAGGCAGTTGGAGCTTGGCTATAATATTATAAAGCTATCAGCTGAGAATGCTATAAATATCTTCCAAACAATTGCGTGAAAAATTCACATTCTGTGATGTTCCAGTTCTTTGGATTTTTCATACGAAGTATGAAGTAGGTACCCATGACTATAATGGGTGAACTAGTGAATGCTGACACAATTCATCTTATATATACTATCTTACAGGCTTAGCATCAGGACAGCAGGCTGATAGTGACATCTTAGCTTATGCTGAGCATCATATGGGAAATCACTGAGATTCCAGTTCTTGATGATGGCTTGGCTGCACACTCTCCCGGATAGTTCATTGAGAGGTTCTGTAGCACCAGAGCACAAAACTTTGCATATACAATAGATATATAATTGAGAAGGACATTCCATTCTGATACATAGTGGGATGGTAAACCTACCTCACCTGGTAGGTATAAGCTTGAATGGTGGAATGTTCTGCCATACACTATAAATCCCTTCATGCAGATCACTGGCATATCAGAAACTCTTAGGAAGTCAAGAAGTCTCTTCCCGTTGAGATCTAGTTTTCTTCATTCAGATAAACATTTTATATATAGACATACTTAATCATTTGCAATCCAACAGGATACTGGCCCAAAGCAGGTTCTCCTATTGGTGAGAATTTGCATTTTGGAAATAATGCCTATATTTCATAAAACTTGGAGATAATATATGCAACATCTCTTTTAGTTCTCCTGTAGTTTTCTGGTTTAATTGGAATTATGACAGAATGTGAAGTGCCTTTGCTTTCAAGATTCCTCCTGATAATTCTAGGAAGTTCTTATCTGTCTTTTCAACAATCTTCATTTTTGTTTCTAATTTCTGTAGAATACTAGAAACATATCCTCATTCCAGGGTGATCTAGAACTAGTGCAGGAACTCTGAAAGACAGCTGTTTAGCTGTACAACAGTAGTAAAAATTTAAAAGTACTTGATATACAATTAACATTCACTGCAACAAAGTTTTCCATAGGAATCTTTAGCTGTATCAAAATCATTGTCAGAACAACAGATCCATTTCCAGAAGAACAAATGTTTCAGAGCATCTGTCAGTTGCCGTTTTCTGGAAGCAGTAGGGCTTTTCTTTTAATGAATTCATTTGTTTTATATTATGTATATCTGTCATTGGAAGTTTTTCAATGGGAGCAGTCTGTTCTCAGAATACAGGCCCAGTTGAAAGACTGGGTGGTTCTTAGCCAGTTGCTGTTGACAACATCTTATAAATATACCATTTATCCTAAAATAAATAGCAGGTCATAAATTCTGCCCCTTCTTAGGCTAATAAGATTCCTAAAGGAGAAAGTATGCAATACCAGGCAATAGGTGGGGGACCTATTGAATATGGAAACTAGGGGTGTGTATTCAGTTTAGCCAAGCAGAAAAAATACTGATAAAGTACCTTATTGTTATTTATTCAATATTTTTAGCTGAGCACAGATTCCCTAATCTGTTTCAGCTACTGAAATAGCTGACCTGAATAAAAGCTGGTGTTTTTTTTGCTTTTATTAAGGCAGTCAGCTATGCTTAATTTGTTGTCCTTTTGCTCCTCCCCCCCACTCCCACTTCCAAGGTGGAGGGAGTAAAAGGGATCACTGAAATGGCTGTCAGCCATTTAAACCTAGTAGCTTGATGGAGCCACCAGTCAGATTTTACGTTTAAATGGCCAGCAGCCATTTAAACCTTTCCCTTTGCTTCCCCCTTCCAAACAGAGGGATGTAAAAGGGACCACTGGAATGGTTTGCAGCCATTCCAGCCTTATGGCTGCAAACCATTTCTCTTCCCTTTGTGTGAAAGGGGTGAAGCAAAAATCTGAGAGATCTCCTCCTTGCCTATACCCCCAGAAGCGCACTACGCTCCGTCACTTCCAACTGGCTGCCTGGATCCCTTGCCCTAAAGAGGCACGTTGGACCTCAACAAGGGCCAGGGCCTTTTCAGTCCTTGCCCCCACCTGGTGGAATGAGCTCCCCAAAGAGATCAGGGCCCCGCCGGAACTTCCACAGTTCCACAGGGCCTGCAAAAAGGAGCTCTTCCACCAGGCATTTGCTTGAGGCTGACTGATCCATAACATCTACAGGTCCCCCCCACCCCAGACTGAGAGGTCGAATCTACCAAGGGTGTGTCAAAGTTATTGTTGTCAAAATACTGTTCTAGTTCTAGTTGGTATGTTATTATTGTTATATTGTTAGATTGATACTGATACTGTTCCATGTAAATGTTCTGAAATGTTTTCTGTAAACCGCCTAGAGCCATTGTGAAGGGCAGTATAAAAATCTGAATAAATAAATCAAATAAATAAAAAAATAAATAAAAAGGCCCAGGAATAACTTGGGCCCACCAGCTGATTCAAACTGGCTGCCCAGTAGAACTTCAGATCCTAAAGATAGCTTCTGCTCCCTGGTACTGCAAAACACCCAGGAACAGAAGCTTTATTGGAGTCCATTTTGAGTTGGTATGGGGTCATGTGTGTGTCCCCACACACAATGTGATCCCCACCAATAGGGAGAGATTACTGTCCCAATGATAGCCAATCAGATCAAATTGCATGCAGATTGGGAGAGAGCACTGTCCCAGTGAGGGTCAATCAGTTCAAATTGTGTACAGATAGGGAGAGACCACTTCACCACACTGGATCTCAAGATTGAGTAGAGAGCAGGGTGGAAGGAGGGGCAGAACCCAGGAAGGTCACATTATCAGTGTATGTGCTAGCCCCCGTTGTGTTCCTGGGTGCAACAGGCTTTCCCTCTAGCATTGTATTAAAGCCATGACACAGTCTTATAAACCTCACTGATGCTGGAAGGAAAAGAAAAGAAGTAGAAACTTCTTGGATGCTTGGGATGCTTTAGGATGATCCTGCGTTGAGCAAGGGGGTGGACTAGATGGCCTGTATGGCCCCTTCCAACTCTATGATTCTGTGATTCTAAACCTGTTTTGTGGGACTTTGTGTACCATTCTTTTGGTTTTATTTCTGCCAGTTGGTGCTAAACTGATTAGCAGAACATATGTCTTAAAGTTGAATATGCTTGGACATGGGATAGCTCAATTGAATAACAATACCAGAAGCCAAATTTGCAGATTTCTGGGTTACACTTAGCCTCTTATGGCCTGCAAGTCATGCAGTTATATTCCTGGATTAAAAGTAATTTGCAAATTTAACATTATGATTACAATAAGCATCCATTAGTAAAAAGAGGTATCAAAGTAAGATATATTTTCAATAAGGCAAAGAATGAATTATATTATACTTACTGTAGCATTGTTTATTTGTTTTTAGCCCTACCCCCTAAAGATCTGTTAACCTGATTAAACCAAACCATTTTGAAGCGGTTTTGCATTTGTTGATTTTGCCAATGTAAAAGCACATCTGTTTTTGGTCCTAATAAGTTTTGCATATCAAGCAGTTAAAAAAAGCCACCTTCCCAATACAAGATTTATCAGCTGTTTTATCAGCAGTACAGGCCTTAGGCTCTCACATAAAATTGAGTTTTGGATAAAGGAAAGATTTGTATTATACTACTAGTCACGCAGGTATTCTGAGCGGAACGAAGATCATTGTTTAATTTAATTTGAGTGCCCCAAGGTATGTTCTTTAATGGGCTACGTTCCCATCTTCAGTGCTCCATAATTCCAGTCTTGGTATGTTAAAGTCTTGGCTTCACACTTTTACACTAAGGATTATAACACAACCAGAACAGTAAAACTCCAGATGGGAATTTGTTTCACTAAAACTGTAGCATGGCTCAGATTGTAGGTGTTGGTCTGTACTTTATTCTGATTTTTGTTCTGTACTTCTTTCTGATCTGCAGTAACGTTTTAGGCTACTAGAACTGCATAGTATTTCAAGTAATATGTCTATAGACATATTACAACAGTGGCTGCTTTATTTTCAGTGTCTTTTCTAAATTCCCAGCATGGAGTTTGCCTTTTTCATTACTGCCACAAATGGAATCAGAGTTTTCATTGTGCTTTGTTCTACAACACCTAGATTTCTTTCAGTCTTGGTCTCAGTTAGTTCATACACCATCATATATATTTAAATTTAAGATTCTTTTGTTCAAATTTACATGATCACAAAATTGCAAATACAAATACACCTCAGCTGTCCAGTAAGAAAATACTGATCTCAGTATGATCACAGACATCCAGCAACTTCCACTGAAACTAAGAAAAAGCTCATCTAAAAATTAAAGAATTAACAACCTGGTAACAACATTGGTATTTTCCTGACCTTTACTGGGGGGGGGGGCATTCTAAAGGCCCAGGGCATGATAAAGAATGTGACCAAACTGAAGAACACCACAGTTCCCTAAATGACAGAACAACAAGAAGATGTTGGTGAGAGGAATATAAGTTCGTAAGTTCTTATACACATATGTGGTCATTCAAACATCTGAAATTAGATCATGAAGGACTGGAGATTTAAGACCCAGTAATTGAACCTTAAAGCAAATGGTCAGTCAATGGAATGGGATGCATCCCAGTTGACCAGTGTTCCACAGGATTTTGTACTGAACTGAATATTTTAAGTTGCTTTTAAGGCCAAGCCTGCAGACTAGTTACAGCAATCCAACCTAGAAGTTGCAAAAGCAAGGATCAGTATGGCCAGATCAACTGACTATAGAAGGGAGGGTAACTTTCAAATACTATATAAATGAAAGAAGGCATTCCTAACAACAGCACCAGCCTGTTTTTCTAAAGGCCACACTAGGTTACTGAAATCTTGTAAACTCTTGACATAGTCTGCAACAAAAGGCTTAAATTCTCCAGAATAGGCAGGTATTGGCATTCCCAACCAGCATTCCATCTTGGCTGGGTTCAGTTTCAGCTTGTTCCCCCTCAAACACCTGACTGCATATCCTAGGCCAGAG
Source organism: Paroedura picta (assembly GCF_049243985.1). NCBI lineage: Eukaryota > Metazoa > Chordata > Lepidosauria > Squamata > Gekkonidae > Paroedura > Paroedura picta. The sequence goes on along the minus strand of NC_135372.1, from coordinate 57,358,362 downwards.
ATGGCAAGCTCTTTAGAGACCGAGTGCCGAAACTACAACCCAAAACCCACTTATTTATCACAAGGTGTGAACACAGCAATTTAACCTCAATACTGAGGTTTTGTCCCCCCATTTTTTCCGCACTTTCCCCTTCTCTCCCTTCTGTCTTCATCATTGCTCCATTGAGGGTAGAAGAAGAAGAAGAAGAAGAGTTGGTTCTTATATGCCGCTTTTCCCTACCCGAAGGAGGCTCAAAGCGGCTTACAGTCGCCTTCCCATTCCTCTCCCCACAACAGACACCCTGTGGGGTGGGTGAGGCTGAGAGAGCCCTGATATCACTGCCCGGTCAGAACAGTTTTATCAGTGCCGTGGCGAGCCCAAGGTCACCCAGCTGGCTGCATGTGGGGGAGCGCAGAATCGAACCCGGCATGCCAGATTAGAAGTCTGCACTCCTAACCACTACACCAAACTGGCTCCCAAACTGGTAGACGGTGAGGCTGGATGTACATGCAGGCAGGCAGCAGTGTCACGTTTCTGGTGGAGTCTGGGCTGGCTCTGCTCTTCCCAGGCTCCATTCGGCGCAGCCTTTCTACTCTTGCAGATGCCAGCCCAGCTGAGTAACCCAAGCCAGCCAATCACTTCCCTGCAACAGCGTGCGTGCCCACATAAAGGGCTCTGAGTGTCACCTCTGGCATGCATGTCCTAGGCACCACTGTCCTAGGCAGTAGTCAGTTAGTTAGATTAGTTAGTTATATTACTAAATTAGATTACTAAGAATGCTGAACCTATGAAGCACAGTTTCCAAAGAGTTGGCTCTACATCCTTGATGTAAACGTTTTCACATTACTATTCTTAACTGGATGTTATTTGTTGTTGACCTGATTTTGAGTTTCACACAGTTAATTTCCTTCCTTTTCATTCAGCTGTCTCTGAAGTATTATGACCCCCACTCTCCATACCTTTTTCACTGAGCAATCTTTCTCTGAGTTTTTTTTTAAATGTTATAATGTGAGCAATATAGCGCTAAACTGCTATGGTGCTCTAGTGCTATAATGGTACAATTGAAAGTCAAGTTATCTCAATAGTGCTGCTATGGTGCTAGAGAGCTATAGTGATTTAGCACTATAGTGCTCACATTAGAATGTTAAAAAAACAACCCTCCAAGGAAGATCAATTGGGGGGAAAGGGCAGTGGGGAGTGCCGTTGCAGGAAGTGCTAGAGACATTTTATACAGCACACCACAGCCATTCAAAAGGGCAACAAAGAAGTGAAAACTGGAAGAAAACTATTTTCATCCGTTGTGGTTCAAGGACTTTTGCTAATCTGATGCAAGCAGGTTTCAACAGGTAAATAAATTCTGTTAGCAGCTAGTTACTAAAATGGGTTAATCTGAAATGATAGGAAAGCTAAAATGGAATGCAAAGACGGTTTGAAAATCCCCTTTGTTTCTTTGCCCTAAGGAATTAAAACCATTGGAGTACTATCCCTTTATGCCCAATCTTGTGTTTTAATTGCTATAAGAACAGAATAGAATACCTCACTGAGTCAGAGGCTGTAGAAAGACTGAAGCGGATTAAGAGATGCATTTCTCTTATCTATTTACAAACAGAGATTATCCACCAGATCAAATAAAGCTTCAATCCTGAAAGTCTAAAGCCTAAGTAAAATGGAAGAAAGGTAGAAATGTCATTCAGTTATTCCCAAAGTTTCTCTGCCACAACCCAGAAAAGTAAATTTAAAACACATTAATAGTTGGCCACCTGTTTTCTCACCAGAAAGGTTTTGTTTCCCCCAACAGTAGTTTTACAGCAAATTCTTTCAAAGTCTTGTGGAAAACTTGCTCCACTAGCAAAGTATTAACACTTTTCGCTTAAGGCGCTTGATTTCTCCAGTCACTCCTCAATCAGCCAAGATGGGCAAGTATCCAATTTACTTTCAAGGGCAATATCCATGTATTGTAGAAGTGTAATCTGAAATTATCCATATAAACCTCAAGAAAAATTTCCAAGCATCAGATTGTCACAAATTATGACCCATTATGCACAGTGGCAGCCACTCCTTGCTGCTGCCATGCTGTTGCGTTGGGGCGAAACTGTCCCGCTGTCCCAGTGTATGCACGGGGCAGAGCTCCACAACAACACCATGCAGGCAATGCAGGGCCAGAAGCGCCGGGAGTGCAAGGGCTGGGGGGGAGGAATTGGGGGCAGGGGGCCCCTACTGCAGGATGGTGGGGAGCAGCATGCTGCTCTCCCACCGTGGCTGGGGCAGGGGATCGCCCCTGTTGGCTCCGCGGAGCCACGGAGCTGGCAGAGGCAAGCGGCATCCCTGCTGGGATGCCGTAGGTCAGGGGAGGAGCCGGGCCGAAAGTTTATAATCGGCTCCTCCGATTATGCATGGGACTCCAGTGGCTTGGATCCCATCTGTGCCCTCGCGAGTCCTGGGACTCTGGAAGAACCTACGTTTTGTTAACGCGGGTCTTCTGAGGGGCTGGGCCAGGACATGCCTCCGCTGGTGGCGGCGTGCATTATCAGGGAATTTTCCCAAAACCCTGCCACCGCCAGTGCGGGCATTCCAGCCCGTGCATAATGGGTGTATGTGAAAACACATCATCTGATTATGGAAGGAGTACATGGCTGGACACATTAGACGGGCAGCTGCACAGTGAGCAGGACTCAGCGCCAGGCTGGGCCATCTGCTGCCAACCATCTTCCTTTCCAGTTACTGGCACACTCCGTGGGGTGGGACGAGTGGATCTCCATAGTCATTTCCTTTCCAGGCAGCTCACCAGTGGATGTGTTTCCACATCAAAAAGGAGCCTTCTGTAACTTCTGGAAGTATCTACCTTCAACCTGGCATCCTGATCTTACAGAATGAAAGAAATGTTAACTAGAAAACTGACTTAATGAAATCATCATGGAGTTGTGCATGTAGTACAAATCCATTCTGCAGAGGTGTGCACATGAATGATACACATCAGGGTTGCTTGTGTAGATCTTTCCCAAGCAATCTCTGTGCCCCCCTCCCCCGGCAAATTCATTTGTAAACATTCATGGAACCATCTCTGCACATAAAAAAAACTTTATTTGTATGTGGCCCTGGAACATGGGATTAACGTCTGCCAGAGCAGCTCTATTCAATAGAGGAAGACCTAGCAGTTCCCTTAATGTGTGACTGTCAATTAATGAACCTGAGCAGTGGGAGCACAAGTCTTTGAGGTAACAACTAGTCTAAGCCACATGTGTTGTCTTGTCTTATACAACTACAACCTGGGAACAAGATGAGCCCTATCAGCATGTCAATGTCTTCTGTGGCTTGTGGTGCCTCAAGCAGCCCCATGGTTGCTTCACTGATCAACCAGCCCTAGTTATAATAGAATGTAGCCATGATGTGTGAACCAACATTTCTGTACTTGCACTAATTATTATACTAGGCTATCCAAAATCCTAACTACATAAACAGAACACATTAGAATGGATGAAGTTCACATGAGCGTTCATCCAAGAAAATGGCAAAAGAGCTCAGTATGAAATAAAATAATTCCTAACTAGTATTTAGGTTGTAACAAAACAAAAGTGGCAGCAATTTCCATGCCTAACATTCATTCCATCTTTGCTGTCAATAGAGCAACTTTGTGCATGCTGAGTTCTGTAGTGGCACTGGCCCTGATCCTTCTTCGGCATTTCAGTAATCATACAGACACATCCGCCATAATCCAAAGACCTGCTTTAGATATGCCCAAGGGCTTGGATAGGCCCCCTTTTTTTCTTTGAACAGCAGACCTCTTTGAACAGCTACACTGACAGTCTCTGCACGGTGGATTAAAAAGACTTCATGATGAACAATATCGAATCTTCAAAAAATCAATGTCAAAGAGCTTTTTTGTGTGTTAGAATGTCATTACATTTTTATGGCAGCATGGCACATGTGGCTTTGCTTACAATACAAATATTCTTCACGCTCCTGTTAAAAAGTGCAAGTTGTTTGAATAAGCACAAAGTCTGCAAAATTGGTACTTTCTAGAGGTCCTCTGTCTTCTAAAGGGTCCCGTCAAAATATTCATACCTGTGCAGTGAAAGTCACACGGATGCAGCTGCTTTCGGAATGCCTGTGCATCTCTCATGAATATTTCATGAAGGCTGCATGTGCAGGGGAGATCACCATTTTTATGAGCTGGAATTTGCAGACCTAGGTTGCTTGTAGTTTATTATTCATGTAAATATTCCATTTGCCCTGTAGGTGCACAGAAGGTGTCTTCAAATGTTTGTGTTTAATTATTAAACCTTGGGAAAACTGAAGTTTTGTTAAACTGAAGATTGATGCACAAGAGTATTACATAACAGTCTTATCTAAAGCATGGCACCTATTTATCGCTAATTTATTAAAATAGTACACAATCACTGTTTCCCAAAGACTCAAAGTGGTGAACATCAGGCATACTGATTTAGATGTTGGACTCTATGGCAATCTTCTCCTCCCTTCACAAACCCTGCCCTCCCCAAGCTCCTAACCTTTAGGAAATTCCCAACCCAGCATTGGGCAGCTCCTAACTTGAGCGGAGTAATGCAGCCTAAAATTATATTAGCGTTTTTGGCAGCCATGTCGCACTGCTGATTCGTTCCTACATGAACGATTGCCAAGTCCAGTATTCATCAACCTTTACCTGTGCATTTCATTCCTTTTGCTTTGGCATGGATGCAGCAGCACCACCACTCTAGGTAATCACTGTGTTAGCACCTGACATGAAATGATAGAGGCTTACAAAATTGTGCATGGGATAGAGGAGGTAGAAAAATAAGTACTTTTCTCCCTTTCTCACAATGCAAGAATCTGTAGGCACTCAAGCAAATTAATGAGCTTAGAACAGATCAAAGGTAGAGCTTCTTCACTCAAAGAGTCATTGACATCTGGGATTCACTGCTGTAGGAAGCATAGACAGTTTCAAGAAGGGATTGGATAAACATCTGAAGCAGAGATCCATCAGTGGCTATTGGCCACAAGGTATAGATGGAACATTATGTCTGAGGCAGTGATGCTCTGTATTATTGGTACTTGAGGGCAACACTGGGAGGGTTTCTAGAATTCTGTCCCCATTGGTGAATCTCTGGATGACACATGGCTTTTGGCCACTGTGTGACACAGAGTGTTGGACTAGATGGCCCATTGGCCTTATCCATCATGGTTTTTCTTATGTTCACCTGGTCTGTTTACAAGCTGTGTGCTTGTACTATTTATTTTTTTAATTTTCTTTTTTTACTATTCTGAAATCTTTCTAATTCAGAAATCTTTTAATCTAATTCAGAGTATATTAGCAACAAATCGGGTATCTGAGATGTTAAAAGGCATTTCCAGTGGTTGTCACAAGTACTGGTAATTTATCCTAAAGTAATGAAATAAAAGAGTGTTTGATGTTCTGGAATCAAAGAGCACTACCACAGAGCGTTTTCAATGGCAAGAGTAGCTGATTGTCCTCTAAAGGATGTCTGTCCCGTGAGGGTAATAAGTACTTGAAGATTTCTATTTCTAGGCTTTAAAAGTGTGAGTTGATTTCCTTTCCATTTAGCTTTTTGTTATCTTGAACTATTCACCAGAGTCGATTCAGAGAAATCATTTGACCTTTTCAAAACTATTGGGCTTTTTGAAGTTATCAGTGAGAGGGATTCGCTGTCATTTATGCTGTTTTGATGTGTTCATATTAAATGGGGTCATTGTATATTTCAGTGCCACCCATGGGTTGGATCCAAAGGTATCGTTTTACTCAAGGAAGGAATCCTTTTAAAAGCAGAAGGGCATCTTTGGTTCCAACCCAAGGTCTCAGAGAGACTTGGCTATGGCAGGGATGAACACATTCAGTATTCCTGGGGGTCTGATTGCTTTCTACACAGCATTCCATAGGCTAAAGGTATATTCTGATGGAAGATGGTACATTATGACAAAGATGCTCAAAGACTACCGGTATCAATATCTATCTGTCTGTCATCTATAAATCAATCATGACAAAGAATTCAGTATAATTTGTGAGGAAATCAGTTATGATATTATTAATATGCAATATTATGTGAGACTGGCTGGTAGGTGTCTGGGTTGTTATTTCCCAGCATCATTATTTTCAAAAGTGGCCTAACCACAGCCTCCTTCAGTCTCTCCGGGAAAGTCCTTGAAGTAAGGATAACATACCGCCTGAGCTCTTTTTCTAGAGTTGAAAGGTAAACCATCACCTCTGTCCTCCATTGCCATCAGCATTCAATATCATGTGTAGCATGAAAAAATAGACAATGTCACAGCCCAGCCCCACAGTGGTCTATAAATTTACCCAATCTTTGTGGTTGTTGCTATAGAGATTGAGGAAGCTCCTAGAGCATCATAAGATAGAGGAAGCAGCAATGACATTTCCCTTCCCAGTCCCCTCCCCCCATCTCCCAGGGATTGTGGACCTGATCCTGGTAGCTCTACTTTATGCCAATCTGAAGATTCCATGTAGCAGGCCACAGTGATTACATGAGCAACTAGATGTAACCCTCCTTGGTTTGCTCTTTCAGCTTCCTGTTGCACTTGAATGGAGAGCACAGCCACAGCTTAAGCTAATAAGCATAGCCGCATCTTAAGCCTTGAAGTATAATTCCAGCTCAGTGCAGCAGATTGTCAGAAGGTTTTGATCATGTTACTATTAATTATGCCCTATATTTGTCTGACCTATTTGAACAGGATCCAGAGCTGGTGCGCAACATCTGCCGCTGGGTGAGACAAGCTGTTCAGATCCCTTTCTTTGCCAAGCTGACCCCCAATGTCACTAATATTGTGAACATTGCAATGGCTGCACAACAAGGTAACAAAACTAGAGGTGTCCCTTGGCATTGTGGTTTACGTTTGCAGCTTAATAGTAAAGAATGACAGATCACTAGCATTTAGCTTCAGCATTGGGGCATGGAAGGTGGGAGGGAGGAATCCAGATTATTTATACTGTATTTCTCAGGCTGTTGCCTTGAAACAAGGAGTCAATCTTGCTGTGGCCTCAGACCAGGTTCCCTTTACACTTATGTATAAGGGGTGTCTTCCCAGGATCCTCTTTGCTCACCTGCTATACACAAGGCATCTAAATAGTCATACAATGCCTATTTCTACATTTTTGTGTCTTCCCACCTCCACACTGTTTTCTGTAGCCAATCCCTGCCCACGTGTGTGCAGTTTGATTGTTGCCCCAATGCACCTCCTCTTGCTCAGTCCCTCTTCTGACAGCTTCTTCCCAGCCTGTAATTAACTCTGCTGGTGCCTCAGGTTTCTCACAGAGGTCTTGCTCCCTCCCTTGCCTGCCCTCTGTGACTCTTCCTTGTCCCAGCATCTTTCACAGCTTCTGGATCCTCACTGGCCTCACCATATCTGTCAGCCTTCTTAGCCTCTCTTTGCTACTTTTCCTCCCCCCGTCATTTCCCCAAATGCCAGATTACTTTCACAGCACAGTCCTAAGAACACTTTTCTGGGAGTAGGCTTCTGAGTAGACTGGGATTGCTCTCACATTGGGATGTCTGAACCCCATTTTTGCAGCAGCAGTCACTTGGGCCACGGAAGGATTGTGACGTGAGCTTTTCACAGCTTCCAAGAAGAACAGTTGCTGCTCCAGAGTTTTTCCAAGTTTTTGCTCCAGAAAACCACAAAAGATTTGCCAAATTTCTATTGTACATATGGAAGAATACAAAAAATTATGCTTTTATTACCCAATTTATTACCCAAGAGTGCACATTCCTCTGTGGAACCTTCACCTCCCCCCCTCAAAATTCCTATGAATATTTTGCCTGAGAATGGGCTTTGAAGTTTGACATCAACTCTAATACTATTAGATTTTGCAGGAAAGCAGAACTTTAGTATCTCCATCCAAGGATATTTTTGGGGAAAAAAAACATGTCCTTATGGCTATTCTGTCACAGAGCAAAAAAAAAAAAAAACCTGCCTCAAATCTGTCTTCAATGTAGCAAGTAGAGATTTACCTTCTCATAAGGATATTGACATACCAAACTTAAGCTTATTTCAGTTTTATTGGCGACAGCATGTCTGTGTATTGCAACAAGGATAAACCTCCATCTTTTAACATTAACATCATTTTTTGGACAAGTGGATGCCTCAAATTTCTTATTTAAAGGGAGTGAAATGTCATAAAAGTGAGAAAATCCCCTCTGAATATAGGGCTGCTTTCCCCAGTGTATATTTCCTGAAAGTATATTATATTTTCTTCTTCTAATGAGCATAGAACTTAGGAACATACCCATAGTTTTCTCTCCACCATATTTGTTGTGTTCTATTTCATTTTATTGGAATTTGTTTTATTGTTAAGATGTTTGAATAATAAGAGAGAAGGCTTTTGGAACACCATCACCCTTGAGGCTCAGTGGCCCTTATTTTCCTTTCTTCAGGTATATCTTTTAGCTCAAGCTTTTAATTAGGGTCTTTGTCTTATATTTTTAATGGATTGCTTCTGTTTTTTGAGCAGCTTTATGCTTCTTATGTCCAACTGCTTATTTTTAATGGGTTTGTATTTTACGTTGTAATGATTTTAATTATAAGATTACCTTAGCAAGACAGTGATTAGCAAGACAGGTGCAAACTGAAATCTCATAAATAAAGCTACAACACAGAAAAATTGGGTTTTGGGCTGTGGTCCAGCCATAGAACATCTCCTTTGCATATCATCCTTGGTCCAATGCCCCTCCAGTTACTGATAAACCAGTGGTCAGAGTCACTATGGGGCATGTTTATGTGCTCCAATGCCCAATATATGCCCTTTTGTTTCAAATATTACCCAAAGGTACACATTAGTTTTCATCAAGCATGATTCAACATGTAGCTGAAGCCTAGAACAGCTCCCAGAGCCACCTAGCCATTGTAAATATTGCTGAGATAGTCTGTGCAAGTGTGCTTGAAATTCTTTAAATTTAAATGCATTACAGAAATACTTAGCATTATAATTATGAAACATAATTAATTCCTTAAGATTGATCACAGTTACATAGGAATCTAGGCTTACCTTAATAGTCTTTGGATTGCTGGCGTTGAATAATTTTCAATGTCTGTTGGTGTACTAATAAGCTTATTATGTTTATCACTGACATTGTTCACAGGTGGTGCAGATGGTGTTACAGCCACCAATACTGTGTCAGGGCTGATGGGACTGAGAGCAGATGGCACACCTTGGCCTGCCATTGGACTAGGGAAGAAGACTACATATGGTGGAGTGTCAGGTAGGTGTTCACCTTTCCTGCTCAAAATGACTTCTTGTAGGTTAGCAAACTATCAGGAGTCTAGGATGTTGTGTCTTCTATGGCATGCCGAGTTCTTAAGGCTTGTTGTGGGTCAGGATTTCTAATAGTCATGACAGATGGAACAGACTGAGTGTGAACACCTTTGGGTTGCCCTTTTCTTAATGGTGAAACACAGCAATGGAATGCAGCGAGAGGATCACCACAGAGAAAAGAGGAATTTCTTTTCTCTCGTGACCCACAGTTTTCCTGAAATTTTTCATTCTGTCACAGTTGTCAGGCTGCATGTCAGACAGATGCTAGTCAAAGGGCATCACCAGAAGAAAATACAAATGTTCCCAATGTGGTGAGCTGTATTTTATAACTTTTTATAACCACCAATCTAATGTTTCCCTATTTGACCCCTATAAACACCTGTGTAATATATACAGACTTCATATGTTGGATTCTAGTGCAGATTGATATTTCAACACTAGATTGTGGTGGGGGGAGGGGATTTTTACAAACCAATACAGTAGTTTATTTTCACTGATGGATTAATCTCTTTGACCCCATGCCCTCCGTTACTGTGATAACATGAACCTGGTCTTGCAGAGACAATGGCATGAGCTTCTGGACTGGACTGGTACAGAGATTAGTCTCCCTGGAGATATAAACAGTGGTAAATATTCATAGCATAATAGTGTCCTACTGTTTAAGCAAAATGCAGTGGAATCAGGCCAAGTTTTTGGGGAAGAAGGCTGGGCGGACAAAGGCAAACACCATTCTTTCTTGTTGTTCTGTTGTATATTAAGAAACAGGAAGGTTATTTGGGAGTGATTAGCTTGCTGTGTGTGTGTGTGTGTGTGTGTGTGTGCCTGTTGTAACTGACTTATAACTGTATGGAAACTAGTTGCAGCAGTAAATTGGTCCCCAGCCTTACATAGATAACATCCTTTTGTAGGGTTGTTAGAATGGCTGGTGTTTAAAATTTTTAAAAACGCAGGAACAAGCATTGGCTTACTGCAAACTGAAAAGCTATCCATTTCTTTGTGTGAGAGGAAAGGGTAGAGGAATGGACAGACAGACGAGAGAAGAAGAGGCAACCTAGTTGCAGAATCTTGGGTCTTAAGTACCTCCTACATTTTATTATCCTATTTCAATTTTTTCTAAGCTGCCATGTTGACAGCAAAAGAATAAAAGAGGTCACAGAGGGTGCTGTGCATTAAAAATTAATAAAAGAACGATTGCAGTAGTATTTTATATATGTAACACCGTTCACTCCCCTCCCCTTTCATTTTAAGCTGCCATTTCTGAATATTCCTCCACGGCATGTCAGTCCAATAAAGTGCGGAAATTGCTGCATTATGAAAAGCATATCCTCTATGTCACAGTTTTAAAGCATGTGTATGGTAAAGATTATAGCAGTACCTGACCTCTTGCCTCTTTTCAGTCCTGTCCCCCTTTTCATAGGGGCAAAACTGTTTTCATGGTTGACCATTCAATTCTTTGGCTATAGAAGGAAAATCAGTTGCTGCTGGAAACCTTGTGAGAAGTGAGATGATTTTCCCTCTGAACTTAAGTAAACATTAAATAGGTGGTGGTTTTTGCAATGTGGTTTTTAACTTTTTAACTTTTACAGAATTGGTTAATAAAAGGGAGGGAAGAGCAACAATAAGTGGTCCAGCTGAAGGAAACCCCTATTGATTTCAAGGAGAGTTAAGCAAGTGATTAAGTCTTCTATTAGATTCTTGTGAGTACATAACTATGATAGATTCCAGAAAAGTAGGTGTCTAAACAATAAGGTTCCCTTGAGCTTAATTAACTTCTTGAAAACCAGGGATATTTAGGTAAGCTGTCAAACAGTTCTTAAACAGCCTTTGTCTGTTTCTATACGGTGGAGCAAGGAATAGGTATGAAAGTGTTCTCCGGTGGTCCTAAGTGGGGCAGTTGCATTTGCTGGCAGGGGCTCATGGGAATTGTAGTCCATGAACATCTGGAGGACCACAGGTTGACTACCCCTGGTCTAGGGGATCCCAGGGCCCCGATCTACAGTTCGTGTGCAGCTTGAGGACTGACCCTTAAGGGTTTCTACTGCCTTTCTCTACTCTTATTTATTTATTTATTTATTTATTTATCATACTTCTATACCGCCCTCCCCGGAGGCTCAGGGCGGTTTACATTATAACAGAGAACAATACATAAAACAGTCTGTAGAACATGTATAACTGATAACTAATAATTGTAACCAAATAGCAACAAGTATAACAGTAAATAATATAGTAATACAAACAGGTCCAGGGCTTATTGACTACTCTAAAAGTAGTTGGTATGTGGCTCCCTCCCAAGAGCAGCTGCCTGTCTAGGGGCCTGCTGTCAGACACACCCATGCATGCACGCACACACGTCAACAGATAATATAATCCACATTACATATAAAGGGTAATTTGTTCAAAATATTGGTTCCTGACAAACAGGTAGGGTTTCCTGACTAACAGGGTTACCTAATAATAAAGGAGATCTCTCATCCTCGTCATGTTGTCCACCACTGCTCTGGCAGCGAACAAGAGAGACAGAAGGAAAAACTGTTATCAGCAGAAGGGCATTTCATGAAGTGACATTGTGCCTGTCTAAGAATTACTAGAAGCTCTTATGGTTTAAGTCAGTGCCTCCTATGTCCATGTCCCTCCCCGCAGACTCCTACTTCTGGTTAACTACTGGCTGGCAATCCTACTAATTGAACTCTGCATCCTGTTGTGACCCCAGCAGCTTCTGCAGAAGTCCAGAACCCAAGAATAGATCACATCCATGAATCAGTTTCCAAGGCCTCCTGAAGGCTGTGGCCTGCTCAGGAATGAATTGGGCCAATGGCTGGAGCCCAATGGCCTTCTGAAGTGGAGCTCAGAGCTTTGCTTCCAAGGTTCATTTATTCCATGTCCCACGTAGAAATACTTTGGAAGATTTTGCACATCCCTACACATAGTGTGACAAGCCTTTGTCAGTGTTGATTAGTTTTTCTTTTAATAAACCAAAAGACTGTGTCCTGTACATTAGGTTAAGAGTACATTGTGGCACTTTTTTATTTGGAAACTTTCCATTTAGAAGGATTTATAGTTCAAGCTGTCTGATTGTGGTTATTTCTATGCAACACAATTGTAGCTACAATTTGCTTCCATAGGTGGACTGCCTGCTGTTTCCATTCTGCTATGCTATTTTTGTATTACTCAAATAAATTATTCTAATAGGATTAGCCCCAGATTATAGATTTGTAAATGTAATATAGTTTGCATTTCTTTTCTTTCAATAAAAATGCCTACATTTCAGAATGAATGGCAACACTGTGCAACTATATATAATTCAAATTAGTGATTTGGGTTTCGCATTCTCATAAGGAGGACACAGAGTAACTATGGCATGGCCTAATTAGAAAAGTCGTCAAGACTTGCTGGGTAGGGTTTAATATTTCAGTGAATTGTTCAGTGGAAATGGGGCCTTGCTGATGGCACATTGTTTACCACACTGCCGGGCCACAACTTAGGCAGAGACTCTTTGCTTGCAGCTGGAAGCCACACTCCAAATCACAGTACAGTTACCAAAGTCCAGAGCAGGCTGGGGTCTTACAGAGGAAGCAAACAGTCCAAGTCTGGCAAGAGAGGACAGAGTCCAATAGTTGTACAAGGTCATCACTGGGGCCCATTATGCACGGCCGCCGAAACGGCAATTTCTGGTCACATGGAAAACGCGGAGGGGGAAGACGCGAAGCACACTGGTTATGCACGGGATGGGGCGCAACGGCGCCAAAATCCAGAGTAACCGATTATGCACGCGGCGATCCCGGAGCCGCTTCTGGTTGCGCCCCGGTCACCTGGAAGCTGCGCTTTCTTCCGCATTTCGCTAACACGGCTTTTTCAGCGGCATGCACTGAAGCTGCGGCCAGTTGCAGCCGGCACTGTGCGTTATCGGTGATTTTAGTCGCCGCCATTCCACCCCGAATATGCATTATTCCCCCGTGCATAATGGGTCTGGGAGAGCAGTCCAGAGGAGGGGAGGATGGCCAAGGATGCAGAGCAAGCTGAGTGGGGCAGAGGATTAGAAATGGAAGGAGCCAGGCCAGGGGAACAGATTGCTGGAGCAGGCAGTTATTCTACCAGGTGTTTGGTTGAGGCCAGTGGGAGGACCCCGGGGTATGAGATCTGCCCCCCCCCCAAGTTCAGATGCAGCATTAGAGCTGTCAATGGCTGCCCCCAGTTGCTACTCTGGTTTTTGATCATTAACCACTGGTCACTATCTGGACCAATGCCGGAGGGCTGAAGCATGGGAGGAGTTTTTATCTTGAATTGTATACCGCCATTTTTATGCTGGAAATCTTGGAGGATGATAATATTGGGGTATTTTTATGAGCGATTTGTTTTTATGTTTTTATATTAATTCTGTGAACCACTGCGAGCCAGCTGGCTGGGTGCAGCGGTCTATAAATCGAACTAATAAATACAAAATAAATAAATATCAGTCTGAGACCTCCATAGTTTTAATCATGTACACAAATAGTATGCCTCTGGAAAATTCACTAGACATTTTATTGTCAATTCTGTTGACTATTTATCAATAGAATGTCTGCCAGATTTACAAGAGGTTGCATGTGTATGTCATTGCAAGCAGCTTTCTGGAAAAAAAGATTTTATCTGAGCAAATCTGTGTTTTGCGATACTGAAAATTAAGAAAGGTAGATTATGAGAGACTGAACTTGTTTGTTGGAAAAGCTGTTACCAAAGGGATGGGGAAAATACCAGGAGCATAATCACATAAAATGTTGATGCTGGCAGCTAGGGATTTTGATTCCTCCCCCCCCCCCCAGCACTTTGTGCAGAAATGATGGCATTTAGCAAATTGATCGTGGCCATTAGCAGTTTGAAATACTTTTTTTATCCCTAAAAATGGACTCTGTGTAACCTTGTAGTTAAAAGGTGTTTGCCTTTGTAAATGATTTTGATTGACCCGAAATTTGGTGTAGACCTTTTCATATTTAGTGGAAAGCTGTTAGCCATGATGTCTTCATATTGGTAACAGCTTCTCAAATGTTATTTGAAAATCTTATTCCACCCTTGTCCTAATGCTGGGACTGACAACTTTGTTCCTAGTATATACATTCTTATCCTCCAAGAAACTGTTAAAGACTTAGAACAAGCATTTCTGAATGCTTTCCCAAGCAATTAAGCCCTTGGAGTAAGAACCATCAAATTATGTGATAAGGTTGCATAACACCGCCACCACTCTTTACAATCCCAAAATACTTGTTTAACCTTATAGTGCCAAGGTGCAGGTGAGCAATTATGCTCACAAGATTTAATGTGCTACCACCTGTGATCTCTGAAGAACATACTTTAGCTTTAGAGTTGGAAGGGGCCATACAGCTATCTAGTCCAACCCCCTGCTCAATGCAGGATCAGCCCAAAGCATCCTAAAGCATCCAAGAAAAGTGTGTATCCAGCCTTTGCTTGAAGACTGCCAGTGAGGGGGAGCTTACCACCTCCTTAGGCAGCCTATTCCAGTGAACTACTCTGACTGTGAAAAACTTTTTCCTGATATCTAGCCTATATCGTTGTACTTGTAGTTTAAACCCATTACTGCACGTCCTTTCCTCTGCAGCCAATGGAAACAGCATCCTGCCCTCCCCCAAGAGACAACCTTTCAAATATTTAAAGAGGGCTATCATGTCCCCTCTCAACCTCCTTTTCTCCAGGCTGAACATTAAAGTCCCTAAAGCTATCTTCATAGGGCTTGGTCCCTTGGCCCCAGATCATTCACGTCACACTCCTCTGTGCCCTTTTCAATTTTATCTACGTCCTTCTTAGATAAAATTGAAAGGGTACAGAGGAGAGTGATGAGGATGATCTGGGGCCAAGGGACCAAGCCCTATGGGGATCATAAAAACTGTGACACATGTTCTGACTGAATGTCTGTGAAATAAGGAGGTTAGAGAGAAATGGATCAAACCAAATTAATGGATTCTAGGCCAGCAAATACTTTTTGTTAGCAAAATTCCTTGTTTAGTTAGCCTGTGACAACAAGCCTTCTTCAAGATTCCTTCTCTAGCTTGAATACTTCCTTTCTTCCTCTTATTCCTAGTTGGAATTAATTGATACTACTCAAGACCTAGAGGAGGAAGGGAGGGGGGAAGGAAGGAAGGAAGGAAGAACCTTTGCTAGGTCAGACCAAGGGCGCAGAATCCTGGTTCCAAGAGTTACTACCAAGTTCTTCTGCGGAAGTTACAAGCAGGGCATGGATTCAGCCCTCTCCTGTTTTCCCTTAATGACTAGTACACAAAGGCATACTTCCTTCTAACACGGAGCTGTTCCTACAAGAAGCAGTTGCTTTGATCTATGCCAGTTTCAATTTTCAACCCCACAATAATGACTATTACCTAGATTTGCATGATCGTGTGAACTTCTGGCTCCACAAATGAACGTTTGTTACAGGGTCTAACATAGATTAGAACAATGTCAGGTCATTCCATATCGTCCTCAGTAATTTGAAGGAATGGCATTTCCGATCTCAGG
Organism: Paroedura picta; assembly: GCF_049243985.1. Taxonomy (NCBI): domain Eukaryota; kingdom Metazoa; phylum Chordata; class Lepidosauria; order Squamata; family Gekkonidae; genus Paroedura; species Paroedura picta. The sequence goes on along the minus strand of NC_135372.1, from coordinate 57,342,602 downwards.
AAGGCCCACGTGTTGTTTGTTTTTCAGAGTCTATGTAGAAGGTAGTAATTAGATGGACATTGATGTGAGATTGGCCTTTCTGGCATTCGGGATTTTAGGATTTAATTTGAGAAATGAGATATTGTGGTGATCATTGAATCTTTGTTTTATTAGGGCTTAAAATAACGTTTCAAAAAAGCAAGAAGTAAATGTCAGTCCTTTAATGTTTGCCTATCTTCAAGAAATCCAAAGTCTTCCTGCCAGAGTTCTTTAAAATAAATTACTTCAATTGTTGCTGAATTTTTTTTACTAAAATACCTGCTTCTTCCCTGTCTTTTTCAGTGTTTAGCACTTTTCTAGTTGATTGTAATTTATAAAGATGTGTAAGTTGAATCAGTAAAGTTTGTATAAATGATAATAAGTTGATTTGAAGGCTAGGAAAACTCAAACTAATTGCAGGATGCTTTGTTTAACGCAAGCCTTTTAAACCTTCTGATTCCCTGTAGTCTGGATTTAAACAGAGCCTATACTTGCTCTTGAATATATTCCAGAAATGAAAGTTTAGGTTTTAATCCTCTGTTTCTAGAGGACTGGTAGGTATGAATGTGAGACTTTCAGTCTGGTGCCTTAAGGAGTGTCTTTCGTTATCCTCACTGATAATTAAAAAGTTTTAGAGACACTGATAAAAACTTACTCCTTTGTGGACAATCAGTGGCCAAAGCAGTTGTGTTAGGACATCATAATTAATGGCCAAAATCATAGTTTTTGAACAATTAATCATGAACTGCTATGTAGAACAGTGCCTTTGGTAGCCACTTTAATCCATTTAATGAATATGATATTAGAATCACATTTTCTGCATATAATTAGACATCTTTTTGTCTGAAACAGAGATGGGGAAAAACTGAGTGCCACAGAGTTTTGAGATTGTTACTGCTCAGTAATAAGAATTAAAAAGTCAGTTCTCTTTGGCTGAGGCAGGATGTAAAATTAATACAAAAATTATGTTTTACTTCAACTTTTCAAAAGACCAATTATGTTAAATGTCATAAAAATGTAGAAAAAAGTCAATTTATATTCCTACTCTTCAAGAGTTCCCATAGATGCAAATGATTCTCCATCAACACGTCCCACCTTAACTTTGCCATTCTAGTTACTCTATCAGTTATGTCTCTTTGATATGCCATCACTCATTTTAGCAACAAATGGACATATTTTTGTCATTCTTCCCTTTATAAAAATAAAGCCTGTTTAAAAGAAAAAAAACCTTCATGAAGGAATTCTAATTGCCATTGTACTATTTGCAATGCAATTAACTAAATACTACAAGGGCAGCTTAAGAGTTACTGTTATTGTGCCATTCTGAAACCTTATTTTAAAAATAGCTGTCATGGAGTCACAAATTGGGATCAAGATTACAGGGAGAAATATCAACAACCTCTAATGGCAGAAAGCAAAGAGGAACTAAAGAGCCTATTGATGTGGATGAAGGAGGAGAGTGCAAAAGTTGGCTTGAAACTCAACATCAAGAAAACGAAGATCATGGCATTTGGCCCTCTCAATTCCTGGAAAATAGATGGGGAAGAAATGGAGATAGTAACAGATTTTATTTTCTTGGGCTCCAAGATCACTGCAGATGGGGACTGCAGCAAAGAAATTAAAAGACACTTGCTCCTGGGGAGGAAAGCTATGGCAAATCTAGACAGCATCCTAAAAAGCAGAGACATCACCCTGCCAACAAAAGTGCGTCTAGTCAAGGCTATGGTCTTCCCAGTTGCAATGTATGGCTGCGAAAGTTGGACCATAACGAAGGCCGAGCGTCAAAGAATTGAGGCTTTTGAACTCTGGTGCTGGAGAAGACTCTTGCGAGTCCCCTGGACTGCAAGGCAAACAAACCCATCAATCCTAGAGGAGATCAGCCCTGACTGCTCCTTAGAAGGCCAGATCCTGAAGATGAAACTCAAATACTTTGGCCACCTCATGAGAAGGAACGACTCCCTGGAGAAGAGCCTAATGCTGGGAGCGATCGAGGGCAAAAGAAGAAGGGGACGACAGAGAATGAGGTGGATGGATGGAGTCACTGAAGCAGTAGGTGCAAACTTAAATGGACTCCGGGGAATGGTAGAGGACAGGAAGGCCTGGAGTATCATTGTCCATGGGGTTCCGATGGGTCGGACACGACTTCGCACCTAACAACAACAAACAACACCTCTCCAGCAGACCCCGTCTGAGTTTGTGGAGGGCCAACTCTCTGCCAACGCAGACAGGTTCTGCTGGAGACAAGAACCTTGCCAAACATCTGCTCTCCAGCAGACCCTGTCTGAAACTGCAGAGAGTTGGCTCTTGGCAGCATCAGCTGTTTGTCAGATTGCAGTGGAGCCGAACAGATTTGTTAAACATGAATCATGGAACCCGAAGCACTATACCGAGCCAAATCAATTCAGGTTTAGCCAAATCAGCTCAGATCAAAAATATATCTAAATTTTGTACGTGCCTATCTCTATTCAGTACCTGATTCACTACTGGATTCAGTGTTTGGATAGTGTGATTGGAGAGATTACAGATAAAACGTTCCTACTATGGTTTAATGTTTGGCATGGAACTGAATCATTTTTAAATCACTTTCTTTAGCTCTCTTTCTCTTTCACCTAAGGTAGCTGTCTCTTTCTGGGAAGATACCAGCAAGATGCTATTTGGTTACCGTCGTACTCACACACACAGACATTCACTGAATTTTCATTATTAACAGGAAAATGGGTGCTAAACTCTTGAATATGTATAAATTTCGCTGAACAGAGACATGACTGAGGGAATAATGGCAGTCTTTTATATTTTAATCCTCTGACACATCGCTTAAAAAATACTTGGTGGGGTGAAGGAAGAAGAGAAGGCGCTTGCTGCTTTTCTTACTCACAAGTTGTTCATTGATTACATGATGTCTGTTCTGGTCATTAGACATAAATCGAAATCCCTCCATCAGGAGAACAGAAATATATGTCATATGCATGTGCCTGAGTCGAAGGTACAATTCAACTCCATTAAAATCAATGGGATTGTTACCGTTTATTTTAGTGGGAGGTAAATTGCACCTGGAGAGAGAATCAGACAGAGCGGAAGAGACTACATTAAAGCTTGTTTTAGAGTGCAGGCCTCTTTTTTTAAAAAGCCTGCTCAGAGAGCAAGACTGCAACACAAATCTGATACGATTTTAATTTGGGGCTATTATTTCTGTTAAGTGTAGCTCACCCATTAGAGCAGCTCATTTACATGCATTATGTACACAGACTTACAAAGAATTCTTTCTCCTCCATTATGGCAGTGCTCATTTATTCCCCCCCCCAACCCCTCCACCCCAACTGCCGTCACTGGTCTGTGCAGAGAGAGATCAGAGCCCTAATAATAGATTTTTTGACTGCAAGCTTGCCTGTTACCTGCCCTACACTAATCCTCACTGTTCATGTTTGCTTCATGGCAACAAAGCAGACAGACGGAAAATGCCAAGTGCTGAGTTTGAAGTACAGCCCTGCCATTGCGTGACATTTCAGCAGAATAGCAGTTTATGAGATGCATAATTTTTCATCTGGGACTCAGCTGCCATTTTCATAGAAACTCACAGCTCATCAACTGACTTGGAACCAGGGCAAAGGTTTGCAGAGCAGATCAAGGGCTGCATCCTCACCAGGGCTGTTCTTAAAAGTCTCTCTGTGTGTGTGGTCCCCCCTCCCCCTCCAAAATGCATTGTTTAGACATTGAGACATAAGCCTATTTTTAATTCCTAAAACACCAAAAAGTTGTAATTTCCTTTCTTCCCTCTTCTTCCCTACCATCACGCACCCCTTATGTGTTTTATACAGTCTTCCTCAATACTGTCTGTGCCTTTGTAAGTTAATTAAAAATGAAAATTGATATTTTTAAGTATATTTTTATAGATTATTTGGGGGGAAGTTCATGCTTTAGAAGATTTACCTGGAGTTAATAGCTAGTTTGTTTGTTTGTTTGTTTGTTTGTTTGTTTGTTTGTTTGTTTACTGCCCTCCCCTAAGGCTCAGTGTGGTTCACATAGAACTAAACAGAACAATACATTAAACTCATCAAACTCAGTCATTATAAGGCATAAAAGGTAACAGTAATAATAACAATAAACAGAAAAATAACATTCTAACTTAGTGAAGAATGTAACAGATATACAGGTACTGGCTGTGTTGAAACACAGTCTACTTTCCCTTCTCCTTTTCCTCTGATGATGATGATGATGATGATGATGATGATGATGATGATGATGATGATGATGATGATAATAATAATAATAATAATAATAATAATAATAATAATAATAATAATAATAATAATAATAATGCATTTAGGATAATGTGTTTCAAGTGGTAGCAATCCCTGTGAGAGCCATGTGGAGAAGGTCAGTTTTCTTGTTCCCTATATTGCAGAGAGGAAACTGAGGCTGAGAGACGGCATTGTCATCCTAAACAGGAGTTATGCCCCTCTAAGTCTGGTGGCTCAGATGGGTGTAATTCTGCTCAAGATGGTACTGTCTATGGAGCGGTCCTAAACAGGAGTAAGGCTCATTTTATACAATGGGGAGTTCCTTCCAGGATACTGTTCCTAGAATTGCAGCCTTGGTAACCTAACGAGTTCATAGCTGAGCTCTGATTTGCACTGGGGAATTTCTGGTCTCATGCCATTGTGCCGTGCCACCTCCAGGGGAGAAAAAGTCTACCTGGCATTTACTTAGAACCTTGTCACTGAATCAATATTTTTTTTCTTACTCTTGATTCCAGCAGATTTATACCAAGGTTTAACTAAGTAAAGGAATGATTGTTCTTCCCGGGCAAGATATTATTTCTTATAGAGTGAATTTAAGTATTCTGAGGCTAGGGAAATCCTTGGATGTAGATACTGCCAAGGCCTGTTTAATTTGGTGTTATACTTCCTTTTGAGTCTCGATAGTTGTTCACTGTGGCGTAGTATTACATAGTACAATGGCACAGTACACTGGATTAATTAAAGAATCCTTGCAGAGAACTGAGTTCTGAGTATGTCAAGATTTCAATTTTATGTTAAATATTTTCTAAAAGGCCAGAACCTTAAATCTCAGGGGCTGTGCCAAGCAGTGAGCTGTGAATTTAACCATAGGCTAACTGCTAATGATAAGGAAAAGAGTCCAACTTGAGGCAGCTGTAATACAGTCATTGGATTAGGCTATCAATCACTCCATTCCCCAAGGGAAAGGAAAAGGAGACAAAACAGTGAAAAGGGAAATTAGGGAAGGAAGGCATGACTGGAATGAGATTCTTCACCAAATCTGATACTTGGCTTGTATCTTGCAAGTATTAGACTGAAATGTCCCGGCGATACTTTCAGGCTAACATCCAAAGTATTTTGTTTCAAAACCTGGATATTTGCATACATCAGCACTTACTGTCACTAGTTCTTATGAGACAGCTTTTAAAAAAGAGAGAAAAGGTGCTGTATACAACTGACATATTAAATCAATTGGAGTCCATGATCACTTTGCTTAGGGATTACACTGTTTCTGGGGCCAAACAACATCCTTATCCCTGGTTCCTCTATATATTTGTGAAACAGCCTGGGGGGTGGAACGTGTCCAGCTGTTCAAAGGGTTGTGGTGGAGGGCCTGCTAACAAGGGCCTTTTGGCCTGCTAAGCAGGGCCTGCTAATGAGGGCCTCCCAGCCTGCTGACTGCCTGCTAAGGAGCTCTGTCCCAGGCCTGCTAATGAGCTGGCCAGCCCCCACCCGCCACACTTGATCTCGTTGCGAGCTGCGGCCCAAAGCTACCTTAAGCTGCCTGACCAGGGGAGGGGACCCTTTCAAGGCCCGTTCTTAGGAACAGGCTTTGAAGCTAGTATTACACATAAATGTAGGTAGGCTGATTGCTTTTTCCTTAAAAATGAAAAGTCACTTCAGGAGATTGAGAGTATGGTTGTGTACTTACCTGCTGCCTCGGGCTGCCTCGGCTTCGGCAGAAGCCACCTCGGGCTTCCTTGGAGATCGAGGCAGCACTTCAGTGTCCATTAAAGGGCCATGGAGCTGAGGAGAGTTGTGGCAGCAGTGGCAGCGATGGTGGCGGCTCTTCCCTGGCTGTTGGGGCCAGGGATGGGTGTGGGCAGGGCTTGTGTAGCCGCAGCACCAGGCCCAGTCCAGGCCCTCCAGGCCTCAAGGTGCACCTGCCGCAGCTGTTGCATGCTGGAGTGGAGCCCGGCCTCCAGGTGAGCTATGCGTGGGGCAAAGGAGTGAAGGAGGCAGGCAGGCTCAGCGGAATTATCCTCCTCTGGGAGAGGGAGGGAAATACCTTTGGGTATTGCCTGAAGTGCCTCAGATCACCTGATGCACTCTGAAGCATGCCACGGAGGGCCCACTTTGGGCCTGTGTGGGCATAGGATTTGGCCCTTTGGACCACCTCAGTGCAATCTGTCTCTGAGGCAGCTGTGCTTTGGAGGTTTTTCGGCATTGGCGGCCCGTAGTTCACATCCCTAATTAAGAGGAGGAAAGTGGTAGGTGGCTGAGCCCTGTGCCTGCTGGAATTGTCTACTTCAGTTAGGGAAATTCCTAGAGATTTGGGGGCAGAGACTGTGGAAGGGGGAATTTCAACAATCTGTGGAATATCTACTCTCTGAAGGTGCCATTTTCTCAATGGTACTGATCCTGACATTAGCCACTCTGAGATTATGGTAGGCATAATATTTGAAAAGATGCAGCAGTTTGATTTTGACAGATGTACTTTGCAAAGTGAGGCCCCTAGAATTACAGAGGTAGAAGAAGCAATTCAGCAAGGTCCTGAATGGTATCCTACAGGTTTTTCCCCCAAAATGATCCAGTTAATCATTCAGTTCTATTTGCATTTTCTCTCCTCCATACAAGATTACCAAATGGTGTCCAGTTAACTTGCAGTAAAAGCTGTCAAGGTTTGTATTGCTGCGTTCCCATTCATTTCTGTTTACATGGGGGGGTGTCTATATGGAATTTGGGTAAGGTGACCATTAGTCCTGCATTTCGCGGAACAATCACGACTTCTTAAAAAATTTCTCACGTCCCGGGGCGTTTTTAAAAAGTCCCGCCTGACAAGCAGATCTGGCCCCACCCCCCACCAGCATCCTTCTCTGCCTCATCACCCTGAGGGAGCTCTCTCTCTCTCTCCCCTCCCCCCATGCATGCCCGCTGGAGGTGGTGGCCGGCTGGTCGAGCTGCCACCCCCACCTGCAGGCTCCTGCACCCCCCAGTCAGGTGCGATGCCCCGGAGTAGCCGCAGCCCCATTGGGCAGGGCAGAGGCAAGGCAGCCAGCTCTACCTGTGGGTGGCGGCCGGGCCCGAGGGAGACGGAGGTGACGGTGGTGGCAGCAGCAGGGATCGACGGCAGTGGAGGAGGAGCTGTGCAGCGGACCAGCCCAGATGGGGTGGGCGGCCGGGTGGCTGCCTCCGCCTCACTCTCCACTTCACTCCTCCCACCCAGCCGGCCAAAGAGGAGGCGGCTGCTGGCCTGGCTGCCATGCCGAGAAGACCCCAGAGGGCATGTCTCTCGGGCAGGCAGCATCCTGCTCCACCGCGGGCACTGACCACATTTTGGCAGGCCGCAGTCCCACCTGTGTGGCCCCCTCATCCTCCGGCCCGAGCCGCCACCACCCTCCCAATCCCAACTGCAGCTGGTGCATTTCCGGGAGAAACAGTAGGTCCCTTTCTTTGTCCATGAAATGCTGATCATATTGCTGCTGAATCTGTGAGCCTCTCCACACTGTGATTGGAAATATTGCCTTTCCAAAAAATTCTCCCTTTCCCTCCCTTATTTTTTTAGCCTTCGGTGTGAGTTTTTCGGTGTGTTTTGTGTGTTTGCAGGACCCCTTTAATTCTACTTAATAAAAAGCATTCCAGTTTAACATTCCAGTTCTCGTTATTTTGAGTTTCTGCAAGGGAACAATCCCTGTAAAAATTGGTGGAAATCACAAGTTATCTCCTGTCACTACAAATCCTTAAGCTATATTCCCCAAAGTAATTTGAAAATACCTCCTGTCTGGGTAACACAAAGGCAAATATCAAAAATAAATATAGACCATTATTTAAAAAGGACCAGTATTAGAAAATGCTTGTTGCCTTTGGTGAGGGGAGCTCAGAGGGAGATTTGCCAATTGCCCTGCTCGTGCTGTTAAGAGTTTATAACTTCCTGCTGGGGTGAGATTTAGGCCTGGAAGGAAATTTCCAATGGTTCATTCCTCTACTTGTTCCCATGCAAGTGCCCAAATCTGTATTATTATATGTTATATATATCCCACTAACATTGCTTAGTTATAAGCTTTCCCACAATGCTGTCAGTGAGTGACAGTTTAGTCTCCAGGGCAGGCCTTGGTCTCCTAGCTGTGCAGGCTTGAGTGGTGATTCCAGAACTCCAGTCCACTCCTGGAGGTTGGCAATCCCCCTGGTCAATGGTGTCCCTCTTTACCAATCTTAAAATCTGGTCACCTTAAATTTGGGGGGAGGAGAATTGGATCTAGGCAGCCATTACAAAAGGGCTATTTTCCCCTTTCAAATTGTGAAAAAGATAGAAATTCAGAGCAGGAGTGCCCAGAAGGAAACCAGAAATTAATGGGAAACCCTGGTTTGGTAAAATAGATGAAGTTTATTATACGCTGGAAGCGTCATGATACATTGGAGTAGTTTGGAGAACTATTTGCCAGTCTGCATCGCAGTCATTTTAGAAAAACAACTGATTTTTAAAACTTTGCACAGTTTCTAATCTCAAAGTGGAAGGGGAAAGGGAATGAACAAGAGTGGCATTTCACTGCACAATGCAGCAGGGAAAAAAGTTAAAGCGAATCTGTGTAAAGCATCTGGTGTTTAATAAAACCCTAATAATGGCACCTGAAATCCTTTAATGCCATTTCTCTCTTTTTGCTTGCTAAAAGTATATGGGGCACACACATACACACACCCCTGCTTTAAAAAGCTCAAAGAAACTTCCATAGTCTAATCTCAGTGTTAGAAAAATGATCACAGCAGCTGCTCTAGTATTTTGCCTATAAGAGATTGTTTTGTTTTTTTGTAAAGACTTATGACATGCTCCCTGAGTGCTAAATATTGACAAACATGCTCCGGCAAGCAGGATCAAGCTTGGTGAATTAACAGAGCTCAAGTCTCTACATTGACACAGTAACCCATGTCTGAAAACTATTATTCTACTGCATTTGTTTTGGCATTATAGGTGATGCTGACCACTTGAATTAGGGTTTTTTCCCCCTATATAGTTTAAAACATTGTAACTTGTGGATTAATTTAATTTGAGATTAAAAAAAAACCTTCAAGCCGCTGGTTCACCACAGTTGGCTTCAGTTATGCAGGTGCTTGTTCACCACAATTGGCTTCAATTATTCATTCTAATTAAAATATGTAACAAGCCCCTCTTTTACAAAGAATCTCAAAGCAAGTTCTGCAGAATATTAAAAATAAAATAGTAATAGTATAATATACGCTCATAACTGCAATTGTAATTTAAGGTTCATTCTAAGTAGAATGTCTGACAAAATGAAGACGATATCTGATAAAGTGGCTTTTACTATTTATTAATTGATTAAAGGAGATATCCTACATATTCCACATCTTCTAGTAACTTCTCAGGATTGGGTTTCAGTGTAAAGATTGGATTAAGTGTAAAGAATTCCTTGGGAACTTGGAGTTAGGAGGCCCTGGACTGTGGCGAAGTACACAACGGCTACACAGCAAGCTGGGTACATATTGCATTCCTTTCTCCCATCTCACTGCATCCCAATCCCATATGCTAGATAACTGACCCAGAATCAGCTCTTATTTGCCATGGGTTCATTCCTCCTTGGCCCAATCCTTGGCTTCTCTCATTTACACCCAGTCTTAGTGTAGTGGTTATGAGTATGGACTTCTAATCTGGTGAGCTGGGTTTGATTTTCCACTCCCCCACATGCAGCCAGCTGGGTGACCTTGGGCTCATCACAGCAATGATAAAGCTGTTCTGACCGAGCAGTAATATCAGGGCTCTCTCAGCCTCACCCACCTCACAGGGTGTCTGTTGTGGGGAAGGTGACTATAAGCCGCTTTGAGACTCCTTCGGGTCGAGAAAAGAGGCATATAAGAACCAACTCTTCTTTTTCGTCCTTCTAAAAAAGGCCTCAGTTCAAAAATGGATGACCATGGTGATTAAAGTATATTGCAATATATACCTAATTTTTATAGTATTATGCAGACTAAATATAGTTTGTTAAGGCTGACAGGCTTCCTGTTGTGGCAGACCTATTGCTGGCAACTGTTCTTGCCGGCTGCTGCTCTGAATAGCAGTAGAAGAAAAATAACTAAAGCCCAGTAACATTGCTATATCAGTTCTTGTTGAAACCCTGAAGTGAAGTCGGGCGGCTGTAGGAGGCATCTCTGGAAATGCTGTTGCTTTGCCATAGAGTTTCCTGCAATTCCTAGAACTACCCTATGTCACTTCATGTTTTGGCCCCAAATGTTGCTAGCCCCTCCATGTTTACCCTACCTTCCCACTTGCATAGCAACTGTAGTTGTACTTAATTTATGTTAATATTTATCAGTTCTTGAAATCATATTTTTGGTTTCTGTAATCAAAGCCTTTTGGATCAGGGCCGAAAGCACTGTGTCAGAACTTGAACCTTTTTGCTAGCTCTGAGGCTGTGATTTTAAACTGACTGAAGAAAATATGTTTATGTGAACCGGATTTTGTTATTTCAAGGCAGTTGAGATATGTTTATTTGGGCCATTTTTATGTAATATATTATGTTGTAGATAGGAACAAAGTTTTATACAAGTAATGAATGGGTAAATGGACAACGCCTATTTGGTTCTGATGGTTTCTAACACTGTAGCATAATAGTAATAGTAATATGTTCCTAAATGCTAATAAAGGCTTCTATCACTCTAATGATGACGTTGATGATAATTTTTATTCTTGTAACCCACCCTTCCTGATAGCTAAGTGTGGGTAATAGCATGTTAAAACAATGCATTACTTAAAAATCAGTAACATTATTAAATATTAAAACATCTATGTGCATAGTTTTATTTTACGCTTATTGGACTGCAGTTGCTTTTTGTGAAAAGAAATGATCACCTGGGTTGGATACATGTGAGGGGACAGAGGGAGACCTCTGCCCTTAGTTATGCCACTGATTCTTCTACGGTGTTCCCTGTGCAATGTGATTCTGTAATCCCTGTTTTGTTAAAATGCTTTGATAACTTAACGATAAAAGGTGTGAGTTACTTGCAAAGATTGCCTGGGTCTAATGCTAAATGTTTTCAGATCAAACGGACATGTTCTTTGTTGGTGCACGGAACAGTGTTAATTCTGCTCAGTTTTGATCAGCGAGCATTGTGCCACAGATGAAATCCACTGAGCACAGTTAGGCAGACTTTTGTGTGATTACCAGCTTTTCTTTCATGAGACCAGGGGACTTGCTGCATACAGAAATTAAGGACCCTTCTCACCCTCTGAGGTGCCCTTGTTAGGGAACTATTAGAATGATCAGATAGAGCAGCACACTGGAGTTCTCTTACATCTCTTTGTGTCGCTTTGGAATAAATTAAACAATTCTGCCGATCCTGTTTACTTGTCAGCTGTGCAAAACTCAGCTTCAAAACACGACCCCTAAAACCTGGACCCAGAGTAAGGAAGAATGTGTGCTTGGCTAATGGGAAGGTGACTGGTAAACAACTTCTCTTTGAAAAAATGTCTACAGACAGACAGTAGGGCAGACACATACGTGCATCTTCCCCTTTCTGTTCTACCCAAGTGCTACCAAATGGGTGAATACAAATATAGGCCGATATTGTTTTCTCTGGCTGACAATGCCTCTCCTGGTTCTCAGTGTGGTATAGGGGTTAGGAACCACAGGCTCTAATCTGGAAAGTTGGGGTTGATTCCACACTTCACATGAAACCTACTGGGTGACCTTGGGCCAATCACATTTCCCTCAGAGCTCTTTCACCCAAATTTGCCTCACAGGGGAGGGGCAGGAAGGGAATGTGCTTGCAAGCCCCTTTGAGACTCCTTTGGGTAGAGGAATGTGTGGTGTCAAAACCAACTCTTCTTCCAAGCACTTGCTAGCTGAGAAACTTTTAACTAGAAATACTAAGAATGGAACCTTCTGTATGCGTAACATGTGCTCTACCCCTGAGCTTTGTCAGACTCCTGAATAAAATTAGGGGGATACTATAAGGGTAATACATGATATGAACCCAAAGATGTGCTCTTTACCTCTACATATGTAGTATCTACTAGAGGGGGGCAATCTTGTGAACTGGAACTATTATTATGCTCTCTTGTTCATTATACTGTACGTACAGAGCTGTTTTCATCAGCTAGTCTTGCAACCATTTGAAACATTTTTAAAGAGTTATATCAAATATGCTTCTAGAAACCTGAATTGAGTTTGAAGAAAGTAATGGAACCCCCTGCACTATGCAGGACACTCGCATCCCTATCGCTCATCCGCTGTAACCTGCCACCCCTTTGCCTTCATAGAATCAATCTCTCCGTCAGATGGCTATCTAGCCTCTGTTTAAAAATTTCCAAAGATGGAGATCCCACCACCTCCCAAGGAAGCCTGTTCCACTGAGAAACGGCTCTAACTGTCAGGAACTTCTTCCAGATGTTTAGATGGAATTTCTTTTGAATTAATTTCATCCCATTAATTATGGTCTGTCCTTCGGGGGCAAGAGAGAACAATTCTGCTCCATCCTCCATATGGCACCCTTTTAAATACTTGAAGATGGTTATCAGATCCCCTCTCAGTCGTCTCCTCTCTAGGCTAAACAGACCAAGCTGCCCCAACCTTTCTTCATATGTCTTGGTCTCCAACCCCACCGCCTTTGTTGCCCTCTTCTGGACACGTTCCAGTTTGTCAACTTCAATTGGGGTGCCCAAAACTGAACACAGTACTCCAAGTGAGACCGAACCAGAGGAGAGAGTAAAGTGGTACCATCACCTCCCGTGATCTGGACACAATACTCCGTTTGATAAAACCCAAAATCCCATTTGCCTTTTTAGCCACCGAGTCACACTGCTGACTCATGTTCAATGTATGGTCTACTAAGACTCCTAGATCCTTTTCGCAGGATCTGCAGCAGTACTGCCAAAGTCCCATTATAGACCTTCTAATAATTTAAATGCAGCCTGTTTTGGGGTTTTGTTTTGTTTTTAGATGGCATCAGTTGTTTGTCACTTTGGTTATTTTATTTATTTTAGGAAGGATATGAACTTGGATGCCTTTACTTATTGGAAAAGAACCTGGAGTTTCATTAAAGCGCTACAAATTAAAAGGCAATAACATTTTCAAAGCAATGGCATTACAAGTACAAGCTTCATTGACTCCTGTGAATATTTTCTTTTTAAAAAACTCACGATGTCAGTGTTTCTGTTTAAAACTCTAACAACGTTAGGAAAGAAATATTTAGAAATTGTTATAAAGCCATAATTACAAGAAAGTGTTCTTGTTACACAAGAACACTTCACATCTGTCATGCAGTGTTTTAATGCCTGTGGTAGTTATTAGCTGAATATTCCTGTTATTACTATTCTGCAAGCAAGCACTAGTCTTGAAACTGATGGATGTATAGGAATAAAGCACATTTGTTATATGGTGCCATCTCCTAAGGACCAATCTTATAAACCACAGCGCCTTCACAAAAATGACGATACCTCATCTTTCTGGAACTAATCAGTGCAGAAGAAATTTAAAAGGGTGAAAGCATGATTCCCCCCCCCCATTTGGGGACATACCCCCCCCCCAATTCAGGTACAAAATGATGATGGTATTTTATCTGCCAAAGGTGACATTGGTGGAAGATGTCTTTATGCTGCTGAAGGAACAGAGACATTGGTTTGTACTTTATATACTGTGAGGAGTTGAATTAGAAAGTGAGTGTCATATAAGGGATATGTTCAGTGTAGTATAAGGAATATGTTCAGTCCAGTGACAAATTCAGTCCATCTTTCTGGCTGACAGGATGGTTTTCTAGGGACAAGGAGAGAAGTTATTCCTCCCAGCCCTTCTAGTAAAGATGTTCAGTGTTAACTGGTATAATACTGAACATGTTATTTATACAGTATTACTTCCATATTTTGGGGGTCATCTGGGCAAGGTATTCATGCTGCCTTCAGTGTTGGTGATAAATGACACACTTTCTAGCCCTCCATGGTAATCATGCTGCGTTACTGTTCTTTATTGTTATGTCTTCAGTTTCCCACCCAAATATTCACTAGAGCGGATCCTGCTTAGCTTTCAAAGTCTGATCTAGCCTGGACCATCCAAGTCATTTTCAAATATTTTATTTTATTTATTCATTTAGATTTTTATAGTGCCCTTCCTTACGGCACTGGGTGGTTTACATAAAACATCATAGGGTAATTACATATAACATCATAACAAATATAACAATCATAACATATCAACTAGAACAATATTTCAACAGGAACAGTAACTTTGATAGAAACTTTAGATAGGCCAGATTATTCAGTCATGTAAGGGGGTGATTGAGGGGGGACCAATGGATGTTGTTGGGTTGGTCAGCGTCAACCAAATGCCTGGTTGAGGAGCACCGCTTTGCAGGCCCTGCAAAATTATAGGAGTTTGGACAGGGCCCTGATATATTTCAATTAGATAGCCTGGGATCTTTTGTCTAATAGTCATGGCATTCATAGCATAAAATAACAGCATTGTTTAACAGTCTTTTTGGGGGGAGGGTGTTTATGTGTTGTGAAGGACAAATTATTAAACTACTAGCAACTACCTTGTTAGGCCTCTACAATCAAACCAACCTCTGGAAATTATGAAGATTTCTGATTAACTGAAACTTATGTTTCAGAGATTATATACCTGAATATTACTTCTGAGTTCAAGATAAGAAGCTGCTCTTGAAAACTGGATATTTTGGCATACTGAAGACATATTTGTTTTGGGCCCTCATTTATTAGGCTTCAGTTAAATGGCAACACTGGCATGAACCCATTGAGCTTATATACATGCCTCATTTCCGCCTCGTCCCCCATCTCTTCTCATGCAAAGCTCAATGAAGGAAATCCTGCCTCAAAACAAAGCCTGGTTACCAATGTAGGTGTCTGGATCAAACCAAGATTCTAAGCCTGGCTTGAACTATATCTTAAAATCTTGGCTTCTGTGTAGGGTTTCCTATTTCCACATGGGGCTTGGTGTTCTCCTGGAGTTACAAATGATCTCAAGATTAGGAAGATCAGTTTCTTTGGAGAAAATGGCAGCTTCAGATGATGGCAATTCATCACAAGCTCATTCTCCAAACTCAACTCTTCCCAGGTACCACCCCAAATCTCCATGAGTTTCATACCCTAAAGTTGGTAACCTTTCTTGTGGAGTGGGGACTATTTCTGTTTTACGTGGGCATATGCATTAGTACTCACAGTTCCTTTTAAAAGTAAGATTCCTTTGTTACACAGAGAGGATGCATGAGCGATCAACAGAACAGACTCACAAAATCATGTTGGCTTAACATGCTATCTGAATACAGCCTGAGATATATCCATTTTACTTCTGGGTTCAGATTATATTATTATCCTCATAACTAGGACATATTAACTAATGTTTTAGTTCATTTATGCACTGGGAACTTCACTGCCCCAGCTCCCATGCAGGAGCAAAAATTGGGGGCAGATGAGATGCACCAGGCCAAATGCTCCCCCGTGTGGGTGCAGGAAGAGGTGGGGCAATCTGCCACGACCCAAACTCCAGCCTGCAGCTTGGCATGAAACCTCCAGTGCATAAACGGTCCTTGTGGTAAGGTAAGTTTTAATCAGTGATGGCCTTTTTTTCCAGTTGGGAAGAAGAGCTGTGGCCTTTCTAGCAACATGCAGTAGGTTTTGTTTATCCTAGGAACTGTGAAGGCTTCTACTTGTGTTCTGAGTCTCTGTCTATTGTAGTTCTTGTTCAAGAAGAACGTAGATAAAATTGAAAGGGTACAGAGGAAAGCGACAAGGATGAACTGGGGCCAAAGGACCAAGCCCTATGAAGATAGGTTGAGGGACTTGAGAATGTTCAGCCTGGAGAAAAGGAGGTTGAGAGGGGACATGATAGCCCTCTTTAAGTATTTGAAAGGTTGTCACTTGGAGGAGGGCAGGATGCTGTTTCTGTTGGCTGCAGAGGAAAGGACACGCAGTAATGGGTTTAAACTACAAGTACAACGATATAGGCTAGATATCAGGGGAAAATTTTTCACAGTCAGAGTAGTTCAGCAGTGGAATAGGCTGCCTAAGGAGGTGGTGAGCTCCCCCTCACTGGCAGTCTTTAAGCAAAGGTTGGATACACACTTTTCTTGGATGCTTTAGGATGCTTTGGGCTGATCCTGCGTTGAGCAGGGGGTTGGACTAGATGGCCTGTATGGCCCCTTCCAACTCTATGATTCTATGATTCTTCTATGATTCTAAATAATGTAAAGGCCCCATAAATCAATTGATATTTATCATAAATCAATCACTGACTCTTGGCACTTCCTTTGGCTTCTCAAAAAGGAGCCAAATCCATTTATACAGAAAACTGATATGGCCTGATATAGCCTCACATCTCCTTTCTGGGCAAAGTAATTGAGAGAACAGTGATGAACCAGTTCTAGGCTTTTTTTGGACTCCAAGGTTCTCTGGACCATTTTCATTCTGGCTTCAAATCATGTAATGGGACAGAGGTTACACTGGTTATTTTAGTCAATGATCTCAATTTGTATATAGACAAATCTTTAAACATCTATTTCACCCTGTCTCAGTCAACTCAGGGCAAATTACAACATACTTAAAATGACATAAAATATTAAAATACAATTTAAAGCCTGATTTAAATTTAAAACTTGGAATAATTTTGTCTTAAAATTATTTTTTAATTTTATGTCCATAAAATCCTATCCTAAAATTGGGGAGGGCTTGATGTCAAGCCCATCATTTGACAGATTTAAATGGAGGTGGAGAGAACTATGAGATCAGATGTCAGTTCTCGTGAGGCCTCAACTGTAGGATTTGACTGCTGTTTTTGGTTCTATAGATCCCCAGCCAAAAAATGGTTGCCACAACTTAACTTTCCGTCATATAGGAAAGGTCCTCCTGATGTGGGGCAGCTGTACATCCAATCAAATCTCTAATGGTTAACCAGAAGCCTTGCAGGGAAAAAAACCTATTGGTCCCACCCACTTCCTAAAAGTATTTGGCAGGCACCAGGAAAGGTGCTGGCAAGCATCAAGGCACCCAAATTGTGGACCCCTGCCATACATGCTATCTTGTTGGAATGATCAAAGGCAGAAGTGGGTGTCAGGGGATATGCTTTGGATTGATTTAAGCAATTCTTTACAACCAGGCTCAAAGGTTGTTGATGAACTTGAATGACCTGAATCCATACCACAGTAACATTAAGATGAGACTACTGTAACCTAGGTTTCATCACATACTGTAGAACAAATATGATTTTTGCATGTTATGGTCTTTACTGAAATAGTGGCTGCTTGGAGTCATTTCAAGCAGGAAAATACAGGGAAGAACTCCTTTTGCCCTCATTCCATGGTCCTAATCTAAGTTGGCCCACACATATTTGGGGACATCTTGATGACCCACTCTGTGGTCCATACTTTGCAAGAAATGTAACATTCAGTTTATTGAAGGAGGGGACTACAAGAGAATAGCACTTGATAAAGTGTGAAGTAAATTTATCATCAGCTGTTTTTATACCTGTTTTTGCTTAGATAATATCCTAACCATTATGCATTATCTTAACGCTTTTATTATAAATAATATTCTAAATGACTAATGAGTGGCAGCCAAATTCTTAGGCACATACTGATTTCATCAAAATTTGTAAATTCCATAAAATTTTATACTAAATCAGAATTCTGTTTATTTAAGTAAGAATAAGTAGAATTGCTACAACAATACATTTAATTCTAGAAAGTGCACATAATTTTTTCTTCTCCAAATATGCCTGTACACTGGCTTTCTTCTGCATATAAATGCATTCATTGACCATTTTGAAAGATGTGCTTGCTGTACTGTTTCATTAAGCCACCGCGTTATCGGGTAATTGTTTAAACATAAAGCCATAGCACTATCAAAAGGAAAGGTGAACTAATGGCATTTGCAAATGTCAGGGATTATCTTAACACTTTTATTATAGTTTATAAAAAGAAGGTTCAGGGCATTCCATGGCAATTATTTCCACATAAATTGGTTATTTAAATAAATTGCTAATTATCTGGATATGACAGTATTGAAAACCCTGCTAATGAGTTATGTGATAAGTGTAGCTTTTGAAGGCCACCTACAGTTGGAAGAGAGCAAAAGCAATATTGAATTATTATCCCAAATAAGGAGGTAGATGCAGATGTCTTGTTTATAATATTTACATCTGTCTCTGTGAGTCCTTCCCAAATGTCATCATTGTGTACAGCAAGTATGCGGAGGATTTTCCTGTTATGGAAAGGTAGTCTTCTTTAGGTTGCAATATTTGCTTGTTTGCCCTAATCCTTAAAATGTCTGGTTTAATTAGTATTTACAGTAACATGTTTACAGTAAATGAATGGCAAATTTTCCTAGATTAATTCCCATTCTGCCATTTTCAGTGCTGGTATTTACTCTTATTTCATTTTTTGAAAAACAAAATACAGAACTTGTGTTATTATTTTCTGAAATGTTATTAACCTCTTCAGTAGGGAGAAACAACTGTGATTTTCAAATCTTGCAACATATCTACATAGAGAAATTAGCTGTAATCCTAAACACACATTAGTAAATTAGTTTCACTGAAATCAGTAGGATTTACCATATTAATAGTGGGTAACTTCCCCCCCCCCTTTCTCAGTGATCAATATAGAAAGATGTACCTTTTAAAAAATTACAATCTTAAAGCCATTTAAAAGTATTTGGTATGAGTAGTAATTTAGAGTGCAGAGATATCCCCTTCTGAATAAACTAAGGAAAATGGATTTAAAAGACCACAATTCCTAGATTATATATAGTTCGCTCTTTTTCTCTCTCTGGCCATTTATGCATGCACAGTTTACTTCTGGTTTTCACTTAAATCAGGTCAGTAGGGCTTTCCTTTGAATGCTGTGCATGCACTATATGCACCCTTATACCCCCTTCTGGTTTTTCTCTTAGGAGTTGTGAAGTATATATTCTCATACAAATAAGAAAAATCAGATATAATGTGGCAGTGACAACATTTCTTTCTTTCTTTCTTTCTTTCTTTCTTTCTTTCTTTCTTTCTTTCTTTCTTTCTTTCTTTCTTTCTTTCTTTCTTTCTCAGTCAGTTTTGCACTGAGTGTGTTTATTTAAGAATAGGATTAATTCTTCAAGCTGTTTTTACTTTTGGGTAGCCATCTTAGCAGAACATGAGCAGAACACCCTTCATTGGTGTACAAGCTTTGCTATGGCTTACTTTTCCCATCACGTTATTTATTTATTTATTGACAACCATGATGAGCAGATTACTAAGCTAAGCTTTGAGTGCTGGTCAAAAAGATTCTTGACAGGGAAAACATTCAGGTAGTACTGCCCTGTGTTTCAGCTTTCCAAGGAGCCTCTATGGTGATGGAAGGAGTACCATGGTGCATTTTTGCCCTCAGTTTGCTTTCTTTGGAAATTTTTAAAAAGAGGCTGATTCTGTGAAGGCTCAAGGGGGTGGCAGGTTACAGTGGATGAGCAATAGGGTTGTGAGTGTCCTGCATAGTGCAGAGGGTTTGACTAGATGACCCATGATGTCCCTTCCAACTCTATTATTCTATGAGTCTATTTTGTGGCTAGGATAACAGGAAAGAGGAACAAGCCCTTTGGCAGGGCCACCTTGACCCACAGAGGTGTCTGATTCTGCAAGATGGTGGATGCATTCTACCCTAAAGATCCTGCCCACAAACCTCCCCCTTGGGAGCTGCATTGCTATGTCAACTCAAGGAATGTATGCCTCAACTGCCACTGTGGTCTGCCCCTGGCAGCAATTTGTAAGTGGGGCCTACAGGAGCTGGCCCCCAGGGTCTGCTAAGCCTCTCTAGGGCTACCCCAGCTCTCTGACCTCCATTGCCCAAATTCACTTGGTGGAGTCAAGTCAGCAAACATGCCCTGCACTGTGGATTGATGCTAAGTGTAGTTAGTGGCAGCGACAGACACATGCATTCTGGGCACTGACATAGCAATGCAGCTCTCAGGAGAGAGTCCAGGGTGGGCACAGCTCAATGCATTCACTGGATCCCGGAGTTAAAGATTGCCACAGGTAGACCTGCCAGGGGACCTGTTCTTGTTTCCTGTTTGCCCAGCTGTAAAAAAAAAACACACATACGCATATAATGATCCAGCAGTCTCATCCATGATTTGTAGTCAGAGGCCCTGCCAGAGCTAAAACAATTTTGCAGGGCCTGCAAAATGGAGCTCTTCCACCAAGTCTTTGGTCAAGGCCAATGAAAACACTGCCAACTAGAGGGTCAGATGCTCCCACCACCACCAAACTGAACCCAGTAGAGGTACTAGAGTAAAGAAGAGAGGGAGAGTGTAAAAAAAACCCATGGGGGGGGGGTTGGAGCTTTGGACCTCAGAGAGCTAGAGCATGGGGCAATGATACCTCCTAAATCTTTCCATGTCAATATTTGAGGGGAGGTCAATGCTCAAAGTTTAGCAATAAAATCATTTTGGTAGATTCATCACACGTTTAAAAAAAACAAAAAAATCACATTATGGAAAAAGTAAACATGGATGAAGGGAGGATGGTAGAAGGTGTAGACCGGGAAGAATAATCTAAATGTGGGCAGCAGAGGAGTGATCTCGAAGGTGCAGAAAAAGGACAAGGGGGGAAACTTTATGTTTTTAATGACTTTGGCTTGGGAATGTACCATGGGGGGAACCACCATGAAACCACTCTCAGAAAACCTTGAGAAACAACTACCAGAAAGCAACCTGGACATTGAAGGGAGGAAAATGAATGTAGAATGAAAAAGAAAACCTAACAGACAGACACAGTGAAAGCAAGGGAAAATGCAGAACAGAAATGCAGGACATGCATGACAAAACTTCAGGAAAACACTGGTGCATGTCTTTCTGCTGATCATTCTAAGGAATATATGATCTAAGCCAATAGCTGCATGAGGGTAAATTCAGCTACCCCTTCTGAAGCATGCAGAACACAGTGGAGATCAGTATACATGATAGAACAACATTATGATGCACTCTTGACAGCTCCCCTCTCCACACTCCAGCTATACATGTAAATGGAATGCATGCTGATATACCATCATTAGTTTTTCTTTCAATAATAGCACAGTATCCAAAATTACACTCAGTTCACTAAAAATAAATTGTATGCTTAATATTATGTTAACTTCTTAGTTTATTCTTCGTTCATGTTTAATATAGTGTTGAATGAATCTTAAATTTAATTTTGCAAGGAAGATGCATGCTGTAATTACTGTAACATAAATAAATTAAAGCTAAATTTTGCTTTGCTGTATGCATTATGCTACAGAGAATTATGATCCAATTTCATTTTTATGCCAGGAACACTATACAATGGATATTGCAGGAAGGATGTTTTTTCTCTGTGTGTTTTGTTTCTGTTGATAGGCCAAAAGAACCAAGGAGACTTTTAAACTCATACTTTTATGGTGAAGAGAGAATAATGGGGGAGGGGAAGGGCTTATGTAGAAGGGCTAATATTATTTAGTATCTTCCCAGAGAACATCATTATAAAGTTATACCACAGTAAACCATGAGCTTAAGGCATAACAATCATATTGTGCCCCAGTGCATGTCACAATCTTCACCTAGTATGCACTATTGAATCTGCTCCAGTGAACCATGTCACAATGGACACTTTTGTCCACTGGTGTCTGGAGCCAATTTCTTTAATCAATTACAAACCAGAAGGTATGAGTTTGGATTCCACAAGGCGGGGGAATCACAGAAGGAGTTTCATAAATAGTTACTCCTTGCCTTTTCCTTCCCACCGTGCCCTCCTGTGCATCCCAGTGAACAAAGGAAGCATGGGGTGCTGCAGCCAGGACAAAACTTACTCTGCCTTCAGCAGGAAAGAGTAGTCCGTTTCCCCTCATTGCAGTCTCCCCATGCTGTGCCTGATGAATATCTTTATTTTAAAAAAGGTTAGCTTCAGTGGACAATTCCAGGATGCACAGAGGGCTGCTGGGGGAAATAGAGGGTTTTTTAAAACCTATCATTGAAAAATAGTAAAAAACCGAATTTTAAAAGATGGAGAATTTTTTTTGTTCGACTTCATATTAAAGAAGGAAATCTTTGTGTGAAAGGAAAATGTGGAAAATGTGAGGAGAAATATTGGAGGGAAGGCCACCTACTACTGCATGGCACCATGCTGGTATAACAACTTGTTGGGTAACCGTATGACTGCAATTTTGAACAAGTAGCTATTTCAGTAGGTAGATGATGTTTGGCTCACTGGGGGCTGTTAAAAGCAACGGGAAAGAATGAAGCAAAAGGGAAGTCAGGCTGGGTTAGTTTAAGCTCTGTTTATTATTAATAAAAGTGCAACAGATATATTATTTACACATCTTGTGTTACACCATTGGTTTTTTTATGGCTTCTATTCATGTTTGTTTAGTACAAAATGCATACCTCATTGATGCAAAGTCTAGTTTTCAGAGCACTTGAGATTTTGTTTGCATCACTCTGTGGTTGTTTTGCATGCTCAGCAAAGTTTCCACTTTGCCTATCAGGGATTGAGCCCATAAACAAAGAGTAAATGTCAAACACAAAACATAAATTTTCATTGTGGGGGGGGGTATTCAAGTACTACAGTGACTATATTTGTGTGTGTATTCCAGAATACATGGTTATTTGAATGTTCTTGTCACATTAATATTGTACCTAAACACCTATGGACATCATACTTTTCAAAGGTTTTGTAGGAATAGACTAGTTTCAAAGACGATTTTGGTGATGGTTTAACATCAAAAATATAGATATGTGAGTCAAGTCATAGAGAGGTATTGTCCATATGCACTCCAAATACATGAAATATCTTTACTTTGAAACCTCATCTAAGCTTAAGTATTCCCTGCAAGACCACTTAGTCTGGGGTATCTTCCTTATGCCTGATGTACAGGGCCCCTGGTTAATCAAAACTTAGCTTTGTAAGATTTCACATGGCTACCATTAGAAGAAGAAGGAGAGTTGGTTCTTATATGCCGCTTTTCCCTACCCGAAGGAGGCTCAAAGCGGTTTACAGTCGCCTTCCCATTCCTCTCCCCACAACAGACACCCTGTGGGGTGGGTGAGGCTGAGAGAGCCCTGATATCACTGCCCGGTCAGAACAGTTTTATCAGCGCCGTGGCGAGCCCAAGGTCACCCAGCTGGCTGCATGTGGGGGAGGGCAGAATCGAACCCGGCATGCCAGATTAGAAGTCCGCACTCCTAACCACTACACCAAACTGGCTCTCAGACACCTGATATGTTTTGGGGAACCAGCCTGTTTTTGTGTGCCAGGCATCTATCTCCTAGCTCACTGGTCTTCAGTCTATAGGTGGGTTGCAGAGCTCCACTTGCTCCTCTTTTGGAGCTGCCTTTTTGTTCCATTTTGAAACCTGCTATGTGTGCTCATGCATAGAGAGTAAGGTCGTGATCCCTGGCTTCTTACACATACACTGAGAGGAGCAGAAGGAAAATGAGGCGGAGGATATGGTTCCTTTTGAGCACAGGCAGATTCTGGGACCCTTCCTGTCACATGACTCTAATTTGTCCATGAGGTTATGTTTCTCCTTGTCATGTTTACATCCATGCTGTATTCTGGGA
The DNA here is from genome assembly GCF_049243985.1 of Paroedura picta. Classification (NCBI taxonomy): domain Eukaryota; kingdom Metazoa; phylum Chordata; class Lepidosauria; order Squamata; family Gekkonidae; genus Paroedura; species Paroedura picta. The sequence continues at coordinate 57,318,815 of NC_135372.1, read as the reverse complement.
ATTAAACTGGGTCCCAGATTTAGACAGTTTGAAGAACAATATCCAGATGGGTGTTGTGCTTTATTGGGTATTTTATTGTACAACGTTTGCCATTTTTTTCTGTGTAGTTAGTTACAAAAACATCCAACAATACTAAAATAACTTGCAGATGCAATTTTTGAACCTCTGTTCATTATTTTGGCAATTCTTGGAGACCAGGTGAAGTACCAGAAGTCTGGGGGCAGTCAAATGTCCCCATCGTTAAGAAGGGGGAAAAGGAGGCTCTGGGTAACTACCAACATCAGCTTGATGGCTATAAAGGTAAAGGTAAAGGTATCCCCTGTGCAAGCACCGAGTCATGTCTGACCCTTGGGGTGACGCCCTCCAGCGTTTTCATGGCAGACTCAATACGGGGTGGTTTGCCAGTGCCTTCCCCAGTCATTACCGTTTACCCCCCAGCAAGCTGGGTACTCATTTTACCGACCTCGGAAGGATGGAAGGCTAGTTACAAAAACATCCAACAATACTAAAATAACTTGCAGATGCAATTTTTGAACCTCTGTTCATTATTTTGGCAATTCTTGGAGACCAGGTGAAGTACCAGAAGTCTGGGGGCAAATGTCCCCATCGTTAAGAAGGGGAAAAAGGAGGCTCTGGGTAACTACCAACATCAGCTTGATGGCAATAGCTAACGAAATTTTAGAACAAATCATTAAACAATTAATTCTTGAGCAACTAGAGCAGATGGCTGTGATTACTAATAATCAGCAAAGGTTTCTCAAGAATAAGTCATGTCAGACTAACCTTATCTCTTTTTCTTTTTTTTTTTTGAGAAAGTTAGTACCTTGCTTGATCAGGGGAATGCTGTGGAGGTAGTTTATCTCAATTTCAGTAAAGCTTTTGTTAAAGTTTCACGTGATCTTCTTCTTGACAGTTGACAGTAGCCAACACCCTGGATATGAGCAAGCAGTGGGACTCAGTGGCTAAATAAGGAAATGGCTCTATCAAATGGAGTATCATGTCCAGATCATGGGAGGTGATGGTACCGCTTTACTCTGCTCTGGTTCGGCCTCACTTGGAGTACTGTGTTCAGTTTGGGACACCACAGTTGAAGTGGGATGTAGACAAACTAGAGCATGGCCAGAGGAGGCCAAGATGGTGAGGGGGTTGGAGACTAAAATATATGAGGAAAGGTTGGGGGAGCTTGGTCTGTTTAGCCAGGAGAGGAGACGACTGAGAGGGGATCTGATAACCAAGTATTTAAAAGGCTGCCATGTAGAGGATGGGGCAGAGTTGTTCTTTCTTGCCCCAGAGAGACGGACCAGAAGCAATAGGATGAAATTAATGCAAAATAAATTCTGTCTCAACATCTGGCAGAAGTTCCTGACAGTTAGAGCCGTTTCTCAGTGGAACAGGCTTCCTTGAGAGGTAGCGGGTTCTCCATCTTTGGAAATTTTTAAGCAGAGGCTGGATAGCCATATGACAGAGAGGCTGATTCTGTAAAGGTTTCATGAGGTAGGTTACAGTGGATATACAATAGGGTTGTGAGTGTCCTGCATTGTACAGGTGATTGGACTAGATGACCCATGAAATCCCTTCCAACTCTTTGATTCTATGATTCTATGAAACTGGAGCAAGTCCAGAGGAGGGCAATGAAGATGGTGTGGGGTTTGGAAACCAAGTTGTATGGGGAAAGGATGAAAGAGCTTGGTCTGTTTAGAGAAGACAAGGGAGAGGTGATATGATAACCATCTTCAAGTACTTGATAGGATGTCATATAGAGCATCAGTCCTCAACCCCCGGCCTCAGGGACTATTACCGGTCCGTGGATCAGTCGGTACTGGGCTGCGGCTCCTCATCGTCTTCCTCCCCAGCTGTTGCCTGGGAGGCTGCCCTGCCACTCTGCCACCGGCTCACCTTTGGTGCTCTCCAGTGGCCTTCATAGCTGGGGGTCCCCCTCAGTGTGGCACTGCACAACTGCTGCTGGCAGTGCCCCCCAGTGAACGGCAGGAAGTTACGGGCGCCAGCAGGAAAGCAAAAGGAGCAGGAGCTCAGGCGGTGGCAATGTCCCTTGGAAAAAGAAAACCCCCTTCCCCCGGGCCTCAGTAAAATTGTCACGTTGACCAGTCCCCGATGATAAAAAGGTTGGGGACCACTGATATAGAGGATAAAGCAGAGTTGTTTTCTGTTTCCCCAGAGGATCAGACCAGAACCAATGGGCTGAAATTAATTCAAAATAACAGATGTCCTCAGAAGGTTCTCCTTCTTTTGAAATTTTAAAGCAGAGGCTAGATAGCCATCTGAGAGAAATGCTAATTCTGTAAACTTTGGAATATTTGGTATGGGTGAGCAGAAAGGATTGTGTGAGTGTTTGGCTCTTATGGCCCTTTCTTGTATTCCCATGGAAATGCTAATCACCACTTTGGGGTCAGGAGGCAAATTTCTTATGACTGGCCAGGGATTCAGGTGTTTTTTGGAGGGGGCATCATCTGGGCATGGAACCGGGATCACTGTGTGTGGACAGGTAGTTGTTAGTTTCTGGCATTGTGCAGGGGGTTGGATCAGACCCTGTAGATCCCTTCCAGCTCTATGATTCTGATATTGGAATGTAACCCTATCTATGTATCACTTTCCCATTAATAAGACATTCTCATGTTTTCATTATTATTTCTTTGGCAGTGGATTTCGAATTAGTTTATCATCATCATCGAAATTTCATTTCATGTGATACTTAATCTAATATGTTTCTCCAGCATGTATCACTGGTAATATTTAATGCATTAAATAAATGTACAATGGGCATTGTCACATCCAGTATTTCTTCACCCCTCCATGCAACAACCACTGGATTGGAATGCTGACTGGAATGATGTCATGCTTCACGTTTCTTTTCTCTTTTTTTGAAATGTTATAAGACATATATGAAAGAGATGCAGCTTGCCCCTTAAGTCACTGACTTTTCAATGTGCAGCTTAGTCTTAAAGCTTTAGGGGATTTGTTTTGTACACGGTTGAAAGGGAGTATCCTGTATTCAGGATACAATGGGTCTGGGTTAGTCATTTTTCATGACTGGACTATAGACTCAAAAGCTATGCTTGGAATGTAAAAGAGCAAGGTCCTGCCAATATAACTTGAGCAGAACTCTGTGTGTTCCTCTTGGTCTCATTAAGATTGATTTTACAAAGCAAACTGTAAATATCAAGCCATCCATTAAAGCCCAGTGGGAGTTCTTTGTCCCCTCTCTGTTTTGCCATGATCTTTACCTAGGCGTTTTATGGTCTTTTTACAAAAATCCCCAACTTCGGTCAAATATCTGCTAGTGCTCCTGAAGAACCCTATCGTGGCAGTTTTTCCCCCTGCAGCTTAGAGCTAACTGGTTAATTAAATTGCATTTCTCTCCCTCTTTGGCTTCCACAGCTCCTTTGACTATGTGAGGTGTAATTTCACGGCACCATCATGCCTATGTCTAGTAAATTATCTCAGCATTCCTAGTCACTAACTCAGGAGGTTCTCTGTCCCTTGAAGACATGTGTTGATGTGGCACACCTATCAGGCAGCTTGAATGTTGGTTCTGGAGCAGATGTTGATGGGATGCGAGTTCAGTGTTGAAGATGGAAGAAATGCCAGAATAGGTAAATAATGAGGAGGAATCTGTGCTGAAGCAGCTGAAGGTGGCATAACCCTAGAGGATAATTCATATGCTGAATCAGGAGCAGATGTCAATAGAGACAGCTTGTCTGTGTATTTGGATGCTGATTCAGTAGCAACTAGCATTGATGGGATAGGCTTGTCAGACATCCTGTTTATAAAGACCAATGTTAACTGTAAAAATGGTGGGTTGTTAGAGGGAGGTGACATTTTGCTACAGGCAATAAGCACAGAAGAAACATCTTTCAAAAAATGACAACACAACAGATTTTTCAATGTTCTATTGAAAAACCATATCAGCAAACAGATTTCAGCTTTAAAAACTGCAGATAAATATTCTCCAATATGGGAGACACCTCAGTGTGGCCATATTGCTTATTTGCCATGCCAAGATGGCACAGTAAGTCTTTTGTAGTGCACAGGAGAGGTGGAGTCTCGTAGGCTGCTTGCCTGTCTGAGAAAGATTTCTCCTCCAACTTGCTGTTGAAGGTTCTGTGCGTAGCTGTTGGTACATCTGCTGGATTTTGACCTCCAAGTTTCACAATTGGAATGAAGAATGTCTCTGTGGAAATGCAATGCAAAGTATAGCCATTTAAGCAAACTTCTGGGTCAGTGGCTTGAACAGCCTACTCTAGCTGGTTGTTTTCATGACTAAGAGGTCATATGGTTCTTTCCTTTATGATGAAAGTTATTTAGTGCTGTCTATTTGCTTGGCCACGTGAAACCAAAAACATTGGAGATACAAGAGACATTGACTCAATGCATTCCTTGTGTGAAATTACTATTTAATTAAGCTGATTATGGTTAGTGTGATTGCGGAAAGTGATCCACTCTTAAGGGGGACCAGGTCTCCTGATATAGAAATATAGTGGGTTGTGTGTATATGTGTGAAGAAAGTGTGTTGCAGCAACATCATGATGTCATGTAAATAGCCACAAAAGCTCAGGGGAAAAAAAACATGTTATATATGGAAATATAAATCTCAATTACAAAAAAGCTAAAATCATATTCCCAAAACTAATGAAGTTATAAATGTTAACAAGTACATCAAAATCCATCAACTTTTAGTTATATATACAGGCACAGTTTGGTGTAGTGGTATAGCGGACTTCTCATCTGGCATGCCGGGTTTGATTCTGCACTCCCCCACATGCAGCCAGCTGGGTGACCTTGGGCTTGCCATGGCATTGATAAAACTGTTCTGACCGAGCAGTGATATCAGGGCTCTCTCAGCCTCACCCACCTCACAGGGTGTCTGTTGTGGGGAGAGGAAAGGGAAGGCGACTGTAAACCGCTTTGAGCCTCCTTTGGGCAGAGAAAAGCGGCATATAAGAACCAACTCTTCTTCATCGTCTTCTACCTTACCCTGGTGTAACCTTTTTAGTAAAATGGCATTATAAGCATCTTTCCTATGACCAGGTATACTTAGACATAATATAAAATCCATGTAAACCAAGTCAAATGCACTTAAGCTGTGAGGTCTTCAGTCACAAATTCTGACAAAAAATGGGGGGGGGGGGGCTTTACCTCCAAACTTTATTTTAGTGTTAAGCTCATCATGTGAAGTCTGTGTTTAGGAAAAGGGATCTTATAGAAGCCCTTGAATATAAAGAAGGCATAATTTTTTTTTCTAAGATTGGGGGGAGGCATAGGAGAAGACTAAGAACCCCTTCCCAAATAACACTTCCTGTTTATTTTGTATAGGAAACGCCATCCGACCGATTGCCCTACGAGCCGTTTCTGCTATAGCTTCTGCTATTCCAGGGTTTCCCATTCTAGCAACAGGAGGAATTGAGTCGGCTGAAAGCGGCCTGCAATTTCTTCACAGTGGTGCTTCTGTTTTGCAGGTATTCGTTTGGCTGTTGAAAAAATAATAATTGTGTGTTTATGAAAAGTGTGCTTTACCATAAAACTGAACATTTTGCCTCAAATCAGGAAGAGGGGGCAAGCCTAGTATGGATTTTCCCATTTCCTTTCACCTCTTTCTGGAGCACAGTCATCATTGTGAATAAAGCTGAACCAAAATAGAGACACGAGTGTCACTGAGAATTGTACTCCTTGTGAAACAAGTAGTGAAACAGGACCCCACACTCTTTTGTGGGGTCTGCAAAAGAAGGAAGAAGTTCCCCCATTCCAAATTATGACAGAATAGCTCTTCTCTTACCTGTTTTGGCTTTATGATGGTATCCCACAGCCAAATCTAATAATGCTGTGTGGAACCATGATATCATCATGTTGGCTGTATCAGCAGTTCCCAACCTTTTTTGATATGGTCAACCAAAAGTCCAAGTCTACATGTTATGATGACCCATCCAAAGATTTTTGCCACCCTATACAAACTATGATCTTGACACCCATATAATTCAGCAATCCATTTTCCACAATGGCTAACCAGACATCTAATAAAGGGAGTGGTAAGAGGAGGGGCATAGATAACAGATGGTCTCAACATTGCCTAGCGCTGGGGGAACCCCAGTCAGATCACATGTCTTTAGAGAAGGGCTAGTAGTTTACTTTATCAGCCGTGAGATTCTTCAGAAAGATCATATGGCCTCCCAGGAAATAATGGGTTGGATCATCCTTCACCATAAGGATAGGTAAAGGTAAAGGTATCCCCTGTGCAAGCACTGGGTCATGTCTGACCCTTGGGGTGACGCCCTCCAGCGTTTTCATGGCAGACTCAATATGGGGTGGTTTGCCAGTGCCTTCCCCAGTCATTACCGTTTACCCCCCAGCGAGCTGGGTACTCATTTTACCGACCTCGGAAGGATGGAAGGCTGAGTCAACCTTGAGCCGGCTGCTGGGATCGAACCCCCAGCCTCATGGGCAAAGCTTTCAGACGGCTGCCTTACCACTCTGCGCCACAAGAGGCTCATTCTATATTTAATTATATAAGGATAGATACAGTCAATTGTCCATAGCCATAAACCACTGTTGCTTTCTATTGCCCTTACAAAATATATTTCATTAATTCATTTGAACTATTTTTGTCCAGCCATTCCCAGAGAACAGCAGCTAATAATACTGTTTTAATACAGACATCATAAGATTAAAAAAAAACAATGCACGCCTAGAAATTGAAACACGACCCAAGTTTTACCACAGGCTCAAATCTTCATCAGCAGTCAATTCATACAAATCTCCAGAATGGAAAATAGATTTGATTGACTAGAATTACAATTTCAGCTTAATAAAAAAGCTCCCTAAAGTCCTATAGCACATGGCTTCACTGTGGTCCCAGCACACTGTTTTCAGCCAGATTATTTGATTAGTGAGTGGCAGAATTTCAGAAGGGGCAGATCCTAGTAGATTGTCATCCAGATTTGCCAATAAGATGACAGAACTAAGCAATGCACAAGTCTATAGCAGGAAAGACAGTCCTCTGAGTATGCAGACCCCAAGTCATTAAAACTGATAGATAATCATGAGCATCTTGAATGGAACCTATCAACTCACAGATGAGAGAAGAAAATTGAAAGTGCGCTCATGTGCATGCGTCATTCTGTTTCAGATGTCCCCATTTTATGTCTTGAAAGTTATTTATAGTTTTAGAACTGTAAATTTCTTTCTCAAACTAGACACAATCCACAGTTTTCAGAGCCAACAGCTGACTGGGGCTTTACCAAGCCCTAGTTGTAACTAAGGGTGTACAAAAAAAAAAGTATTTAGATAGCCAAAATTTGGCAAAAAATATATCCATCTGAATTAATACATGAAAAATACCAAAAAGGTTTTTTTTCCCATTAAGATTAGCCAAATACACAAACTATATATTAAGTTGCAAACTGACTGGTAACCGTTATGATAAATCAAGATGAATGTTTGTCTATAGCAGTAAAAAAGAACATGAATCCAGTAGCATCTTAAAGGGTAACAAAAGGGTAACAAAAATTTTGGCAGCTTTTGTGATCTAAAGCAGTGGTTCCCAACCTTTTTATTACCGGGGACCGGCCAACGCTTGACAATTTTACTGAGGCCCGGGAGGGAGGGTAGCCTTTTGCCGAGGGATGACGCTGCCACTGCCTGAGCCCCTGCTCCACTTGCTTTCCCACTGGCACCCCTGACTTTCCGCTGCCCACTGGGGGGGGCGCTGCCAGCAGCAGCTGCGCAGTGCCACACCGAGGGGGAGCCCCAGCCATGGAGGCTGCCGGAGAGCACCAATGGTGAGCTGGTGGCAGAATGGCAGGGCAGCCCCTGAGGCAGCAGCCGGGGAGCAGGACAAGGACCAGTCCCGGTCTGGGGATTGGGAAACAGCTGATCTAAAGGAGTGGGTAGTGACTCACGGAAGCTAATAACCTGCCACAAGTTTTGTTAGTCTTTAAGGCACTACTAGACTCTTGTGCTTTTTTATCGTTAACCATTGTATTTCTATTTTTCAAGTGATTCGAGAATTAACAATTATTTATGTCTGAAATGTTTACTCACCCTGAGTACAAAGGGACAAGATGACAAACATTCCAGAGCCTCTCCAGTTCTATGGAGGTACCATAGACAGGACCAGTTCTTCATAACATCTCCCATGCTCTGGTAGTCTTCTGGCTCTGTGACTTGCAAGGGTGCTAGAAAGTATAAACTGTACTAGAAGACAACTAGAATGATTTTGGAGGAAGGCTTGCTAGCCTATGGAAGGGTTGTGATGATAGTGAAGAAAGCTTGTTTCTATGCAATCATTGCACCAGTTGAATCTCATCTAAATCAGCTGTTTAAAGTGGTTTGTGACTTGTTATTAATGTTAATTTGCTCCCTAGTTGTAATGCTTCAGGAAAATTCTTTCCTGATAACATCTGTCATCCGTTCTGATTTGGAGGCCAACTTGAGAATAGATCAGAAGTATCTGCTTGTCTTTTTTTTTTGTCTGTGGATTCTGAGAGGATCCTCAGAATTGTGAAGCCATCACTTGTGTTCTTCTTGATCATTGGAGGAGCTGACTTCTTTTAGAAGCCCATCCTGGATTCTAAAATTATGCTGGGAAAATGTATTGGAGACATTGATTGAAGCTGTTAATGTTTTACTAGCTGAGGGGCTCTTAGGAGGCAGTTATTGCTCCTTTGCTTTAAAAACATGTACTGGCTAATGATGAGATGAGCAATTATAGACCAGTCTCCAATTTGCTTTTACTGGAGATGGTTAGACTGTGTGGTGGTAGAGTCATTTCAGGGCTTTTGGCCATGAACAATTAATCCCTGTGGTTTGGATATGAGCTATAATTCCAGGGGATACCCAGGTTCCACCTGGAGGCTGACATCCTTATGACTGACCCAAGTGAGTTCCATTGTGGAGCATGGTTTTAACTCAAGTATCTGCTTTTCTCTCATTGGCATTATGTGCTGGAATGTAACAGAAGTTTGTATAATTTTATAACCACAAATAAAATTATTTTTGTGTAGTAGCACATGGGTTTCCATAGACTTCGCCTCTTTAAATACATTTTTTAAAAGAGTAATAGATGAGATTTCATGTCTATTCTAAGAAGCTTTATTTTTCTCATTTTTGCCATCCTGAATCTGGAGCAGTATTTATATCTGCAGAAAAGTATGATCAACAAGGGAATGTTCCATTGATTTCATTTATGACTGCTAATTAGAACTGAACCTAGACCAAAGGAGTATATAACTTCCTACAATTTGTCACTTGGCCTCTAAGGATTTCCATTAAAATGTTATATTAGCTGAAATATATTGCAGTGCTGCTTCCATTTGTACCCAACTTGCATTAGGACTTTGATTCAGCTTCAGAAATTGATGTCTTGATTAGTTTATTAATGTACAGTTAGGCAGAATGATTAGATAGGTGAGCAGGTTCATTATTACTCCTTTTGTCAGCTACTTTCTGAATGTAATGATAAATGTTCAAATGCGACAGAATCAGAGAAAGGGAGAGAAAGGAACCTGTACAAAGAGTCAGGGCTCAGCCCCAGAGATGACATTTCCACAGCCATTCTGATAACTTCAGTGTAAGCTTTGTTATATGTTAGGGAATGGGGATTGCACAGTAATCATATATGCTGGATGCGCATGCTTCTTGCTTTATCTGGAGAAAACTGTGATGACCACCCCTCACCCTCATGGCAATCCTGCCCACATCTGGTGAGACCCTTCCCCTCTCTCCTGACCCGTGGAGTGGTCCTACACAACAGGCAATGTGTGGCCAGTTCCCAGCAGCTCAGGTCAGGCTGATGGAATGGAGGAGCCCAAGGTTGATATCAGTTGGCAGTGCTAGGTGCCTGAAGGCCAACAGGGCAATAAGGGGCATAAATCTTGCTGGCTTGAGCAGGCTTAATGTGCTCAAACACATCAGAAACATGCTGGTGGGGGGTAGAATCTTGACCTCTCACCAAGGACGGTTAGCAGAATTGTATGTATGGTCAAGTATCAGATAATTCCAATGGGGGAGTGAGATATACATTCAAACCCTACTTCAATGAGGATAACTGAAGATGGGAACACTGCAGATTTAAAGGGAATGGCACATATACAGTGAACTAGCGGCTGAAAGGCTGTCTGAAAGCTATGCCCATGAGGTTGGGAGTTCGATCCCAGCAGCCGGCTCAATGGAAAGAAAGTCTTCACCCACTGGTAAAAGACAACAACAGAAGAGTACAGATTAATTTCCCTGGGAGGAATCCTGAGCTTTGGTGACATGACTGAGAAGGGCCATTCCTGGAATGCCACGTGCATGGGGGGCATTCAAATCAGAATTGGCCTCTGGAAGCAACTATAACAGTTGGGCAGATTCATAAGGTTCCAAACCATGTAGAGCCCTACATGGTATGCCCAGAAACAAACTGGAAACTAGGTTAGATGGGCGAAAGCTGGATATGGTCCCTACAACCCATTCCAGTCAATATCTTGGCTGCAATGCTCTGTACCAGTTGAAGTTTCCAAACACTTCTCAAGAGCACCCCTACATAGAGTACACTGTAGTAATCTAATCTGGAGGTGTCCATGTCATGCAGCATAGTGGCCAGATTTTTTCTGTCCAGGAAAGGTCACAGTTGGCTAATCAGTTGAAGCTGATAAATAAGGTGACCAGATTGTATATATATATTACAATACTCTTTTTGCATTCTATGCGTTCTATGAAATTTTTTGTTTCTCCATATAGACCAAATTTTTAATCAATTACCCCCCCCCCCCCTGGTCAATGGTGTCCCAGTTTACCAATGTTAAAATCTGGTCACCTTACTCTAGACTTCAGACTAGTTCCTTCAAGTGGAGGACAACACCATCCAGAACAAGTTATACCTTAAATCCAGGGTTAGAAATTCATCACCACACAGATATCTTTCATAATATAGATAGTGGCAAACTCTCCCCTTATGTAGTCTGTCAATAATAGGGTCCATTTTGTAAACAAGGTTTTTTTAAAATATTGCTACTTTACCCATCCAATTTGGAAGTTTTTTGTGGCTTTAGGCCTGTCTGTTGGTTCTGCATGCTGACCTTAAAACTAGCCTCCTTGTTTGTGAAGCAAAAATCCCTGCAGTATCTTCCCTGGGCGGGGAGGGGGGGTTGATTGAATTATGGAACAGGAACAATTTTGCACTTAGCCCTTTCACTATTGAGTGAAAATCAGCTTCATGGTGAATAAAAAATAAAAAGAATGCTGAACAGCATGATTCATTCTAGTTTGTCTTGTGGAAAACAGATGTACCTTCATTGACTTGGAGTTTCTGCTGGACCTAATTCACCTGCAGTAATTTATCTTTGATTTGCTGTGGGTGTTTTCTATCCAAAAATATCTAAGCATCTTTCCTAGCTGATATAGCTAGGAAACCAGCAACTGCACGAATACAAGCAGAGTAAATTTAAATGTGTGTGACAGCCAAATTGAACATTTTAATTAAACAAGAATATTCTTTGGGATTTACAATGCAATCCTACACAGAGTTAGAAGGATATACATCCAGAGGTGTAACACTGTTTAAGACTGTACAGTTGGAGGGGAAAGTGAGACAAAACCTGACTTTGGCACCTTCCAAATGTTGTTAATTTCTACTTTTTTTCTAATTAATTGTAATTAATGCTGTATTTTTCTCAAGTTTGTTATAGCTTAAAGAATTTTGATATATATTGAAGTCATCACTATCTTAGCCAGAAGAATGAAACCAATGACTGTAAGATTGTGCATTTTGGATTTCCTTGTATATACATTATTCCAAATTCATTTTACTTTAACAAAAAGTGAATTAATCCTTATTTTTTCAAATAATGTATAGCATTCCTGTGCAACATCTGTTGTTTTTTTAATGTGAGCTTTCCCCTAAATCTTTGATTTGCACAAATGAGACTTTCATCTCTTTTCACATATCTCTTTTCTTTCACGTATGTGCTCCACTAAGTCACATCTTTTCCTTTGGCAGATTTTTTAAAAGGCTTTTGAGGCATTTTTAGAAGTCATCTCACTGTAGGAAATTAAAAATGGATACAATTATAGAAAACTCTAGTTGAAAGGAAAAATGCATTATGGAAAATGCCATAAAAGCACAAAAATATTAAAGTAAAAAATCACTTCACAGCAGCCCGTATGATTCAATTGTAGATCAATAGTGTGTAGTTAATGCATTAGCAGTAGAGCATTAATTCGCAATTACTGCAGGTGATCTGATCCTCTGCGTGCTGTCCATTGACACAAATGACCTTTCGTTGAAAAGGATTCTGCAGTCATTATTTCTAGCAGCTGTAACCGGAAGGGGAATAGAATGAAGGAGTTGCTTTATACGGTGTGCAGTTAAAAAAAAAGAAAGAAACATAGCAACAGCTCTTGAGTATGGAGCCTGCCCTGGATTAGCTTTAGAATCCTTTGAACATTTAGTTGCTAAATTGGAAGAATACATTTGTCCTTTTGGCAGGATATCACAATATATGGTACTATGTACATTCCAGGTGGATGTGCTTTATTCTCTTCGTAATGGATCTCTAGTGGTTCACTGGATAAAAATTTGCTTTGGAAGTGTACTATGACTGATGTTGCTTTAGAGTAGTCCAAACTAATCATTCTAATATCAGCAACAGCAATATTAATGGGGTACTGACAACCTCCAGTACTGATCTATTTGCCATTTAATTTCCTTCCGGCCCTTGGTAAAGAATACTTAAAAGTGAACCTTTCCTTTCTTCATCTGACCAACATCTCACAGTGAAGTGGTAGGATATCTCATACTTCTGTTGTTTTTTTCTAACTTCACTAGTGTTAGTAAGTTTAACTGTAGTCAGGTTTTGAGGATCTAACCACAAGTTACATGTTTTGAAATGGCATTTGAGTTGTCTTCTTTCAAGATAATTTCCAGAAGCACATAAATTACTGCATGCTATTTGAAGATATTTATAAAACATCTGAACAAACTCCATATTTCTGCTCCTCATTGAAAGCTATCTTGTGCTGAAAGACAAGGAAAAACCATCTCTTGGGAAGTATGAGAGTGGGTTTTCTACTTCATTCCTGTAGGATTCTTGGGGTCAGAGAACTTTTCTCCTTTCTTAGATCACAAATAAGTTTCTTTCGTGGACACAAAATTGAGTTCACAAATTCTTATAGCCAAGTTGATGGAGCCCGAAAGCAATTTTAGAGGGAAGAAAATATAGAGCTATTGAAGGAAGAGTCTCGGAAGGATGAGAGGTTAATCACTCCAGGACTAAATTGAGGTCCCAAGGCAGAAAAATTGTTTTGCTGGCTGGTTTTGATAGACTTCCAGCTTACAAAAATATGCCCCTATGGGTATGTCCTCAAGGGGAAACATACTCCCACTTTAATGATTTTGTTCATTACAGATCTGTGTCTGCCAAGAGTGATGTCTCTGTGGACTAAGGAAAGTCCATCCTGAGTAAACCAGAAAGAGAGAAAATCCTTGTTTTTTGTTTCTCTGTATTTTTGGTATAAATGCGTTAAGATAGTTTTCAAGTGGATGTTCCTTTGGTATTCAAGTGGTTGGCTTTATGGCAACAATCTTACAGGGTACATTCAGGATCAGGCCCTAAAACTTTGCTTGGGCAATAAATATCATATATGGGGTGGGAAATCACTTAAAATTTGTACATGCAAAACAAGCAGACATTGGTTGCCTCTTCCTGACAGCCTTCTCTGTGCAGGCAGTTTTTTGTTTCCCCTTTAGGAACATTGAAGGAAGCATATTCCACCCCTACTGTGCCATTCACACACCTGTAAACTGAAGTGAAACCTGAGAAATGCTTTATTGATTATGCCAATTATATTTTGGTCCTTTCAAATAAAGTGGATATTATGGAAGGTTCAAGTGAAAGATTACGGTGGGACAGTTGAACAACAGGAACAAGCTGATGATGTTAGCCATTCAGTTTTGTCTGACTCTTGGCAATCCTATGGCTCAGTTGTATCCACATCTTCTGTGTTTGCTAGTCTCAAGCATGGATAAATGGGGCGGGCTAAGGAAATAGCTGGCAACCTACCTTGTAAAATAAAATTCTGAGAAAATCCTATGGAACAGCAAACAACTAGTGCCAAACAATTTCACGATTAGAAATCCTGAGTATTTTGGGTGCTAACAGTCTGGCATTGAATTTCACAGAATTTTAAAAGGCAGAAATAAACAGAGAGTGCTCCTTCTTACAGATTACAACCACCAGGGTATGTGTATGTGTTATAAAGTCACATGGTGGGAGATCATAAGCAGCATATATGATCTGAAATTTGAAGATTCTGGGGAAAGTATATCCATGTGTTGGGGTGCCCAAACACCCGCCCAACAAACAGAGCAGGCTCTCCAGGGTGGACCCAATGCAGTGCAGCAAGAAGTAGATCTGGCCTACACTTCTGTTATCCATCTAGGCCAGGTGAGCAGAGAAAGGCAGCATGGTAGAAACCAGACTGCTGCGGACAGGTAAGAGCATGGTTGGCTGGCCTAGGAGCATGGCTTGCCACCCTCCCCCCTGTGGGGCTCTGGTAAGGCCTGGTGTGGAGGGGGCAGCCATCTGGGGGAGTTAGTGGGTGGTAGCATCCCCCTGATCCAGTGTGTTTGCAGTTCCTGCTGCCATCCTTGTGTGCTTCGTCAACGTGTTGGGAGCCTGGGGGTGAAAACTTATTCTCCTTTCTCTTGTCCTTCCCAACTTTCCTCATGCACTTCCCAAACAATTCCCAGAAATCCCCTGCCAAGCTCGTAGCAGGTCTGCTTCAGTGCCACGCTCTCACCAGCCAAGAGGTGAGTGCTGCAGTGCCATGGACTTTAGCAAAGAAGCCCATGAGTTGAATGGGCTGATGGCCAGGAGCAGCGGCAGCACACTTCCTGAGGAGGAAAAGAAAGAAAGAGGAGGAGATAGGGAGGAAGAAAGAGAAACAAAAAGAAAGAGAGAGAGAGAGAGAGAAAGTGAGAGGGATGAAGGAATAAAGGAGGGAGAGGATAAAAGAATGAAAATAATGAAAACCGGAGTGAGAAGAATGAAAGGTAGAAAGACAGGATGAAAGAAAGAGATGGAGAAAGAAAAAGAAATGAAGAATGAGGGAGAAAGGAAGGAAGGCATCAGTTCTCCTGGAGAAAACATTGTACCTCCTACCTCCCCCCCCCCCCAATACAACAGTGTCTACACAGGTCACCACTGTCCTTACCTTCCCATTCAACCCCACATCTTCCAAAGGCCAGGCCAGGCAAGCCATGGCGGGGTGGTATGCCACCTTCCTGTCCCCACATCTTCCACAGGCCGGGCCAGGAAGGCAGCAAGGGGAGTCTACCCTGTCACCTTCCTGCCCTCCTATATCTCTCGAAGGCTGGGCCAGGCACAGATGGCCATGGGAGAGGGGTGTCTCCTTCCCACCCATTCCCTCACATCTTCTAAAAACACCATTTAGATAATGCTTCCAAAAGTCAGGCTGAGAAGGGAAGACTCTGGGAGTGAGCTACCTCATTCGTGTCCTCTCCCCTGTATCTCCCAAAGACACTGCTCCTCTGGGCAGTGAAGGCCATGGGGGGTTGCCTCTCCTTCCCAACTCCACATCTCTCAAGTCCAAGTTACTCAGGGAAAGCCAGAGGAGTGGGCTGCCTCCTTACCATACAACCCATCTTTCAGCTGGGGGGAATTGAGCTGCACACAAACCAAGGCTTAGATTCCAAAGTTGCAGCAGTTGTTCCTCATCCCTCTGCCCAGCCTCCAGCTGCAACTCCCTGCCTTGTCAGCCTACCTGGTTCACCTGAGTCAGTTAAGTAATGCCAGTTATGTGCTGGAAGAGATCTTTAGTCTAAAAGGCACCACACCAGGTTAGCAAGACAGTTGTTTACTGCAGAAGGTTGTGAGTCATCACAGAATGAGGTCTGAGAGGCTGCTGACAGCCTATATTAACTTAGGCCTGAGTTGTGGATATGACTTTGCAGCTCTCTCTCTCTATTGGTGGCACCCCCCCCCAGGGAGGGCCAATCAGACAGGGAGTGAGTTTTCTGCATGCAACTTGAATTTTATTATGGTTAAAGATAAAAATATTTACATGCCACATTCTCATCCTACACAGTTAACATGCAAGTACAAGACCAAAGAGGTTATATACATTTTGTTTACATTTTGTATGTTACTGAAAAAAGCCAAATTAACCAGATTAAAACTAAAAAAAGCAAAACAGTGTATCTCATGAAAGACTTTTCAAAGGTCAACAGGTTTTGTTGCTTTTTCCATTGATATGATCAGAATATTAGAGACCATGAGGTCAAAGGTTGACTTCCTAATAATGTGGCATTCAGAGCATTATTTAACACAGCTATCTTATGCAGTTCAGCACCAAAGCTGATGTAACTCTCCTTTTTAAGATAGCATGATGGCATTCTTATGAGTGCAAGAATGTTATCACTTCAGCAAAGAAAGGGAATATGATGGTAGAAGGCAATGTTTGTGATCTGAACAAAATGTGCTGCCACCATAACAGCTCAGATCAAAGAAGCTGCTGTCTTGATTGCCAGGAAGCCACAGAACTCACTTTGATCTCATGTCATTAGGGCTAAATGCAGTACGTAGAGACATCACTGTTTTGGTGTTGTACTGAGACAGCAAAAGGAAACAACCATTCTACAAAGTCAAGCTTTGTCATTTGCTTATTTGTATGTTGAGGTTAATGTTGGTTGACCAGCAGTTGCTCATGCAGTCTTATGCTGGCATGAATTCTGTACATTGGCCAGGTGAAGGGTCCAGTGTCACAGATAGATAGGAACAGAGCAGTTTATTCTCACCTCAGAGTACTCAAGTGTCTAAGTGACTCTCTAGATTAAGACATGGCAATGTTTGTGGTTGGATAGCTAATGGAATAACAATTGGCTGATGGGGCTGCAAACCCAGTCCTCTCTGATAATGGCATTCAGCTGGTATCAGCTGCCTATGGAACTCACTGACCGTGACTCCATTAGACAGTCAGAGGAAAAAGTCCCTAGTATTTTCTCCCAGAAAGAGGCAGTGAATAATATTTACTTACCAATTTCATACCCCAGACTTTTCACATGAGGGTCTATTATGGATGGCAGGAAACAACACATAAAGTCTTGGAAGAAAGATATGTTTTTTTATTCTACACGTGACACCTTTTTTACTATAGAAAACCCATCACAGTATTTTTGGTTATGCATTATCCCCCACCACATTGCAACGAGTGCACCTTTTCTGCACTGTATTTGAAACTAGCTTTACTACAACTTTTATTTTATGACGGTGCTGAAGATGCCTGTTTTGGGATACATAAACATTAGTGTGTTTTTGGTCTCCTCCCCTGTATACCAATGGGTGAAGGGGCAGTCTCTAGTCTCTTGTCTACCAATGGGCACTTGAGGCACCTCTTGGTTGGTGCAGGCCCTCCCACCTCTGCTATGACAACATTACATAAATAGAAATTAATTTATTCATTCCCTCAGAGGCATTTCAATCCAGTCTCTACAAGGAACAGCATACCTCTGAGGGGAAAAGGTTGTAGTGTTTTCAAAAGGTTGTGTGTCCCCACATAAATTTCTTGTTGATGTCTCCATGTCCATGAACTACAATTCCCATGAGGCTCTGCCAGCAGCATGTGCCAGAGAGATAGTTAGGTGACATTGCAGCTGACCATGGCCTCTCACACAATGGAGGAAGTCCCCTCCACTTAAGGATTTGCCTTCATAAGTCTTTCAAATGCATAATCAGCCTGGCTGAGAATGGTGGTCTAGAAATCCAATAAATAAAAATAATAATAATAATATGCAAATAGCAACAATGCAGTATCAGAGAGCAGGCATAAATGCATTTTTTTTAATGATGATTTTAAAGGGTCAGCGTGCTGACTTTGCTGAAAACCTATGCATGCATAATAGCCGGAGGTCTGATTCTAATTGCTGGAGGCTACTGAGTCAGTCTATCAAGAACATTTTAATCCCATTCTTTCTCTAAGGAGGTTGTGCTGAGGAATCTCACTCTCTGTGTCCCAACAATGCCGTGGTAGAGTTACCAGTGCAAGTTCATCAAGCAAGCTTCATAGCAGAATGGGGGTTTGAACCTGAGTCTCCTTGAGCCTCGATCAGCCTTTCTCAACTTTTTTTACTGTTGAAAAGCCCCTGAAACATTCTTCAGGCTTTGAGAACTCCCAGAAGTGGTGCAATCGTGCAGAATATGGTTGGGCCGCATAGCTATGTCCATGCCCACCCTGGACCCCTCCCCTTCCGGCCCCCTCCAGGCCCATCATTGACCATTTTGGGAGTGGTGGGTCATATCACCCGATAAACGTTTAACAAATTTTTTAATACATACAAATTTAATTAACTCCCACCCATTCAGGAAACTCTTCCAGCATCATCAAGAAACCCGAGGGCTTCATGAAACCCTAGTTGAGAAAGCCTGGTCTAGACTGACACTGCAACTACATTATTATAGCTTTCTTGTAGAAAATTTCACACTGAGACTACTGATTGGGGTATTGCATTGCTTCAAGATGCAGCATCGCCCCTTTAAATCCCTTTGTTCTTTCTTGCAGACTGAGACTCTGGCTTATTCCACAAACACTGGACAATGCACTTTCCGTGTGCTTTTGCAGATGGATTTTCCTGTGTGAAACTGGGAAATCTACTTCTAAGGTGCACTGAAAGTACATGTGTGGAATGGGCTATGTCAGTAATTCAAGACCAGCTTGGTTTTTGGATTGCAGCAGATCCACTCCTGATGTCCCTGAGAGCTGTCTTGGGTTCCTTATTGGTTTTTGCTGCACCCTGCTGCCAGTCAATTTTTCTAGATTTTGTTCAGCACTCCAAGGACTCTCAACCTGGCTGGGACAGTTTGGCAGTAGGCACTGATGCACAGTTGGCATTCGACTGGATAGTCTTTGTGATTCTGTGATAATCTCTCATGCATTCTGGTATTGCTTCAGTTCCTGTCATCAGAATAAGGTGATGCACATTAAAAGTCACATTATTTATAAGATCTGAACAGCAATGCTCTTGTGTATCTCGCCTGCATACATTGTGTCAAAATAGCACAGGGTTTCAGCAACCAAATCTGGCTTCATTTAAATTATATAAACCAGTGTGTGAGTTACCAGCATTTTCAGTGCCTTCTTTCTTTTCTGAATAGCTAAAGAAATACATTACTCATATGTTTAAAAATTAGAAACCCTTAGCGAACAAAGAAATTTAAATAAAGCATCAGTTGAGTTTTACAGTTAAATAACCTGTGGAGGAAATTATAATGATGTTCCTATAATTGTTCTGGAAAAAGAGAGAGAGCTTAAATCTATGGAAGGCATAACAGACCTAATTAATGCTCACACTGTTCCTCCAGAGAAACAGATTTTGTGTAATGTAAATGGGCTGTATAGGAAATGTTCTTGTGCATATTTTATACTTAGTCCTTGTTACTTCCTGCACAGCTGTAGTGTACAGTATTTCAAAAGGCAATATGTACTTTTCCCACCTGAACAACAACATGTAAATATGGTATATGGCAACATGGATAAAACTAGAATAAGGTTACTGAGAGTTTGATCAGTTGTGTGAGCTAATTATAGATTGTGAGGTGGTGTGCTTGAATAAGAAAGATCCTTCAGAGCAATTGCCCATTAATTTCATATTTCTCAACCTATAATAGGTGCCTTGATTGGGATAAATGTATTTCTTTGTTAGTACTGCATTGCATTTGGGATCTTGATAGTATTTGGATGGTGCACTGTAGTACCAATTTTTAATAGCAAGGATTAATTCCCATGGTTCATTTTCCATGCCAGATAAAAATAACAAGACAAGAAGATATTGAAAGTTGTATATCTCTGATTCAAGTGTGGTGACATCTGAAGCTGGAAGTGATTTTGATGAACAAATAGTAATATGTCACCACCTGATCCTACACATATTCATCTTAATTGTATATATATAATTCCTGGGGTGGGGGGGACTTCTTGAAAGTCATAACTCTCAAAAGATTACAAAATTTCTACAGTGAAACCATAGAGATTTTTGAAATTCTGAAATTGTTATGGTCTTATTTCCTGTTATGACACAAGAGGTGACTTCCATATGCTTCCCCCCATTCCCCTGTGCCACTTCATTGAGCAATGGTGGGGGACAGCAATCATCTGATGGAATTCTCCTATCATTAACTGTTAAGCAACAACCTCAGTTGTCTATTCGCATTGGCTGTCCTTAAAGAGGAGACTTGCTGCCATATTTGGTACCAAATAGAATTAGAATCTTAAAGACATCCCTATGTAGAATCTGTTTCAATAGTCCAGTCTCGCAGTTATTGTGAATCAATGTAGCCAGATTAGCACCATTTAGATAATGCTCCATTTAGATAATACAAGCAAGATGTAATTGAAAAAAAAGGCACTCCTAGAGACAGCACTGACCTACTTATCCATTTGTAAGACTGGATCCAGAACCCCTAAGAGTTTAACTTGATCTACCATGAAAAGCCTCATGCATTTATTTTTCTTATTACAAGTGAGTGTATCCTATTACTTGAGCTGGAGGGCAATCATGGTGGCAACAATTCTCAGACAAGTTTCACTAAAATGATGATTTTGGACCACTGCAGTGACTCAAATCAAAAATGCAAAAGAAAAGAATGTTATGGAGTGCATCTTTCCATGGAACTGTTTCAAATTATCTTACTCATGGGCACTGATTAACATAAAGAGCTAGGGCAATTAAAGCCATTCATGATTAATTGATGCCTGAGAAAGCTGTACAGATACTGACTGACTGTTGTCTTTGATCATTGAGTTCTGAATATTCTGTCTCAAATAACAGTAAGGACACTATTCTTGTAACAACTTAAGTTTGTGTTTTCTGTTCTAGGTGTGCAGTGCCATACAGAATCAAGATTTTACTGTGATTGAAGATTACTGCACTGGGCTAAGAGCTTTGCTTTATCTGCAGAGCATAGAGGAGCTTCAAGACTGGGACGGGCAGAGTTCTCCAACTATTAGGCATCAGAAAGGAAAACCTATGCCCCAAATTGTTGACCTGATGGGAAAGGTATGTTCTGTACATTACTTTTTTCTCAACTGTGAATTTTGGGCTCAGGGCAGTTTGTCCCATTGACTTTGAGACAAAGCTTTAAAAAGATGACTGAGGGGCTTTTTGCACGGCTTCAAAATAGCACAATGGTTGCTAATTGAAAACGCTACTAATTTGCCTTAACGCACGACGTCGTAGACAATCTGCAACACTCCTGAAACCAATCAGCAAAAAGCGCTTCGTTGTGGCGCTTTTAGGGGAATCCCAAAAAGTGGATTCACCCTCTGGAAAGCGATACACTCCTGCAACCAATCTGCAACAGTAGCGAAAAAGACCTGTGCGTTCCCATTGTTGCGGTTTCTTCAAAGTCCCTCCTCCTGAGCCTGTCCTCCAAACTTCCGGCGAAGCGATCGCCATTTTTTTTTCCCCGAGCGAGTGGAGATCAACGCACCGGCGAGCCTCCGTTTAGCCAGTGAGGCTTCCCAGGCTGCAGTCCCTCCTCAGAGCTGTTTACAGTCACAAGAAGCCCGCAGAAGCCCGTTTGCTGATGTATTTTCCCTTTATTTTTCACACTGTTTCGGCTGAAAATCGCGCCCGTGAGGGGGGGGGGAGGGGGGATTTTTTTTTCCACTCCGAGGCAGCGTGGCCACGATCAAATGACAGCTCAAACAGAGGCTTCCCGGCTTCAGTCCCTCCCCTTCAGTCACTAAGCACACACATTTCACACACACATTTCACACACACATTTCACACATTCCATTCAGCCGAAAATCGGGCCCGTGAGAGGGGGGGGGATTTTTTTTTTCACTCTGAGGCAGCGTGTTAACGATCAACCGATCAAACGACAGCTCAAACACCCCAGGCAGCTGGATGGGTCTCTCCGTTGCAACGAATCTACCCAGATTCGTTACAATGGGTCTGTTTTTTTTTTTTTTTAAACCTTCCTTAAAGGGAAAGGGGCTGTTTGGGAGCATGCTAACGGCTGCCCATTGGCTGCTTGACGGCCAGGGGCGGGACGAGCTTGGCAATAGCGCTTCCTTTCTAGCGATTTCTGCCGAGACCGGAAGCCTGTGGGAAACGCTAAAAAACGCAACTGATTCCACTACAAAGGCAGGTATGCATAACGACGAATTCCACTATTTTAAATGGCGATTTTTCATTCCGCAAACAATTTGCAACAAAGATCCCCGTGCAAAAAGGCCCTGAATATTTAAGTTGTTATTTTTGAAATCTCACTATCATCACTATATTATTGTCATCATCACTATATTACTGTCATCATCCTTCACCAAACCAAGAGGAGTGTTTAAAAAGATGAGCTGGTCCATTGTCATCTTGTTAAAGATGTTGCCATACTCCCATCAAGAAAGAGTTGATAACAAAACCAGGACATTTTTCATTCTAGGGAAGCTACTACACACAAGGAGCTTGTCACGCAAAGAATATACTTCATGGTTGTGTTTCATGCAGTAACCATAGATATGAACTAGGGCCAGATGCCAACTATCTGGATGGGGAAAATACTTCTCTTTGAAGGCCTAATGATTAATCCCTATAAATCATAACAGACGCCACTAACTGCCTGTATGTTCATCCTATTGCCCCACCTCATCTGATGGAATACAAATGATCCAATCAGACTAATTAGACTTCATCTTTCCCTATCTCACTTTTTTTGCTGGATATCCAGAGTTGACAGAGTGAACAGTTTCCACTGTTCTTCAGATTACAGGTGTGGGTGTCATTTGTAATGTTTTTCAATGTTTATTCCTGGTAATGTTACTCAAACTGGACCCTGTAAAGGGATTCCTGAAAGGAATAATGCAAGGTTTTTGATCTGTGTATACTAGGGTGGATATCCCAAATTATTAGAATGTATACTAGGGTGATATCCCAAAATAAAATCATGAAGAAAGGCAGTGTGAGAGAGTGATAAAGGTAAAGGTATCCCCTGTGCAAGCACTGGGTCGTGTCTGACCCTTGGGGTGACGCCCTCTAGCGTTTTCATGGCAGACTCAATACGGGGTGGTTTGCCAGTGCCTTCCCCAGTCATTACCGTTTACCCCCCAGCAAGCTGGGTACTCATTTTACCGACCTCAGAAGGATGGAAGGCTGAGTCAGCTTTGAGCCGACTGCTGGGATTGAACTCCCAGCCTCATGGGCAGAGCTTTCAGACTGTATGTCTGCTGCCTTACAACTCTGTGCCACAAGAGGCTCATGATAGTCAACACAAATAATGTTATTGAATACAAAATAAAATAAGAAGGTATAGAAATGTAAAGAACCAACATTAGGCACCTAAGAATTGATTCCCTAAGTATACTCATACACACCAATAAGAGGGTACACCTATAAGAGGTGAAAGGTAGGAAACTGGGAAATATTATGAAACGTGCATATGAGGGTAAGTCAAAAAGTATTGCTACTAGGATTCCAGTTCATACATGCATGGGTCTATTCCAAACAAAACATTTATTCAAAACAAAATGATTTCCTTGAAGGTCACAGGGCAATCACAGGGGCTTATTAAGAAGAAGTTTTAAGAAAATTGAAACTTTCAACTTGGAAGGGAAGTTGCATCGAGGAATTTTTTATACATCCTGACAATGCGCCTGCACATTTTTCAAGTGTAGCAATGAGAATTTCATTGGGAAGCCTTACTCCATTCACTCTACAGCCCTGATCTTGCCCCTTAAGACTTGTTTTTGTTCTTAAAAGGAACACAATTTTAGTCCCTCAGGGATGCCAAATCTGCCAGTTTGATTTGGCGTAAATCAAAGAGCACAGAATTCTTTGGGGAAGGGTTAGAAAGATGGAAACACCAACTTCAGAAGTATATAGATCTAGACTAGATGGAGGATATGTCAAGAAACAATAGCTTCACATTTGATATTTTTTCCTAATAAAGCTTTCTATGATTTTGTAGCAATACTTTTTGACTTATCTTCTAACAACCTTAAATCCAGGGCTTGAGGTCTGGAGGGGTACAGGGGCAGATGCAGCTGAGGTCTAAGGAGTAGAGCATGGATGAAAAGGAGAGAAAAATCTTGAAGAGTGAAACAGGGCTTCTCAGCAGGGAACCCGAGTTCTAACTAGCAGATATCTGAGGAACAATTTGATAAAACTGGGGTCCTTCTTTTATCACCATAAGATCCTCAGGGTAGGTGGGATTTGGTTGTCCTGACCTTGGTTTGGGTCAAGGTAAAAAATATGAATCATACAGTCTGGTTTAAAGTTAACTTGTGTCAAACTTTGGTGGGAAGAAGTGGGGGAAATACCTTGATAGGGATATCATGAGCCAATTCTGCATGAGTATAAATAAGCTGGGCAAGGCTTATTTTAATTAGGTTGAAGGGAGCCAGATCTGCATTGACACAAAGTTTGCATGAGGCAAGAAAAATCCTGAAACAGGATGTCTCATGTGTCCTTCCTAATTAACTAAAGAGAAAAAGAAAAGAACTAGGAGTGACACCTCTGGAGTACATCAGGATATTGGATGATATCTCCAGTAGTGAAAAGTCTTTTGCTATTGAGAACGCTATGCACAGGAGCTGGGGGAGATTGCACTTAATGCAGCACATCCTTCTTCATTCCTGGGACTTTCCAAAGTCATGGCTGCACCCAAGTGCTTTTTATAGACTCCCCAAGTTTCAGATCTACAGGCACTTAGGCTCCAAAGGGGCGTATGTATTAGAACAAGAAAGTTCAAAATAAGGAAATATTACTATCTAAGGCATATCGGCTGGTGGAGGGTGCATAGTCCTCACAACAAGTAAAAAGAGACAGAAAAGTAACCTAGTATGTTAGGGGCAAAATATACTGAATCCCAGCCATTTTACTGCTGTACTTGCTTTCTGCCTTCAGGGATTTTATTTTGTAATATAGGAGACCGTTTTAAAATGTCGTGACCCCGGTATTCTAGCATCACATTCCTTCTGAGTCTTCTGTTCCAGAGCTGACTGCTCTGCACATCCTTGCCGTCCTGACTCAGAGCATAGATCGGAAGCTTAAGAAGACCCATCGGGCCAATCAGAAAGGCCACGCTGGAACATATTAGTAGAAACGCTGGACCCAGGCCATTCAAGTGCTTTATGGGTCATCACCAGCACTTTGAACGGAGCTCAGTAAGGAACAGCAAGCCAGTGCCGACAGCTGTATATCTCTCTATCATGGTGTCGTTAGTACGCGTATTAATGCTTTTGAAAATGTCATACAAATTGAACAGATTTAGCATTTGCACATGATTTAAATTTTGAGTCATATTCCCCAGATGATCTCCACTACCCCCTTTCACTCACTAATCTGGTGGTGCCAAGAGCCCAGAAAGCCGCCCTCTGGAGCTGTGTCAGGATTCTCTCCACGTAGCTGCCATGCTTAAGTATTCCCAGTTTGCAATAGGATTCCTCAGGGACTGTTGCCAGCTGGAATAAGTTACAGCAGGCTAAGGGTGACTTTTCTTTTCAACACGGAGTGCCTGTGGTCAGAATTCGCTTTTTAATTTGCTCCCCGACGGCTTTTGCCTCCCCCCACTGCTGAGAGTAGGTTTTCAAGAGAAAACCTGAGTTTTTGTTTCTGGCTTCTTGAAGAGATTTGCTTTGAAGAGTGCTTTCAGTTATACATCATGCCTATTGATTATCCTTCGAAAAATCTAATATAACATGGTTGAAAATGTTGTATAAAGCAAAGATTTACAAAAGAATAGGATTTGGAGTGTCAGATACCTTCAAATCTCTGCTTATCATTGCTCGAGACAGTAGAGTTCTTTTCAGTAAGAGGTTAGAGGGGTTTCTTTGTTCTCTGTGAAGCTCTGAAAATTATAACATTACCTTTCTATTGTAAAGACAATCCTATCACTAAACTCTGGAGAATACAGTATTCCTGCCTCTTTTTTTGGGAGGGGGAGTTAAAAAGACTCAAGCAATTTCTGTTTCACCTACTAGCACTGTGTGGTTAAATTTGAGTTCAAGAGGTTGTGTACCAACTTATTTTCATAGAAATATACGCTTAATTTACATATGTCTCATAATTTGTTTGAAAGGGACTTTGGGACTTTCATCTTTTATCATACCTTTGTATTATGCTAAATAGCCATTGTCAGAAGATATTTTTCACATTTTCTCAAATGAGATGGGAGGACTAATTGCAGTTCATACTTTTCATAGCTTGTCACAGTATCAATAATTAACTCTTTATAAGGGTATTAAATGAAAAGCTTCTTAAAAGAAACATTTAAGAATCCAAAGTAATCTTAACATGAGACTGGGATCTTAAAAGAGAAATGAAGAAAAAAAAATATCCAAGGAAGCTTTTTTGTTTATAATAGAAATGTAAAAAGAATAGGAAATCAGAAGATAAATGACTTCAAACAATAGTTTAATGTTCTTCTAATTTTACTTTAAGGAAAATGCAGATATAGGAGTGTTTACCAGATTTTTAAAAAAAACACGTTTGTTTCATCTAAACTGATCAGTTGAAAATAATATCTTACTCTTGTTTTAATAGATTCTATATTCCTCTCTATTCATAATGTGATTTAGATGGCAGTACTGTTTTATTTTTATGCCAACTTGAGGCTCAATATCGGGCAACTTTATGAACATAAAGGAAATACAAATTTATTACATGTACTAGCCTGAAAGCCCCTTGCATGCAGGAATGCAACAGGGGTTAGCTGCTGCCCTACCTGGTGTTTCTGCCTGCAGGCGGGATGACGGGTTTGCAGTCAGTCGCATTGGCACTAGCTGGGCAAACTGGAGGGCCTGCTGGCGGCTGGTGTGATGGCTCTGCAGCCAGTTGTCCTGGCACGGCCGCCAGCAGATGGGTGGAGCAGCAGGCAAGGCTGGGCACCTCTAAAGCGGCTGCCTTGGTGTGGAGGTAGGGTGTGGCTGCAAGGCTCACTGAGGGCCTGGCAGCCAGGCAAGCAGCTGGCAGGTGCCCTCACAGCAGGACCACCGGGCAACCTGTCGTGGCCACTGGTGGTGAGGCGGACGGCTCTGCAGGCGGATGACATTCAGTGTGGCAGGCGAGCAGGAAATAGTGCAGGTGATGAGTGTGAAGTGGGGCGGATGGCGTGGGTGACAGTTCTGTAGTTGGCCAAGATGCGAGCAGGAAGTGGCGCAGGCGGTGAGGCCAACAGGCACGCAGCCACTTGGGCTGGTGGGGCTGGTGGGATCCTGCTCTTTCGGCGGCCAAGGCAGGTCACAGCGCCCTCCTTGGCGGGCTGGCAGGGTCTGGGCACAAGGCCACCAGAGTGCGTCACGGCTGGCATTTGAATGTGGCTGCTCCAGGGGCCAGCCCAATCCAGGCATGCCGAGCTTTGCTGGGTGTGCCTGGATTGGCCCGTGCAGGCAGAAGTGCAGTCCCGACAATCGGAAGCTTGTCCCGGACAGTTCTCCATGTCCCTGACAGCGCTCCTCCCATAGGGCATTTTCCCAGATATTATATGCACTAATGGTTAGGGTATGTCACCTTCTTCTTCTATCATGGCACTCAAGGCATCAAATAAAAGTTTCTTGGGAGATGTCTGATAGTTATGTGTACTTTTCCCCTTCTACAGAAGTAAAAGAAAGACACCCCACCTCCCCTTCTTCTACAAAGTTCTGTTTACCTGGAATGTGAAATGTATGTGAAAGTATAAACATCCCTCAAAGCAACAGGATCCAGAGAAAGGGGCAGGCCAACATATTAGTTCTTGCTCCGTAAGATAAATAGAGAAACAAAAGTCCACTTGTTTGACTTTTAAACTTTCCGCAGTGGCTTGCAATGTCAAATAGCAAACCTATATGCCTACCTACCTAGAGATTTTAAATTTGTGGTAGTAAATTAATTTGCTTTGCAGGGGTGGATGGTGCCAAGGGAACCCAACAAGGCTCACACCTCAATAGGTTCTTAAACGCTGCCACCTCCCTAAGACCAGGTCATTTATAGAAAACACCAGTCCCAGTACAGATCCCTACTTCTCACATCCTGCTATTGTGAGAACTGAACACTTATTTCTGGTCTCAGCTTCCTGTTTTTTAGCCAATTTCCAGTTCATAAAAGGACCTGGGAGCCAGTTTGGTGTAGTGGGTAGGAGTGCGGACTTCTAATATGGCATGCCGGGTTCAATTCTGCACTCCCCCACATGCAGCCAGCTGGGCGACCTTGGGCTCGCCATGGCACTGATAAAGCTGTTCTGACCGAGCAGTGAAATCAGGGCTCTCTCAGCCTCACCCACCCCACAGGGTGTCTGTTGTGGGGAGAGGAAAGGGAAGGCGACTGTAAGCCGCTTTGAGCCTCCTTCGGGGCGGCATATAAGAACCAACTCCTTCTTCTTCTTCTTCTTCTTTATAGTTGTTATTTTTATAGTTACATTTATATACCATCACTCCCAGCCAGCGGCTCAAGGGACTTTGGTAACGAACTTTGTCAAAAGCCTTCTGGAAATCCAAATAAATGAAGCCACGATTAACCAAAGGCTGCCAGTGAGAGTGACACGCATTATTATGGGAAAGGGAGGGGGCTGCACAGTTGCACAGCTGTGATGTAGCCTCCATGCTTCGCTACAGTTGGTGGCACTGAGCAGGTGCCTTATATGGGCTTCCCCCTCATGACCCAGCCTCTTTTCCTCCTTGTTTCCCACTTGGCATAGAAGCTTCCCATCCATCCCTTCTAGCTTAACCATTCATTGTGGTGTTGATATTTTTGCCTGCTTGCATTGTTTATGTTCCCCTGTTTTTATTTTCATTATGATGTGACAGTTTGTTCCTTTCATCACAGCTGGCAGTTTTGGGGCATAGAGCAGATCTTTTGGGGGGAGCCTGAGTCAGCGCATCAGACTACCCAGCATGGGGGCCTCCTTAAGAGGCTGTTAAGATGCTGAGCAGGGGAGGTCTGGCAGGCTCACATTTCCAGGTAGCAAAAGGAGAACCATATAGAGACCTACACCCGCCAGGTTCTCCAGGTACTTGCCACCCTTCAAGATCCCAGCTGGCTGTTGAAGCCTTGTTCCTGGCAAGCTGAGTTGTTCCACAGCTCTGGCGGCACCACTGGCCTATTCCTTGCGGTCAGCCAACCATGCGATGGTGGAATCTCATCCATCCTGCGCCAACATCTTTTGTTTTAATAAAAGCTGTGGCCTGTTTGCCAAAAGTATGCTGGTGTGTGTCCTCTTTGAAGGTCCTATTGTGTTTCTTCTCCACTGCAAGCAATGTCTACCAGCTCATTCCTGTCCACATGTTTATTGAACTTCTTCAGGGTTATTGAGACAAGACTTACCTTGGCAGAAACCATCTTTTGGAACTATGTCTCACTTGCATTTAAAGTGGAACAAAGTTCCATAAACATACCTCTAAGATTGCAGCACTCTGTACTTAAGCAATGGGTAAAATCCAAAGAACCCTTGACATTCTCCAAGTCTCAACAGAACTCAAAAAATTCTGAGTACATAGTTAATTGCTAATGATTTGCCTACCTTTGCCTTGATTGCTTCTAATAAATGTGAAGGATTTTTGTTTTTATACTGCAGCTATATAACCTGTTAATAAAAAAAAACTGGTCCCATTTGTCAGACAACAATAAAAGGGAAAGGGGCTTTTTGTGATGTTATACCTTTGATATATTTTTTATTTTAAATTAGTGTATATAGAGAAGGTTTTGATGACATATATACGTGATAGCAAATTTGAGAAGAACTTAGAAATCTGAACTCGATTCATAAGTTTTTCATCATTTTAAAATTACTACATCCAAGGAAGTCCAGGGTCGTAAGAAGGATGCAGGCAATGGCCAACCACTACTGAATGTTTCTTTCCTTGAAAAAAGTATGGGGTCACCATAAGTCAGCTGTGACTTGATGACACTTTCTTTATAAAAACTTTTAATATGGGGGGGGGTGATATGGTATCTCTTGCATCTGATAGGTTTTTAATTTCCCCCTTTTCTGCCAACTGAAAATTTCCGCTTTTCAGCCAACTGATAACTGAACCTTAGATATTGTTATTAAAGAAGCCTTTGAGCATTGGGATCTATAAGTATACTTAGATATGCCCATGCTTCTATGCTGATGCACTTGTGAGATTTTTAAAAGAACTTAGGGTTGCACACATAATCAGAGACTATGACCTTTTAAATTTTCATACAATCCATGTTCAAGTAACAACATGTTAATCCATTATAATTCCCCTTCTAAATCCTTGTGCAATACTAATTAAGATGGCAAACCACTGGTTTAAATATCTATATAGACTTAAATATCTATATTGGCACTATTAATCAGGATATTCTCTGTCTGAGGTACAGCTGTAGGGAGATAACCTTATTAATTCAGTGCTAGAATATGAATACTTTGTGTAACTAATGAACTTTTAATACTGCATTGTCTCTCTATCTTCCTGACAACAATTAGATATAATTCTCATGTCTTCCTTATATAGCTACCTAAATTTTATTCTGTCCTTTGGAAAAGCTGATGACCCCATTCCGTTCTCTCCTCCTTCTTCTCTTTTTGATTCTCTTCTACTCTACATAAGCTATCAGGAGGAAAAGAGATTTTTCTTTAAACCCATCTGCCCAAGCCAAGCAGGGAGAAAGTATTTATTTGCTGGTTTGTTTTTTCATATTTTATATAACTGACTGTTGTTTAATCTGTTGGGGGGGGGGATATATGAGATCTTGTACTTTCTTCTGAGAAGGCTGTGTTCAAAATATCCCCACCATCTGAAGTGAGACAGATGGGTGTGGAAAATAGAATTGTCTTGGTGTTTGTTTGTCCCAACATTATGATTGCAGTGCCCAAAGAAGATTTCCAGATTCATTCTTTGTTGTTTTTTTAAAAAGTGACAGGTTTCCTTAAAGGAACTGTTTGGGCTGGATACAAAATTAATAAATAACTGCTCAGATAACATTTGCCATTTCAGCTCAGTGCTGCTATGGATTGTTTTCTAACTAAATTTTGTTTTAGTATCAATTAGTGACTGTTTTCATTTTTATTGGATACTTTTAAATATATATATTTGTAAACCAGGAGGTCTGAGATACATCACTTCTGGATCAGCTTGGCCTTGAGGTCAAATAGTAAGGCCCATTCCACACAGGTTTAATGTAGCAGGAGTATGGCAAATTGTAATCGCTACTAAAATGCAGTTATGCACAATGTTGTACACAATCTGCCACACTCCTGAAACAGTCCCGCTAGAAGCGCTTCGTTGTAGTGCTTCCAGGGTAATCCCAAAAAGTGGATTCACCCTCTGAAAAGCACTACATTCTTGCAACCAATCTGCAACACTCGCGAAAAAGTTCTGTGCATTACCATTTCAGCAAAGTCTCTCCCCCTGGCTCTCTCCTCTGATCTTCCGGCGAAGCGATCGCCATTTTTTTTTCTCGGAGCGAGCGGAGAGCAACGAACCGGCGAGCCTTCATTCACCCAGCAAGGCTTCTCCGGCTGCAGTCCCTCCACAGCGCTGCTTTAAATCACCAAGCACAACACAGCCCCGTTTGCAAGTTCCCTTTATTTTCGGCCGAAAATCACGCCTGTGCACGGGTGGGGGGATTTTTTTTCACTTGGGGGAATGTGGTAACGATGAAACGGCAGCTCACATGCCAAGCTGCCAGCTAGATGGGTCTCTATGTTAGGAGGAAGCAAGGAATCAAGGCATATTCGTTGCAACGTGTGTTTTTCTTTTTTTTTTTTAAAAAACTGTTCTTAAAAGCAAAGGGGCTTTTCCGGAGCATGGTAACAACCGCCCATTGGCTGCTCGTTTTATTGACGGCCAGGGGCGGGACAAAGCACGGCAAATATCGCTTCCTTTCTAGCTATTTTTGCTGAGATCGGAAACCTGTGGGAAACTATTGAAACGCAACTGGATTCCACTACAAAGGCAGATATGCGTTACGCTGAATTCCACTATTTTAAATTGCATTTTTTCTTTCCGTGATCAATTTGCCACATTGATCCTGGTGCGGAATGGGCCTAAATCTCTGTCATCGTTGATGTCATCTACCAAACAATGTGGTCATGTTATGACATGATATCCTGAGATATTTTGCAATATAGCCCTCTTTAGCAAAACCAAACAAAACGATGGAGAGTTCAGCAATATTTTTAGTAATGTATGCAGCAAGATGGGATAGTATGGAATGCGATGATTTTCTCTTGCAACCCACTTATAGAATACAGCTGTACTGTCTAAGAAATGTAGATTTTGTTCCATGAAAGGAAGTAATCTTTTCAGGAAGGTTCAAAAAGTAGTCTGATAAAAGTGTGTGTGTGTTTATGTATTTTTGTAGTGTATCTGCAGACGGTACTGTATTCCCCATGGTACAATTTGATCGATGTGTAGTCACTATCTAGTGCCGTCTGTTGCTTCCCGGAACCTTTCATTGGTTTGCTTACTTGATCTCCCTCTGGAGACTTCCTGCAATTATGTCCCAGAAATGCACTTGTGTCAGCTGGTTGCAACGAAAAGTGTTCCAATGCATCAGCCTTTAGAGTAATTTCGCCTACCTGTCCATGTACAAAACAAATTTCATACCTCTCACAGTGACCAGCATACAAACGACATGTAAATAAAGCTAGCTTATTCCTCTGGCAGGCATTCGTTGTGTAGCCGATCAGAAATATACAAGCACAGCATCAGTTTAGGCTCACTGCACTGATATTTCCAAGGGACTACAGACAGTATCAAAATATCTTGAGCGCTGGAAAAATTTATCAGGGCAAGAAATTCATTAATGTAATAATTGGTAGGAAAATGGCATTGAGTCATTTGTATTCTGGCCTTTTTATTAATTGATTGTGGGTGGGAATCTCACACATTAGATTATTAAGTCAAAAATATAGTAGGTATTAGAACAAAGATAATAATTTTCAAGGGGAATTGAGGTGGGGGAATCAGCTGTTCTTTAAATGCCAGATTTATGCAGGGGGAGAACATTCTTATATGCTAGTTTGGCTGTATTGTTTACCTTCAACTCTAAGACAAGCATCTTTGCCACTTTATTGAGTGTGATCAATACAGGCTGAGCTTAGGAACCCCCTCTAAGAGACAAACTAACTTCAACATTTCTTTTGAAAAGCAGCCTTGGGAGAACTTCAGTTTTGAGTGGAGGTGCTAAACCCTCTCCATGATGGCCATCAATCACTCCCTCAAGCTGCTTTTTCAACTGCTAGATGCTTGAGTAAACATGCATTTGAAACTTTATTGTAGGTAAAACAGCTATGGAGGGGAGTGAATTTTGATAATAGTGTCGGGGAACATCTTAAAAACGTCCTCAACCCCGATTGCCTGTTAAATGTCATCATAAAAGGTTGCTGTTTGCAGCAGGATCCCATCTAACCTCAGCAGCCACAGCAACCATCTCCATGATGAGCCAGGATAACTCTCTTGCACCACCCTCCAAACTATGCTCCATTGGGGTCGCAACAGAGATAACTACTATTACAATCAGTGGAAGGAAATAGAAGAGAACAATAATAAAGGAAGCACAAGAAGTCTGGTCCACAAGATCCAAGAATCAAAGGAAAATTTACACCCAAGCTGGGGAAGCTGGAAATTCAGTATGAAAATACATTAACTGAACAGGATGAAATTAGATTTTAAAAATACACTGAAGAAATATAAAGATGAAAGGATGACAGATTCCTTCAAAAACAATTTTTGGAAGAAAAATCTGCCATTTTAGAAAGTGAAAGGAAAGCTGCAGTGAGAGCAATTCTGAAAAACAAATCACCATGACTAGATGGGGTACCAACAGAACTATTTTAAGCTTCAGAAACGGAGTCTTAACCAGAATATGCCAACCTCAATGGAAAACAAAATAAGGGCCCACAGACTGGAAGCACTCAATCTTGGTGTAATAGTTAGCACATGCAGCCAGCTGGGCAACTTTGCACTAGTCATAATCCTGATAGAACAGAAGAGACCTGTCAGAGCTCTCTCAGCCCCACCTACCTCACAGGGTGTCTGTTGTGGGGAGAGAAAGGGATTGCAAATGTTAGGCTCCTTCTGGTACTGAAAAAAGAAGACATCTAAAACTGCAACAATTATCAAACTCACTACTTTTTCATGCAAGTAAAGTGAGGTTCAAAAATCATTACCATATAAGGAGTGAGAAATGTTCAGACTGGCTTCAAAAAAAGAAGTGGAGAACCTGGGATCATCTGGAGGTAAAGCAGGTGTTCTACCACTGAGCCCTGCCATTGGCCCAATGTTTGTTTTCCTACAGGCTGGTTCACATGTATTCCATTGAAGAAGAAAGCCAAAAATGCACCTTGGTGTTTCATTTCCCCCTCTCCATAGAATATCATTTATTATTCTTCCCTATCATGTATTACTGTTGTAGATTGTACATAATGGGAGCTCGTATTCCCTAAGGCAGTGGTCCCCAACCCCCGGTCCAGGGACCGGGACTGGTCCATGGATCAGTTGGTACCAGGCTGCAGCTCCTCCTTGTCGTCCTCCCCGCTGCTGCCTCGGGGCCTGCCCTGACACTCTGCCGCCACCTCACCTTTGGTGCTCTCCAGCGGCCGCCATGGCTGGGGTTCCACCTTGGCGTGGCACTGCACAACTGCTACTGGCAGCGCCCCCCAGCAGGCAGTGTGAAGTCAGGAGCACCGGCGGGAAAGCAAGTGGAGCAGGGGCTCAGGCGGCGGCCCCTCAGCAAAAGACTACCCCCCCCCCGCAGGCCTCAGTAAAATTGTCAAGCGTTGACCAGTCCCCGGTGATAAAAAGGCTGGGGACCACTGCCCTACGGGATCATTCTCATTGAGTTACAGTTAAAACCTAGAGTTTATTGCTATGTTCCATTGTATACAGAGCATGGATATGTGAATAGTCTCTTAATAGATTTTGCAAAAGTTTGTATTTGAATTACAAACATATTCACAACCTTAGCAAAAGTATGAAATATTGTAAAATGTAATTTTAGTAACAGCTGAGCAACTTTGAGTGGAAATTGTTTTTTGATTTTTTTTAAGACACTGAGATTATAGTGAGGTGGACTGAAAAATGTTTTAATCTCTATAGCTTTAATCTCTACGGTTTCTTATGTATTATATGTTAAATTTGCTATAAGAACACAGTTTAAGGTTTTGTCTTTTTCAGTAAACACTGCCATTAAGCAAGAGAGAGGGGAAAAAAAACAACAGCCATATATTCAAGTTAACTCTTTAGCTCTGGCAATTTTCATGTGTTTCACTGCTAGCATTGGATGCTGTGCCAGGAAAATCTAGCTCTTGATGCAAAAGGATTTAAAAATAAGTCAAGCGCTGCCAAAAATACATAATTCTTTTTTGTACTCTCCAGTTTGTTTTACTTACAAAAACGGCCTGGTCATACCCTGCAGCATGCATTCATTACAGTGATCTTTGACTGGCAGATGCAAAGTAATAGGATGCATATTTTAGTGCTTATTATAATACCCTGTCCAAAAACAACTTGACAAATTTGTGATTTCGACAGTGTCTCATTTTGCTAGCTGCAGTGCTCTGTGATTGCCTGGTCCACGTGGCTTCCAGATTATGCATACCACCAATACTTCTCATTAAAATGGCCACAGTTCACCAGTTTCGGTAGCTTGGAACAAACTTGGAATGAATTATTATACAACAAAGAGGCTGCTGTCATGCAGAACAAAAGACAAGCAAAAGAGAGCTTTGGCTTAATGAGGCTAAGTGAGTGGCTCCCCTGCATCACCAGTTCCTTGACGGCCTTTGAGCATGGATTTTTTCCCTCCACATGCCAAAACCTTTGGCCTATTATTTTGTGTTTATGCACCTTGAGGCTAATATACATTTTAATATGCTGCACATCGAGGGGGGGGGAATCAGCCATTAGATTACAACATGTGCATTCCCTGTTAAATTAATGACAGCAGAACACAGAGATAAATTTAGGTTTTCATATTTAATTATAGTGCACTGCAGTACGTTTAGCAAGGATAAATTGCACTATTATTATGTTTCAATTTTTTTGACATCTTTTCCTATTAACCACGAACCCTTACCCCCTCTACCGTATACAGCATCTCTGTATGTTCCACCAACCCCACACACTATCACAGTTTCTTTCAATACTTTCTCGCCTGTATATATTTTTTCTCAGGCATGACTTAGGGTTAGATTAATAGATGGATAAAGTAAGTAAAAAAAGCCTTTAGTTCACATCAGGGCGGACTGTGAGACAAAAGGCAAGGAGACAAATGACTTAAATAGCCAGGCACAATGCTCATGTTTATATTTAGTACTGCCTTTCTTCTGAATTTTGCTGCTGACTGTGTCTAGGAGACTATTTTTATTTATTTATTTATTTATTGCATTTATTGCATTTATGGCAATGGGTCAGTAGGGGGTTAGCTTTTTCAGTTCATACACTTCATTAATTCTTTAATTTTTATCCAATTTATTCAACACTTAATTCATTGAGGCTGAAGAGTTTGAGAGGTTTGTTGCAGGGATAACTTCCTTATAAATGTTATATGGTGCTCATTGGGCTTAGAAAGGGATTACAATGCTTAGGGTTGCACTGTGCACATGATTAGCAGGGTAGGCCAACTTTCACTTGGACCTTTGTTTCATTCAATATTTAGTTATTTATTTATTAGCTTTCTATACCACCATTACCCATTAAGTATTTTGGCTATACCACATCCCTTTTTAAAAAACTGAATCCTAATTCTGCTTATTTATAGAATACCAATAGACTTGATTGAAAATGAGCTTCATGTTGAGGAATCTCTTAAAATGTTCCTTGAAATAAAGCTCATTTGCACTCCAATTCAACGTACTCTAACTCAACAAGGTTTTAATCCAAATATTAATAAGTTTTTTAGGATGGTGTGGGGGAAGTAGGATATATCTATATGGCCATTTTCAAACTTCCTTTGTGTTCAGTTTTAGTGACTGATTACTAATGGATTTTTTTTTCTGTCATTTCATTTTAGCAGCTGACTGTTAGCAGAATTTATTTACCTGTTCGTACAAACCTGTTTGCTTCAGGTTAGCAAAGCATGGTTGAGTCACTTTTGAGGGAAATTGCTTTCTTATGTATCTACCTCATCATTACTCTTCTGAATTGTTCTGTGGGGGGGAGCTGTTTAAAATGTCCGTAACACTTCCTATAATTCCACTTTCTCGCTGCCCTTTTTAACTACATCTTCCACAGACTTT
This sequence comes from Paroedura picta, assembly GCF_049243985.1. Lineage (NCBI taxonomy): Eukaryota > Metazoa > Chordata > Lepidosauria > Squamata > Gekkonidae > Paroedura > Paroedura picta. The sequence continues at coordinate 57,281,628 of NC_135372.1, read as the reverse complement.
AAAAAAAATGTTCTAAGTTGTTGACTGCGGATTCATTTAAGTCACGGCACCTCGATAGTGCTGCTATAGCTGAAGTGCTATATTGGTTTAATAGTACAGCACTCAACTTAGCTTGCTAAAAAAAACTCAAGAGAAGATTATATGGCAAAAAAGGGTGGGAGATAATAAAACTGTGGGTTCAGTAACACAGAGACACTCAGCTCCAACAACCAACAGCTTTCCTGGAACCAGAAATCCTGAACAACATCCAGAAATAGGGACTTAATTCTTGTCATGGTGGGCTGGAACATGCAAAAGAGACAAGATGCACGTGTCCTACTTCTTCAATGTCCTCCGAGTGGACTGGCTCAGAAGCAGGTTTTGGCTTGAGTGGTGGGCTCCTAGCCAAGAGGACCTCTTGTGTGTTTCTCTCAGCTGCTTCTGCTGCAAGGGCTTGCTCTAAAACTGTCTGGAACATGAGTTCTCTTCTAGCGAAAGGATGCCATTATGTTCACTTGTCCTTGAGACCACATACAAGTCTATTCATATCTGTCTGGCATTTAACATTTTTAGGCTGCTTCAAAATCAGCTGTTTCTTCCCAGTTGTTCTGGATATAGGAAAATTCCAGTTATTCCTACTGCATACTTAAAGGCATCTTCTTGTACAAAGATGGTTTAAGCAGGAAGAGATTTCCAATTCATACTGTGACTATAGTGAGATATGCTACAGGCCTTATTCTGAAATTATTTCTTCTTGGACTTGTTTTATGACCAAAGACCCTATGGCTTGATGACCAGAGAGATCATGAGTGAAGTAATAATAACTGTTTAAAGTATAGAATCATAAAGTCATAGGATAATAGAGTTGGAAGGTACCTCATGAGTCATCTAGTCCAGCGGTCCGCAACCTTTTGGCTGCCGCGGACCGCTGCTCCGGAGTGGGGGGAGAGGGCAGCCTGGGGGCCTGCGCACGCGCGGCAGCCCCAGCGCAAACGCGCGTGCGCAGACTGCTGCGCACGCGCGTTTGCGCCCAGTAGGGGCGCAAACACGTGTGCGTGGCAGTCCGCGCATGTGCATTTGCGGCGGCCACGGCTGCCCCTCACGGCCCCTCCGGGCCGCCAGCAAATCGGCCGCCAAAGTGGCCGATTAGCTTGCAGCTCGGCAAGCTTCTCTCCCCCCCCCCTCCCAAAACAAGAAGCTTTGGCGGCCGATTTGCTCGCGGCCTGGCGAACTTCTCACTTTGGGGGGGGAGGGAAGAAGGAGCTGCGGCCCGGCGCCAAGGCCTTCGCAGCCCGGCACCGGGCCGCGGGCCGCGGGTTGGGGACCACTGATCTAGTCCAACCCCCTGCACTATGCAGGACACTCACAACCCTATCACTCATCCACTGTAACCTGCCACCACCTTAAGCCTTCACAGAATCAGCCTCTCTGTTAGACAGCTATACAGCCTCTGTTTAAAAATTTCCAAAGATGAAGAACACATCACCTCCTGAGGAAGCCTGTTCCACTGAGAAACCGCTCTAACTGTCAGGAACTTCTTCCTGCTGTTTAGACAACATTTCTTTTGAATGAATTTCATCCCATTGGATATTGTCCATCCCTCCAGGGCAAGAGAGAACAAGAGAGCATTAATTATAACAGATAGCCAAAATCTGTTGGTGAAAGTATTCTCCTCAATAGGAAGTATTTCGCTCCATAGCAGAGAATGACACTTCTTAACATTTGGACCTAGCACTCTTCTGATCAACTTTGGTTATTTGAAAATAATGAAGCAAAGTATCTTCTAAACTTTCAGGATATTTCCCTGACTGTAATAACAGGTGGTGATTTATTCCCTTTTTAATAGAAATTGCAATGTATAAAGTGATTTTTGTTCTTTCATCTTGGCCTTCCATATATCCTTGTGAGATGTCTGGCTGCCAGTGGATAATTGAGACTGAAAGATCACGGCCAAAGGACACTTAGGGGGGTTGCCTTTTTTTCCCTGCTTCAGTTTAGCAATTGCTCTTAAAAGTGCCCCATCAGTATAATTTTCTCTACAGAATAATCAACTTGTATATGTCAGTGAAATAACAGTGTTTTGTATAACAGATCCTTTGCAGTCCTTTTTACGGGAAAGTCACTGAAATTAACAGCCAAGAATTGCAACAGATACAAAGCAGTATTCCAAATGTGCCCTAAGGTTAGAAACAATGCCCTACTTCGAAGAGTTTGAGAACCACCACCTAACTCTGATATGAGTGAGTTATGTAGTAGAAGAAGTTAGGATATTAACAGGTTAGGATATTAGATATTCGTTTAAGGCAATTAAATTGTCTACAATAATAGCAACATTATGTGCTTATTTCTGTCTGAAACATTTATATTCTACTTTTCTTTCTGATACAATGGGTGATACTGCACCAGCAGCGCCGTTCTGGGCTGGCACTGGTACACTGCTACAGAGCTGCATGCTCTGCAGCATACTGTGTCCCCATGGAGGACACATTTTCAGCAGGACACCTGGCATCCTGATGACAGGAGTCCCCCACAGGGAAATGCAGTGGTGGAAGGTAGGTTCTGCTGCACGGGAGGAGGGGGGCTTTTTAGTTCACTGGATAATGGGATCACATTCTACGCAATCTCACTGTCCTGCAAACTAAACAAACAATGTACTGCTCTACCCTGCAGCACTATGACACACCATGAAGCCATACAGGGCATTTTTTGTCCCTTGCAGGCCTCCGTAAGGTGGGGAGGAGTCGGACCTGGAAGGCACAGATCTTCCTGTCCTGATGGGCCTGCCATGGGACGGGCCCTTTTGGCCCCCGCAGTACCAAATGGGAACATGGAAGAATCCATTTTCCCTTAGTACAGGGGCTTCTGGGGCCCAATCAACACTAGGCCTGGGAGGGTGGTGGCCTGGCAGCGGCATCATATACACACAGGAATTAGCCCCAGGTCCATATAGGTGCCATCCCGGACTTTACCGCTCGTGTGGAATCGACCAATGTGACATTTAAAAGATTGGCAGAAATCTTGTAGCAGAAGTTATACCACTAGGATGGTTTCAGAAGTTGCAGCAGCCTGGCAGTGGAGGCTTGGAGCCACGCTGGACTCGCCGGCATCATTGTTAGTGTTGGGGGGCAGTTGGAGAGGGGGAGCAAGGCAGTCTGTTGGCAGAAGCTTTAGGGCTTGAAGGGCTTCAGAGGGTCCAGCAGGCCTGGCACAAAAGGCCTGGCGCCTCACTAAGTTTACCAGCATCAGTATCAGTGGTAGTGGCTCAGGGGAAACTACCGTACATACTCAAGTATAAGCTGAGTTTTTCAGCACATTTTTTAAACTGAAAAAGGCCCCCTTCAGCTTATACTCGTGTATATATGGTAATTGAAATAAATTCTTTTAAACAGCCTCTTGAGGCTGTGGATGCCAGCCAATCATTGCAATGCATTTTGCATTTACAAAATGTATTGCAATGCTGAGGAAGGTAGCCTACAGGGAAGCATGTTTTTTTTTGGGGGGGGGGGGGGACATTTCCTGGCCAAGCATAGAAGGTTTTTTGTTTTTGAAAATCTTCTGTGTTTGGCCAGGAAAATATATAAGGCTAGGGGTCTTCTTACCTGCCTTCTGTTGCTGGCCTCTTGGCCTGTGCTGCTCTGTCTGGTAGAGCAGACTGTCTGACTTCCAGAGAGTGTGCTTTACTGGATGGCTGTGCGCTGAACATTGGAGGATCATCGCTGGAGAAGACATCAACAATTTGACTGAGGGACTCAGATCTTTTTTTCCTCTTGCCTTCACATCTCTTCTTACTCACTTTTTCCAAACTATTATTTTGGTTTTTGTGGGTAGGATGGGGTGGGTTTTGGCGGTACTTTGGGATTCACTGTTTCTTTCTCCTAGTGTTTCTTCTTTTATCTGAGGGGCAGCATTGTTTGGCTTTTCTTCTTGGGATTGTGTTCCTTTTAAAAGTTGATCTTTACAGTTCTTTCTTTCAGTGTTCAGTTTTACAGTTCTTTATTTCAGTGTTTTGCTCTGGGGGGGTTCTGTTGTTGTAGCTAGAGTTGTTCATTCTCAGTTTGGTAGCTGTTGTACTTGTTGTAGTAGGTTGCCAACTTTGGGTACTGTAGTTCTGTTCTGGTTTGCTGGCCTGGGGGGGGGGGCACTGTTTGATTTTCCTGTGAGAGAATCTCCTGCCAGAGCAGTTCTCTCAGAGCTCTCTCGGGGTATCTGGCATGAGGAGAGGAAGGGAAGGTGATTGTAAGCCGCTTTGAGACTCCTTTGGTTAGTGAAAAGTGGGGTACAAAAACCAGCAGCTATTTATCATCTTGACTTTTCTGTATTTGCTGGGGGAAAAGTTGCATGGGAGAGCCTGTGTTGATGGAGCATGGATTAAGCACTTAGGCCACCCTGAGCTCCTCCACTGGAGGACAGTAGAGGTGAGGTTGAGGACCCGGCTTGTTGGCACACTCCCAGTCTGTTAAGGGCTTCAGCGGCTACCACCCATGGGGCTCTCCAGACCAGCAGAAGCAACGAGTTGTCCCTCTCAGGCCCTGATCTGTCGGACCCTGACCCAGCCTCTTCATTGTCAGCTTTCTTTGGTGAGGCCAGGGCCGTCGGTCCCTGCCCTGCTCTGGGATCCTCTCCTCCCACTTTCCGCTCTCTCTTCTGATCTTCTTCCTCAGTCGTCTGCATCCTCTCTTCTCCCTTGCTTCTGACCCCCCTTTCCCCGCACCCAGTCTTCCTTTTATACGCTTTCCAACATGTATCCCCATCCTTCCCCCACCCTTTCCAAGGTGTCTTAAACCCATTCAAGGTGTCTTAAACTACACTCTGTGTTCCCTGCCCCAAAGCGCGCCCCACCCAGTGTCTCTCGAGCTGCAGGCAAGCCCGCCCAGTTCCCTGAAAGTGCCCGACGGCGGTGTCTGCAGAGGCATGTAGGGTCACCTTGGCCCCTGATGCTGCTTCGGAGTTCCATTATTGGTCAGCGTCTCCAGGACTTCTAGCTTTGGAAGAGGTCTCCTCCTTCAGCGTGGTCTCCGTGGGCATTAGCAGGTGGCGGTTCTGGAGCCAGGGCGGGGGAGGCACATTGAGATGGGGCGAGCTGGCAAGGCCGGGTGAAGGGAGGAGTGTGGTAAGTCCAGGCTCCCGCCTGGGAGGAAAAACAGGCCTGGACAGTAGGTTCATGCAATAATCCAGCTGCGGATTATCCTCTTTTGCACTTACAGAGCTAGTTTACTGTTTTTCTTTAAAATAAATATTCAAAATCATTTAACATACTGATGCCTCTATTAATGTAATTTTATTGGTATCGATTTTTATTTTTGAAATTTACCAGTAGCTGTTACATTTCCCTCGGCTTATACTCTAGTCTAGCGATCCCCAACCTGTGGGCTGCGGACCACATATGGTCCTTTGACTAATTGGAGGTGGGTCCTGAAGGAAGCCTTCTCCCCCCCCCCGGCCCTTTACTTCACCCCCCCCCCGGCCCTTTACAACACACTTCGGGTGTCATTGTTTCCCATCACTCCCAGATGGGACTATCTCGTTGCAGAGAAACAAGCTCAGGGTTCCCATTGATTTGTCATTGTCATGAGTTAAAATTTCCATGAAAATAAAATGTTCCTTATGTTCATTGTTGTGGCATGTCTGTATCTTATTTTGAAGTGATGTTTAAACATAACCATAGCGATCAGAGAGCATTAGGGCAGTGGTTGAGAGTAGAGGAGTAAACCCCCCCCCCCACTGGGCCTCAGTAAAAGGCGTTGAGTGGTCCCCAGTGAGTGGTCCCCGGCGTTGAGTGGTTCTCGGTGATAAAAAGGTTGGGGACCACTGCTCTAGTCAACAAGTTTCCTAGGTTTTTTTGTGGTAGATTTAGGTGCCTCAGCTTATATTCGGGTTGATTTGTACTCGAGTATATACGGTAGATATCTTGGCATCAGACACTTTAGACCTTGGAGGGCTTCAAAAGCTGCAGCTCCCCAGCGGCAGAGACTTGGAGCCCCTCTAGGGTCACTGACAAAATCAATAATTCTGAAAGCAGTAGCCTGGTGCTTGTGGCTGCAACAATGAGAGGACAGGAACCACAATAATCATGGGGTATCTCTTCTGCCAGTTAGTCAGCACTGATGGGGGAACTGAGTTCAGATGGGGAAGGGATGCCCCCATGAGTATCACAGGTCTCCACTTGTACAATTCTAATATCTTTATAATAATAGCCTCCTAGACTGTTTTGTACATTATGAAAAGTGATAGAAGCATAAGGGCTTTCCTAATTTATCTGGCAGCTCATTCCACAAGTCATGACCAACTTCAAAGTATAGCTTGTGACCTATGTCAAATGGGCTACCCTAAGCAGAGCAGCAACCAGTAGGTAGCAAAATGAAGGCTATGGTTCACACACAGGACATCCAGTGTGGTGTAGTGGTTAGGAGCGTGGACTTCTAATCAGGCAAGCTGGGTTTGATTCCCTGCTCCTCCATATGCAGCCAACTGGGTGACTTTGGGCTCGTTACAGTCCTGATAGTTCTGTCTCAACCAAGCAGTCCTGTCAGAAGCTCTCTCAGCCTCACCTACCTCACAGGGTATCTGTTGTGGGGAGAGGAAGGGAGGGTGACTGTAAGCCGCTTTGTGACTCCTTTGGGCAGTGAAAAGCAGGATATAAAAACCAACTCTTCTTCTATACCTATGTGTGTCCCAGGCCATTAAGGTCATAATCAGAATTGAACTTTGAAACAAACTGGCAGCCAGTGTAGTTGTTTTGAAATAAGTGCATTCAGAATCAGTTATAATGTTTATATTGTCTTCAGGTACAGCCCACCACAATATGTTAATCCATATTGACATCAGCCAAACCTAGGAAAGGAAACAGTGGACAAACAAAATGAAGCTGATAGGTATGCTTGAACATCACACCAACTTGATTTTCACACTGTGTAAGACCAGATCTGTGAGCACCCCCAGCCACCTAACCTACTCTGAGAATTTCAATTCCATCTACCATAACTCTAGGAAGCTAATTTGACCTGTCTTCTTTAATATTTAGATTGCACACCCGGAGCCTTCATTTCCTGCCCCAATAATCCACATGCCAGTATATTCATTCATTCATTCATTCATTCATTCATTCATTCATTCATTCATTCATTTATACACTGCCCTCCCCTCGTGGTTCAGGACAGTTTATAGAAAACTTGGAAATAATGTATATTTAAATCTGCAGATCCAAACTGACCCCATATTGCCAATGGAAGAAGACATTGCTGCACCTTGATATTCAGTTTATGCAATATTTAACTCATTCAGGCCGAAAGGTTTGGCTGGTTACTTACAAGACCTGACTTCACTATAAATGTTATATGATGTTCAGAAGTAAACCTCATTAAGTTCAATGGACATGCATAAGATTGCAGTCTCAATCTACTACTGTTCTACTGTTCAGAGATCCCATCACAGCATTATGTAGCTTGAAAGATTCTGGCAAGACCCGTATTGATTTCCAGGAACCTCATTCAATCTTATTGCGCTTGTGTATTCCGAGAACTGATACTTAAATACACGTCCCCTCCCCCACCTATTATTATTACTGTGTTCTGTGGTAATAGACAAGGACCTTGCCTGCCCTTTATTCAGATCAGCAATAGTCCATTTTTAATGAAGTAAGCCCTGTGTTATGTTGAGTTCTGCATCTTTGATTTTGATGGTCATGTTAGTTAGGGATTTCTGTGTAATTCATTGTACAGTCTATGTATAACTAGGTCAATATATGCCATGCCTAGTGCCATGTCTTCATTCTTACATCTATCATTTTTATAACCTGTCTTTTTAACTATGGGGCGTAATTAATGAATGCTGCATATTCCCCTCCAGTGGTGGATTTTTTTCCCTTTGCTGTCGATTTATTTCATAGTGCACAAATACCAACTGAGCATTTCATTTCAGCATGTTTGAGTTTACTTTCGATATCCAATAATCATTACAAAGGGATGTCTGTTTTAATTACTAGGCATCCATGTACTCAACTGTTAATATTATTTGAACAATTAGTTCCTGTCCTATTATTATGATTATTATTTATTATTTTCTCATTGCCTGGAATGATGCAGTGAACAGGTAATTGGGTTTTGATATCAGAAATCCAGATTTTCTGCTGAGAAACTTCACAGGGTAGCAAGCGGTTACGGACTTCCTTTGCAAGTTTGCCACATAGTTAAATAAAGGAGTGTACACAAATACAAATTTAAGAATGGCAGAGATTGTTTCTGTGTTCTGTCAACACCAGTATTTCTGTGGATTCAAAGTAAACTGTCTGTGTGTTTGATTTACCAGTGAGGGCGTTCGTTGGTCAGAGGTGTGATGTCACAAAGCCACCTAAAGTGAGAGATATGGATTTCTTTAGCCATTGGGGAAATAGGAGATTGGGGGAGAGGTTAAATATATGCACTACCTAAACTTATTTCACCGTGTTAACAACATGAAATGCATAATTCATAACTGTGTTAGCATATAAAATTCTACCATTTAGCATATTTATGAAATTTAAAAGTATAAGAACCCTAGTGTTTCAAACAAAATAGTTAATATGACAATATGAAAAAGTGTGTTGCAAAGTGTTGTACTATATGCTACCTAAGCATATATATCTTAGTTTTTGAAGAACAGTTGGGTTTTATACCCCACCTTTCACTACCCAAAGAAGTTTCAAGGCAGCTTACAATCGCCTTCCTCTCTCTACCACAGACACCCTGTGAGTTAGGTAGGGCTGAGAGAGCTCTAACAGAACTGCTTTGCAAAAACAGCCCTAAAAGGTCACCAGATGGCTGCATGTGGGGGAATGGCGAATCAAAACTGTTTCCCTAGATTAGCGGCTGCCGCTCTTAGCCACTACACCACGCTGGACATTTAAGAAGCAGAAAATGATGAAATTCCCATAGTTTATTTTGTCGTAAACCAGCTGTAGGTTTTCTTATATGAAAAAAAATCATACTACACAGTTTTTACTAAGGATGCTTTGAATTTTGCAGCAATCCCGTTTGGCCATCCAACTTTCCTTGTTCAACATGTGCCATCAGGGATATGTTCAGTTTGCATCGACCAACTTGAACAGTTGCTCAGCAAAGCTGCAGCTGAACTGCTGGTCAGATGCCCACTCATAGCTATTTGAGGGAGCTTGGTTTTAGGGTTGCCAACTCTGGGTTGAGCAGTACTTGAAGATTTGGGAAGCAGAGCCTAGGGAGGGAGTGGCTTGGAGAGAAGGACAACCACAGTGTCATATGATATCATAGAGTCCACCCTCCAAAGCAGCCATTTTCTCTGGGAGAACTTATCTGCTGCCTGGAGATCAGTTCTAGTTCTGGGTGATGCCCAAACCCCACCTGAAGGTAGACAATCCTATCTGGTACTGATCCATCAGTACTTCCTAGCAATATTGCAGAAGGGAAAGGAGAAAGAAATCCTCTCCAAGTTGCACAGGGCTATAAGCAATATTTTTGGTCTCTACACTAAACAGAGAGAAAAGCCTAGTTTCTCTTCTCTCTCCAAACTTGGTAGGGACAGAAATTATGGTTTTCAATCTCTGCACTACAAATGGAGAGGAAAAACATCTGGTTTATCTCTCTTCCCCCATGCTGGATGAGTACAGAAAAAGTGTCCCCATTGCAAAAGATAAAAAGTGCTCCCTTTTTTTTCAGTATTTCTGCATGGGGATATCATTCAGATTTCTCAATCGTCAAGATTTTTGCCCGTTTCCGCACTGAAATTTGCTTTTGTGCGCAGACCAAAATGGCCCCCTTACTTGCCCCTTAGCAAAGGAATCCCAAGAAAACCAGTTTTCATTTTTTTTTTAAAGTGAAGACTAATGGGGTCTAACTCAGGGCTGCCAAACGCAGAAATGCGTGCAATCAGGTTTGTCCCTGTGCCTGCCATTTTGAGTTGTTTAGGAATGCCCCTTTTCTCATTGCCATTCTCTGATTCCCCCACTATGAGATCAGAAGCCAACTCCAAGCTGATGTCTCATTACCTGGAAGTCATCTTCTGGTGGTTACAAGTAGCTTGCTTGTATGCACTACAGTTCTGCAGAACAGTCATTGGTTAATTGATTGCCTGATCACTGCTGGTGAATGGGGCAAAATGGCAGGTATTTAAGCATGCCTATTGATAATTATTAGAGAATCAGCACCAGGGATTTTCAATTATTTGCAAATTCAGTTTGTGATCTGTGTGAATTGTGATTAACACGGATGAATGTTGAACAAACAGTTACATTCTTTCAGCTTTTCATCCATGTTCATCTGTGTGTTGTGTGGGGGGGAGAGATTTTGCGTGCATATTTTCATACTGTGTTACTATGTCTCCTCCACAGCCATATCATTTCCAAATACTGTTTGCCTCATTCTTTAAACAAATAAAACATTAATATTTCAGGTGCTGATTTTCAGTTGTGAAGTATACCCCTATGGATGCCTGGCTCATTGCTAGTTAATAATGAATACTCCAGATCTGAGAAAGCTTGTGCACGTGTATGGTCTCATGGGAATTTTAGGTGTTTGGTGTCACTCCACCCCCACCCCCCAAGAAATCCAGAAAGTATGTCTGTTTTCTCCTACTGTATCTCCTACTGTATGTCTTTCTACTCTTGGCCAGTCATTCCTGAACAACCTAGTATTTGTTAATGGTATGAGGGAATTATACTTGAATCCTTGGAATTATGTGTATTCAACCAGTAATTGATAAGGTTCTGTCTGCCAACTATTCAGGCACAAAAGCTACTGCATACTACTCACATAGGTTGCCAGTGTAATTTATTTACCAAGGAGCCCATTACCCCACTCTGTTACAATCATCTCATTCAGGAAGGCCTGTAGAAGCAGCTATTGCAAAGCTTCTTAATACAATGTGTGATTCAAACAGCGAACAAAATACTAATATAAAGTGCTGGACTTGTGAAAATGAACACTTTTATCACAGTAAGTTTGAATATTGATCACCTTAATGTCTGCAACATCACTGGTACAAATCTTTTCTTTAAAAGCATTTCAGCCCCTTAAGAAGGGACCATGCTGACCAATTTTTACTATGTTTGTTTCAACATTCCTGCAAATTTCCATTAGAATTTTTTAAAAGTCTTTGAGGAGAATGCTATCTTTCCAAGATGTTGTGTTTCCATTCCTGCAGAAGTTTTGTATTTTTTTTAATGTCAGGACTTTTGGTAAGAAGGTAAATGATGAATTACTGTGCACAATGAAGATAACATTTTATTTGTACTGAGGGCACATCACTTGGCGGTCCTGTAGCAATGCAGACCATGCCATTTTTTTAAAAAGAAATTTATCTGGAAATGGAGAGGGGAGGGTGGGTGTGAGGGCAGCCAATCGCTACCAATACTGTCGCATGTTTCTCCCTTCAGATGGGCTTGCCCCAGTTTGCACCCCAATTTGCAGCACAACTGGACGAAAACTTGCACCAACTTCTGCATATCCATGGGTTGCTGCCAACATCATGTGGAAGCAGTGCTTAAACCCGTGAAGAATGAAAGGCTGTGCAGGGGCAAAGTCTTCATGCAGAAATGGTCTGAGTTTGGCAGCAGCAGCAGCAGTGTTCAGGAGTCTCTCCAGGCCTGGAGCAGCTCCTAGAAGATGTCAATAATGTGGTTGGGCCTGGAGCTGCACCTGGCTCACTGACAGGTGAGCCAGTCCAGGCCCAGAGCAGCTTCCCAATGCTGCAGCTACTATGGCCATTAAGATAAGGAGAGGGAAGAAAGATAGATGAGATTGACAAAAAGGGGGGGGGGGATAAAGAAGGGTTGACAGAGAAAGGGAGGGGAAATTGATGGAGAAGTGAGGGACAGACGGGAGATCAGCTATTGACAGATAAAGGGAAGGGAGAAAGAAGACATAGCTTGTCAGAGAAGGGGAGGTGGAGAAAGAGATAGGGGGAATATTGAGAGAGAAGACTGACAGATGGGGAGAAGGTAAGAAAGAAAGGGAAGATTGTTATAGAAAGAGGGAAGGAAGCAAAGAGGGGAATGAATGCATCCTTTCTGCAAGTTTCTTGCAAGTCCCCACTTTGTAAGTTCATAAATGCTAAAATTGTATTTGCAGTTTAAAATATGGTAACTATCATAAGGGTAGTGCATAAGGTCTTAATAATGTCTCCAGGAAATTATTCAGATTTTGCAATGTTGCAAAGTGCAGGCAAACAGCAGCTTGTAAACTGCATGCTGCGCTCCTGGGCAGTTCAAGAAGGTGAACTGAAGTTAATGAGGTTAACATGCTTGGAGAGTAACAGAGACTTGCCCTCATTGCCTTCACTGTCACAGTTCATTGCTGGTATGAAGATCCTTCCAGAAAAGAAATGGCTTGAGGTGGCTACATTGCCTTCAGCAGCCATGTGATCCGTGGGATATCACCTTAAATTAGGTCCTTCTGGAGGCAAGTTGTGTGAGATTTATACTGACCAATATCTTGCTGGAAATGGGTCACGACTAAATAAAAAATGAAACAGGAATGAAAATGAACGTACGTCAAGCTATCCAGAAGGGAGGAGAGAGAGAGGACAGATTGGGAGAGGCAATTATTAGTTGGCAGACAGAGTTCAAGTAATGTTCTCTGGTTCTGTGGAACTTTGGCCCACCCACATGATAACACCAAACAACAGTGACTCTTAAAGGAACTCCGTTTATTTTAAATATATATGTCTCCTTAGGATTAATATTTACCTTCACAGAGCATTACAGTAATAGTATAAATTCAAATACAAATGTGAACTCTTGTTCTGATTTGATTATAGAGGTGGTATAAATTCCTTGAGTAGATGATAGCTTTCATCTTGAAAAACAAAATGGGCCAGCTCTTAATAGCATTATTCCTGAAATTTCCATGCTGCCAATTAAGTGATGAACTGGCAGAGAAACCATTTTGGTATTAAGCGACTGATGCAGAACCTTAGCACATGACCGTCATCAAAATCCCCTGCTCCGTCTGGAAAGAACACTTTATATTTTGTGCTCATCTTCTCAGCCCATAAAGATGTTTCCTCTTCACACACCGCACCAGATGCCGTTGGAAAAGGGCTGTAAAGTTTGCCACATTCCGGAATATTACAAAAGTATAATAAAATCAAAAATAATATAAAACAAAAGGAATTATTGAACTGAATTAAAATATTAGGCGTAGATGCTTTTATTGCACATGATTTGCCTTTGTATATCATAGTTATAAAAATGCTGGAATTCTTGGTTCACAGACCAAACATAAAGATGAATGCTAATATAGTGAGCTGATAAAGCATAGTGGTAAAAATGAGTTATGCGTCAGCATGTCTGTGATTCAGATCTTGCCTCTGTCTTGGATAACCCACTCTCAGCTTCAGCACTTCCCGACCTAATATGGTGATAATAATAGTCCTGACCCATTTTACAGGTTCACTGCACATTTCTTTATACTAGAAAATTTAGGGCCAGGTATAAAGGTGAGAGAAGCCTACATGCCAGGGCCTACATGTTCTTGCTCAAAAAAGGATTACAAGTTAATGGGTTGGATCCAGTACATTTCCACAGACTCAAGGACTTGTGCCCTCAGACTACTATTTCCTCAGCTCTTCAGATTTTGAGGGGCATTTCATGTTTCTGCCCCCAGAAACATTTCTGGCTTCAACTTGATACCTCTGTAAAATCATTACAGGTGCAATGATATTTCAGACAATTTAAATGCCTCCCCTGAGATGGAAGACTGATCTCTGTGTGTATCCAGAGTGCTAATCGGCAACAGATTGCTGCACTATCTGTTGGTCTGTCCCTCCTACACTTGACCAAGTAGTCTAAAACCTTTTTTAAAACGATATGCCAACATTACGCTACACGTGAGAAAGAAGACAACTAAGACTTAAAACCTCTCACTATTTAAAGCTGCCAGAAACACTTGATACTTTATAACAAAGTAAACTAGCCAAACAAAACAAATAGCAAGAAACAAACCAACATGAGAGACATAACCAAAAGGTGAGCACAAGTCATCAGAGAGCAAAGTCTGATATTCAGAAGGAAAAAGAAAAAAACAAGGAAAATCAGAAATTCACATGGCATTTAAAACAGCACAGTGCATAAATAAAAAATACAAAAGGATCCGAAAAGTTAGGAAAATGCAAATGTTTCTGCACAACCTGGTGACAGGTGGATATACAGAAGTGTTCAAAGTGTATTTGCTTACTCTCTAACTTGGAAGGAAGCAGAGATTTGTCTACATTGCCTGCTTTTCTAAAGATCTTCAAGCATTTCCATTGTAGCTTTTCAATTGCTATTAGCCCATGGCTTGCAACCAGTGGCTTTGAATGAATCTGGACGTTGGATCCAGAATCAGCCAAAGGTGCTGGAGTTTTTATTTTTGTGTTAGCCACTTTGGAGAGAAAATGTACAGAAATGCTGAAATAAGTAAAAATATATTTAAAGCTCCATAGTTCCTGACAAGCAGTTTTCTTCACTAGCGGAAGAGTGAAATGTATACAGGTCAGATGAATTGCCATCATATGATTTGGACTGGTTGATAAGAGATGGAGTCTTTTAACCAATGAGAAAATATATTAATACAGACAACGAGAGGTAGAGGGGAAATAGCCAGTCAAAAGAAATCACTCAGTCTACAGAAGCATGCATTTCAGCAGCATGAAATTATGGCTCTGGCTAACATATTCAGGAAAGGAAGTTCTTTTGTAGTAAAACTTAATACAGGTACAATAAGCCATTAATTTGCCTAGGGAAGGAATTCTAGATTACCATAGAAGCTATTAAACACAGGAAATTAAAAATGTACGTAGTGGGAGAAAGTGCTATCAAATTGCAGCTGACTTATGGTGACCCTGAAGGGTTTTCAAGGCAAGAGACCAGAGTCGGTTTGTCATTGCCAGCCTCTGCATAACAACCCCAGACTTCCATTGGTGATCTCCCATTCAGATCCTAACCCTTCTCAGCTTCCAAGAGCTGACAAAATCACACCACCTGGGGCCATCCTGGTCAGGAAACATGTATGCAGATCAATAAACAGAATTCCACTCCCCTCCGAGGCTCGGAGGCTGCAGATCCCTGCCGTGTGAGAGCTGTACCTGCTGGGGAGTTCCATAACAGCTGCCTGCAGCCTTTCCAGGTCCTGGGGGGGGGGAGGCTGTCCGCAGAGTTCTTCCACTCCACCCCCCAATCTAGAGCCCATTGGCTTCCTATACATATAATTTAAAATACATTCAGTACCCCTTTATATTAAAAAAAAACAGGATTCTTTAAATAAATTTGACTATGTTGGTTTGTTGAGGTTGTGTTTGTGCTGGGTCTTATATGCTCAAGCCAAAATGGCTTTTATGAAAGCAATAAAACTTCAGCTGTGATATTCTGCATTTGATGGACTCCTATTTAAATAATGTTCTGCTTACCACAATGCTCATAGGATTGATAGCTTGGAGATAAACCAATGACAATATGCCTTTGCTCCTTTAGTAGAATTGATAAAAACAGGGTTTATTTTTCCAGTCTACAAAGGAGTACAAGTCCTGAAGTGAAGTATTTCTCTTGAAATGACTGACAGCAATTAGTTAATATTCCAAAGAAAACTATTTCACAAAGACTTGTATATAAATTTAAATGATGAAGTGGTAAATTAGAAGTACAGCATGGATTTCCTTTTTCTGTTTGCTCAATCTGTATTTATGTAGATTTACTGTTTGTCTTATTTCCTTCTTTTTTAGAAAGTCAGTGTGAGATACAATGGAAAAAGTTTTAGCCCATTTTGTGTTGCATAACTGGAAATGACACGGTAGATCTGATGAAAATCTTTATGGAAGAATACACTGTATTTAAATGACAGTTGTATAGTTAGTGGCCTAGATCCAGTTTCTCAGGAAAGCTCATCTAGCCTTAGACACTGTACCAAAATTTATCCAAATCTGTTAGAAAGTTTAGCCAGATTTTTGCTTGGATCTAATTGTCAGTGTAATGCACTAATGGTCAAGACCTTTTTCACTCCTCATCTTACTAGTAGACCACCAAGGAAGTTGTTTTCCGGGATTGTGGAGCCTGTTTGGAATATTTGCCGTGCATGTCTCAGGGCTGCAGTATGGGGAAAGGGTGCAAAATTGCCTTCGCTGCCTCTTCCATCAGTGCAGCTCTGCTGATGGAAGAGGCAAGAATACTAAATCCATCCTCCTGTAGCTCACCAACAGAGGCTTGTTACACATAGGTCCCCTGGAATCAATGTTCCCAGATTCAGACTGATTCTGCACGGGGGTCGGGGAGGCTGGGCTGCCGTTGGTCTAGCAGCAGGGCTAATCCCTGCTTGTGCATAATATGTGCTGGCCCGACTCCCTTCCTGGCTCCGGCCCGCTTTAGGCTCCCTGGTACCCTTTGGCAAGGGAACGTGGATATTTCTGCGTTCCCTATTTTTTGCCATGGGCACCGATGGGGCCTAACCCATCACAGCTCTATGTGGAAAGGGACGAGTCGGGCCTCCTAGGCCCAGCTCCTCCCTTCTTATGGCATCCCGAGAGGGATAGAAAATGCCCCTTTGCGGTACTTCACGATAGTGCAGGCAAATAGGGCATTTTTTTATCTGCATGAAGGTGGGGTTGCATTGTTACACAATTCATGTAATTAAAAAAAAACACCCCACATACGGTGGGAACTTTCCATCCCAGCTGCATTGTGGGGATGCAGAAATCCAGGATTGACAGTGTGTGTGGAAGTGGTCCCCTGTGGAGACAAAGGAAGTGGCAGGGCATGATGCCCTGTCATAGTGAACCAGCAGCAGCCCAGGGCAGCACCGCCAGTGCAGAATCAGCCTCAGAAGGGACTACCAGCTAGGGGAAAGCAAGCAATATCTGCCTGTACAACTAGGTTGCTAGTTCCAACCATTTCATTTATAAGGAACTGAAAAAAACATTTTCAACTGTGCAGTTGCTGCAAAGGCCTGGAGGGCGGGGCAGTCACTGTGAAGGCCTCTGCAGGTCACACAACAGCTGCCTAGGCTCCTGGGGCCTGTGCAGCTGCTGCAAAGTCCTGAGGGTGGGGCAGCCACTGTTTATTTTATTATATTTATATACCACCCTCAAGGCTTCTGTGGGTCTGGCCCCCGGGTCCAGTGTGGCTGTTATAAAGGCCTGATGGGGTGAGGCAGCTGTGGGTCATGCAGCAGCTGCCTAGGCCCCTGGGGCCAGTGCAGCCACTGCCTAGGCTAAGGTGACCAGATTTTAACATTGGTAAAGCGGGACACCATTGACCAGGGAGGTTCTTGATTAAAAATTTGGTTTATCTGGAGCAACAAAAAGTTGCATAGATAGATGCAAAAATAGTATTGTAATATATATATTTTAATTTCAACATAAGTATAATTTGCCAGGTACCCCCAGATGTCCCTCCAAAAGTGGGACAATCTGGTCACCTTAGCCAAGGCTGCTGCTGCTGCCGCCTCTCCTGCTCTCCTCAGCACCACCTTGGTAAGCTCCATGCCGCCGCCAGTCCACACCCCCTACAGCAAGAGTGGCAGCGGTGTCTGCGCATGCATGCCACCATATGGGTGCATTGCAACGCCAGAGTTGTGCGTGAATACACACACACGTGAGCGTGCACGCCGCCACTGCCCTGCCCCTGCTGTAGGGGTCATGGAGTGGTGGCGGTTGAGACCCGCTGCTCTAAATGAAGTTTATCAAGCTCCAAATGCATAACTCTGAGGGGCTTTTCGCACGCCTTCAAAATCGCACAATGGTTGTCAATTGAAAACGCTACTGATTTGCCATTATGCACAACGTCGTTGACAATCTGCCACACACCTGAAACCGATCCGCAAAAAGCGCTTCCTTGTAGCGCTTTCAGGGAAATCCCCAAAAGTGGATTCACCCTCCGGAAAGCGCTACACTCCTGCAACCAATCTGCAACACTAGCGGGAAAGTTCTGTGCGTTACCATTGTTGTGGTTTCTACAAAGTCCCTCCCCCTGGCTCTCTCCTCTGATCTTCCGGCGAAGCGATCGCCATTTTTTTTTTCTCCGAACGAGCGGGGCTCAACCCACCAGCGAGCCTCTGTTTAGAGGCTTCCCCGGCTTCAGTCTCTCCCCAGAGCTGTTTAGTCACTAAGCACAGAGAAGCCCGTTTGCTGATGTATTTTCCCTTTATTTTTTACACTGTTTTTGGCCGAAAATTGGGCCCGTGAGGGGGGGGGATTTTTTTTTTTCACTCGGGAGGAGCGTGGCAACGATGAAACGACAGCTCAAACACATCTGCCAGCTGGATGGGTCTCTCCGTTGCAACGAATCAACACATATTCGTTGCAATGGGTGTGTTTTTTTAAAAAAAACCTTTCTTAAAGGGAAAGGGGCTGTTTGGGAGCATGCTAACGGCTGCCCATTGGCTGCTTGACGGCCAGGGGCGGGACGAGCTTGGCAATAGCGCTTCCTTTCTAGCGATTTTTGCTGAGACCGGAAGCTTGTGGGAAACGATGGAAACGCAACTGGATTCCACTACAAAGTCAGGTATGCATAATGACGAATTCCACTATTTTAAATGGCGATTTTTCGTTCAGCAAACAATTTGCTATAAGGATCCCGGTGCAGAAAGCCCCTGAATATAGAGGCTCTATTACTTTGCAGCTCTATTACTTCTCCACTGTATTGTTTATGGCTAAGATCCAAAGGTGTCGCTTATTCAAAGAAGGAGTATAATGGCATCCCATACTTAGGGCACATGGGTACTTCAGGTCCTATTTCATCCATGGTTTCTCATTCAGGAACTCATAACTGCTATTTAACTTCACATGGTAATGTGGTGATGCTTAGGGACAAGTGAGATTTTACCCTGGCAAAACATTAGATTAAGAGATCTTAATGCTTACGTGGAGTAAACTAGCATCTTTGTTTGCTTAAAATGTTTTATGCAATATTTCCCCAGGTTCCAGACAGTTTGACACATATACAAAAAGAATCCATAAAATCATCAAAACCCAAATAATTAAACTCTATTGCTATACACAAAATAGTAATAATTTCCATTAAAAGGCATCTTTGTCAAATGCCAGCTTAAATGAGATATTTTGCAACCTCTGTAGAAATGTAAAATACAGGTGCCTTCTGTGCATCCTCAGAAAAGTGTAAAGGGTACAAGTCATTACTGAAAAGGCCTCTGCCCCATTGTGGTCACTTGTCATAAAATGGAAGTGATGTGCAGCACTTGCTGTCCTAACCTCAGTTGACATCAGTGGTTATTTAGAGGCAGTCTGTCAAATATCCGGGTTCCATGTGATGAAGTCCATTAGAGAGTAAAGTTAGCATATTTCATTGAGTCCAGAAGCAAATTGAACCAGTGCAGAAGGCATAAGGCCTGTTGAATCTTGCCACACCAGATAAAAAGTAGTTGATAGCATCCTGCACTAGTAGAACACATTACAATAATCAAGGCTGGAATATCTCATGTTGTTTTTATGAGTACATTACCAGGACAGGTTTTTGGTTAAGAATCATAAATTGTATTGACTGTGGGCTTGAAGATCTAAGGAAGTGAAATCCCTGTGAGAAATAAAAGGATGTTCTAGCATGGTCAGTCACTAAAGGGAATCTTCAGTCAAAAATGACTGGTTGGCCATACACAAATTAAATTTCAGAAGGGCAAATTATGCTCAGGAATAAAAAAATAATTGCATTTTCTGCATTTTCAGTGAAGCTGTGGTTTAAAGAATCATGTTTCTGAATATAAAACCACTGCAGGATCTCTGTAATCACTCATCTGAAAAAAGTGTATTATTTGGAAACTATTTGAGTGCAGCCAAGATGAAGATGAGGTTGTCACTTTAAGCAAAAATCTAATTTTCTCTCCAGATGCAAGTAGTCTGGGAAGCTGGTCTATCCTAATTTGTAGTTAAGTTTAAAGGTTGTGTCCAAGTGTGTATTTAATCCTAACTCAGAAGCTTTAAGATTTTCATGAAGAGTAAATGAAAGAGAACCGTTGCATAATTTTCCTCCTTTATTTATTAAAAAGCAAATATTTTTGACTTGGTCGAGAATCTGACCAAATATGACATGCAGATTTTTAATAGATGTATTGAGATGAACAAATTCCATGCTTTTATTGTTGATAACAGAAAATACAGATTGTGGGTATCTCCTTGCCCTAGTTCTGATCGTCAGTGTAAAAATATAGGAGAGCTAATTGAACAGCTACTAACAAAATATTGTTAACAGTTTTCAGTAGGATTTCATTGCTGTTCAGTATTTTCTCCAATGTATTGGTTTTCCTTTCCCCACATTTAGAAATGTCAGTAAATTGGAAGGATTTACAAATACTTTAGAAGATGGGCTAATCAAATCTGAATAACCTGGAGAATATGACAAAATAAAATTTGACATGATGAAGTATAATAGATTACACTTAGGAAAGAAGAGATGGGACGAAAAATAATTGGTTAAGTAACACTGGTTCTTAAAAAGTAGTGAATAGTGAGTGATCATGAGTTCATACGATTATTTTGTGGGGAAAGGCTATTTTAGATTATACATCAAAGAAAAAGTTATATGTTATATTGCTAAGCAACATCTGCAAGACTCCAGAAGTAATACTACTATTCTATGGAGAAATAGAAAGGCCTCACTTGAAGTAATGAATTCAAACATGTCCAAGTTGATAAGATTATGCTGTAAGGGTTCACTTTTTTGCATTTAGAGAATGAATTGTTGGGAGATTGTCAAATATTTAACATTGAAATGAAAAATTACTAAGTAATTCTATTGGTTTAGACTGGAGTAGCTCTTCATAGGACTGCAATCTTAAATGTAGCTATATCTCTAAAGTCAGCAAATGTCAAACTATTTCGGTAATTGTTAGCACTATTAGAAATAAGGTGTTTTGTGGCACATTTTTAAAAAAGAAAACATGCTTATGTCAGACACATTGCCTGTTTAGAAAACAAGATCTTTACATCATTTAAATAAAACAAATAACAGCCTTCTACATAATATGGAACCATATTACAAAAAAATGTGTCATTTCTTTTTTGCCATGTATTTGTGAGGTAGAAGTTTGTCTTTACCAAGTTTCCTTTCATTTCCCACAAGGGTACATGGTTATTGTCTGTGTTAATATTCTGAGTGGGGAATGCATTTCCTTGATCAAATTTCATAACTAGAATCGTCTTTGTCTTCCCTGTTTCTCTGTGGTTCTCAGATGTCACAATTCTTAAATACTTTGGAAGATGTTTTTGGAAGATGGTTGGGGGGCTACTTTCAGTTATGCATTTTGTGTATTGCATATTTTAATGATTCACCAACATTCCCCATTATTATATTTGTTTGTGTGTTGTGTAATCAGGCTGTTGTGTGGTATGTGTGCTTAGTTTAATTTTAGCAGGTACAAATTGGGGGTGGATTTTTTTGTTTGTTTATTCAGTGCACATGGGGTACATAACAGAGAAACCATTAAAAGATAAAAGTGAAATCCACTTGAGTTAAGAGTGAGTGAGAATGTCTGTAATTTATTGTATTCATAGCATGGGATTATACCAATTTCCCATTTAGCTACCTACACCTCAGATCAAAGAATGAGGAAGTAGTGATAAAATACTGCTTGGGAGGACAGGCCCAACCAATGTCTTGTAGCATCAAATGCCAGTAACTGGGGCAGAACATGAGTTGCCATAAAATACTGAATAGCCAGGCAGCACTTCAATGGACATTTAAGAAGCTCGCAAACTTCCCAACCTTTCCTTTTAGTGAGGTGGCCACCCATTCTTAGATGCTAACATTTTAGGAATATATTAATAGTACAAGTTCAGTTCTAAAGAGGAGTGTTGCATAGGAAAGCAAGATTATTATTAATGATTGTTGAGGAAAAGATTTAGTTATTTAAAGCAATTTTAAAAACTTTATTATAATGTGCATTTATCTACCTGTCCTACATATATATATATTATAATTTGATCATGTTGAAGGCTAGGCTTTGACATTTCAGTATTGCTACTTGGCATTGCAGGAAACATTTGCTCTCATTTAGGAGCAGGGGCCATTATTATTTTATTTGTTACATGGATTTGTATAATCTTTATAATACTGTGATGATTTATAATCTTTTTAATGACTGACAGATATTTTCTAGATAAGTTGCTAAAACGTTTTAAACAATATGGAACTTCTGGAGGTTTAGAAGGCGCAGGGTGAGCTGTCATCGCACAGTACCACAAAAAACAGGAGCAGCACATTAATTAGTCATTCAGTTAAGCAATTTCTTACGAGATGGTGTTGAAGGAGAATTCTTATGACAGTATGAAATCCTGATATTGGATGGATGTATGGATGGATGGTTTGATAGTTATATTAGCCATGATTGCAGATACTACTGATTTCTTCTCCAGCATGGAACTTGGGTACAAGGTAGAGTGCCAGAATATTTGGATTGGAACCAGTATTGCACACTTGACCCAGCTACAAAAATAAGTGAAGACTTCACAATGATAAATTGTGTTTATGGCCATCTTGCCATCCTGGAGATCTTGGAGCATGCAAAGCAATGGTCTTGCATAGCCCAATGATATGTTTTCTCTTCCTGGAAGCTTGTGAAGCCTCACGGCATTCCTGGCATTCCAGAAGCATCATGGCATTCAAAGAGTTGACATTCAACACTGTCTGTCTGTCTGTCTGTCTGTCTGTCTGTCTATCCATCTATCTATCATCTATTTGATTTTTATACCACCCTCCCATACGGCTCAAGTTCACATAAAACATTGCAGGGGTAATACATAGAACAGTCTAAACAAATAACACAGTGATAAATAACATCAACAATCTAACAGTGGCTTCAAATAGAACAAGCCCCCAGGGAGGGGGTATATGAGGGGGGACCAGCAGATGTTGTTGGATTAGTCAGACACAAGCAATGCCTGGTGGAGAAGCTCCCTTTTGCAGGCCCTGCGGAATTGTGAGAGTTCAGGCCGGGCCCTGATCTCTTCAGGGAGCTCATTCCACTAGGTGGGGGCCAGGACAGAAAAAGCTCTGGCCCTTGTTGAGGACCAACGTGCTTCTTTGGGGCCAGGGATCACCAACTGGTTGGTGGTGGCAGAGCGTAGTGCTCTTTTGGGGGTGTAGGCAGATAGATGGTTGTACCAATGGCAAAATAAAGATCATAATGAAGAGGAAGTGATCAAATTGCCAGATATAGTCCTGACTTTTGTATATTCACATTTGTAATTATCACCCCAGATTCCAAAATTATATGTTTTGAGTATAATCAAGAAGAATGGATGACATTTGAGGTGATTCTGCTGTGTGCCTATTTTTCAGGAGAAAGTATCATTTATTTATTATATTTATATACCGCCATCTCAGGGGCGGTTTACATAAAACGTAGAAAACAATACAAGGAACATATAGATAACCATAACATTAATACTATTAACACTGATAATTTAACAATGGTAACAGTGCAAACAGGTCCAGGAGCAGAACAAATTGATGGATTTCTGGGAGGGAGGGAGGGAGGGAGGGAGGGAGCAGGGGCCCTGCAGATGATGTTGGTTACGCCTGGTCTCAACCAAATGCCTGGTGGAAGAGCTCCCTTTTGCAGGCCCTGCAGAACATTTTTTAGCTCTGTCAGGGCCCTGATCTCCTCTGGGAGCTCATTCCACCAGATGGGGGCCAGGACAGAGAATGCTCTGGCCCTGGTCGAGGTCAGGCAGACTTCTTTAGGGCCAGAGATCATTAGCTGGTTGTTGGTCGCGGTTAGAGTGCTAGACTAGGAATTGGGAGCAACAGAACTCTAGCCACTATGATAATTACTAGGTGACCTTGGGTCAGTCATTTTTTCTCAGCCTAACTTACTTCACACGTAGGTTGCTATGAAATACTGGAGACAGGAACTAGGTAGCAGTACCATAAAAATGTTAATGGATATTTAATTTATCTGCAAGGCAAATATTCCTAAGAAGAAACTTTTAAATATTTTAAATGCTCTCGATCATCTGACCTTCTGCACTTACTGCTTCAGTTCTGAATACAATGGAGGATATATTCTTAAAACTGTGATCACCTTGGTTATTCTGAGCTGTGGTGCTGCCACCCAGTTGTAAACCAACAGTAGCAATCTGTTATAGCCCTTCATAAAAATGAGAAGAACTAGATCTGTTTATAAAATCTGGGGCTTTATCCATTAGAGCACTAGAAAAAAGCTTTTAAGCATTAGTAGAATAATATTTTCAGCTTAGCTTTATTGATCGGCTTCAGCTGCAGTGGCACAAATTGTATGGAGCTGTATGGAATGAGAAGGTCATTGAGCTCAACATTTAAAAAAAAACAACTTACAAGCAAGTCTTGGTTCCAAACATCAATGTACTAACTGTACCTCATTCACTCCAGTCTGGCCTACATTTCTTCAGGGTAACTGTATCGAAGCATTATGGCCCAATCAAAGACATTCTAGAGAGATCAGTAATAATGATATCTGTAGCTAAAATTGGCTGGTTCAAAATCCATATACAAAATTCAAACACACCATAAGGTGACCTCCAAGTTCCTCATTTACAGAAATTCAACTATACTACTCCTTTGCCTCACTTATAGATCAAGAACACACAATCATTTCTGTCTTCTAGGCCCCAATTTTCCTTATTTCCCTTTTTATTTATTTTTGTACTTCTATTCCATCCTTCCCTGAAGGCTAAGAGAGGATTACAACATTTACAAAAACATAAAATTTAAAACTAATATCTGAAGCACCGCATAATGAACAGTAGGCAGCATAATAAACTACAAAATGTAAAGTCAGTTGGGTAGAGTTAAATCAGGTTTTGATAGGGAGGCCAGTAAATTCAAGGACCTCAACAATAGGTCCTGCAGAACAACTTTGTTTTACATGTCCTGAAGAATTGTTTGAGGTCCCATAGGGTTCTGATCTCACTAGGCAGAGTGTTCTACCTGGTCCTGGTTGAGGCCAATTTAATTCCTCTGGGGCCAGGGATCCTGAGCAAGTTTTGCTCACTTGATCTTAGTTCTTTGGGGGACATACTAGAAGAGGTGGCCCTGCAGATATGTTGGTTCCAAACTATTTAGGGCTTTGAAGGTTAAAACCAAAACCTTGAATTTGATCCAATCCTCAACCTGGGGCCAGTGTAGCTGGGAGAGCACAGGTCATATATGTGCTCTCCATTGTGTCCCAGTAAGGACCTGTGCTGCCACATTTTGAACCAGTTTAAGTTTTCAGAGCAACCTTAACAGCAGCCCTGCATAGAGCAAGTTACAGTAGTTCAACCTAGAGGTGACCATTGTGTGGATCACTGTGGCTCACAGGTAGGATGCTAGTTTAGTGAGCAGCCCCTGCAGCTCCTGGGAGACATGAGGCAGCATGGCATGAGGCAGCCAGGCAGGCACCCTTAGAAGAGGCGGCCTGAGTGAGCCCGGCCTCTATCCCCCCTCAGTACCCAAAGCAACTATGTTGGTGTGCTGAGGACCAGGCCTTTGCTGCATGAATCTGAGCATGGGTAGCCCATTGAGGGCAGGAACAGCCAGGCAACTAGCAGCAAACAGTTGTGATACCAGGCTACTGAAGGGGGGGGGCAAATTTATTTTGCCTTCTCCTGAAGGTCACCTGTGACCTTTGGCCTTCAGAAAAAGAAGGGGGGAAAGGAGTCGATGCAGCCACATGGCTCTAGACCCTGGGACATGGCCCCTAAGAAAGGCGGGGGCGGGAAAAAGTTCCTGGGGGAAGACAGCACCTCAAGGAGCAGTACCACCTGGGCATTCAGGGGATGGTGGAGGCATAGGGCACTTCCCAACCAGGAGTGATGTCACCCCATTGGCCCCTAATGTCTCTGTGGCTCCTTATGGGATGAGGGCGGCTAGGTGGCTGCTGCTGTGGCTTCAGTGGGGGGGGGTACCTATGGGACTTCCTCTCAATCAGGAGCAGGCCTCTCAGCCGCAGGCAGGTCTCTGGGATGACAGGTGGGGCCCTCCAATTACTGACCCTTCACTGGTGCAATTATATTATGCATACCCTGATACTATGAGAGGAGAGGCTGCATGTATTACACAGCTGGCTTCCCCGCAGGGGCTATATGGGCAACTTTCAGCTGGCCCATCTTGGGCACTCACCCTTGCAAATGGGGGGGGGTACAGTTTAATTATACCTTGGCTGGCAAAGCCATCACCAACCATCACCAGCCAGCCCCTACCAGTCCACGACAAGAGCCAACACATGTATGGCAGGTAATCTGCAAAGAACAAACATACTGGAATAACTGCAATTCAATATCATTTTTAATTATAGTTCTCTTTTTTAAAAAAAATTAAATTACACTCTGACTACTATGCCTGGGACATCAGAGAAACTTAAACCACGGTTCCTGCATCTCCACTGAGTTTGACTTGTAGACTCCTAAAGAGTCCAGGCCTGCCATCAGAGGCAAGCATTCTTTTCCCTTTGACCCATATCTACACTTATTATTTATTGTAATAATAATCTTACTCGCCTCCAAGCCTCAGAATGTAGTTTACTTAAAAAAGAAAAAAAGAAAATTTAGTGTAAGTTGTTGCTGTACTCATTTGTGTTCTTCTTTATTAGGTAAGGTTGTAGTGAGCTCTGAATCAGCTCCAATCCCTACTCAGCCATAACACTATCCGTTAGCTCATTGAATACAGAGCTACTCTTCTCTTGTTCCTTGTAAACTGCTGTTCAGGGATGCATTTTTTTCAGAATTGCAATTAGCTTCTCAATATTCCCATAAAAGTAGAATACATGAGACCTAGTCTTACAAATAAGCACAAATAATTATAAAATGTTGCCATTCAGAACGCTAAAATAATACTCAGAGTGCAGCTGTCACCATCACAAGGACTTTGGTAATTATTGTACTATGAATAGCTACATTAAAATATCCATAAGAAAAACCCTCTAGATGATGCCAGAGATCCATCTAGTCCAGGATCCTCTTTCCAACAGTAGCCAGCCATACGCTTTCAGAAGCCCACAAGCAGGCTTGTCTTAAACTCCTTTACCCCAGTGTATTGCCTCTGAATGGGGATATTCTTCTTGGGAGTGGCAGGATATCAATCAATCTTAAACCAGGGGTCATCTTTCCAGCCCAGGGCAGCAGGTTCTGTAAGTTAATTATTTGCCCCCTGAAGAAGTATTTCCCTTAGTTAGCTGTCTTAAATCTACCACAAGTAATTTCATTGTGTAATCCTGGGTTGAGAGGGGTAAAAATGAGTTTATTGAAATCACTCTTTGTGATTTTGCAGGTCTCCGTAGTGCTCCCACAGTAATAAAAACAACAATGAAACATCTAGATTTTTATGCTTTCCTTGTGAATAACATGTTCCCATACCTTAATCATTTTTATGGCCTTTTAAACACATTTTCAGTCCTGTAATATTCTTTTGGATACAGGATATCCAGGAATTGTAGATAGTATTTCAAATTCAGAATCTTTAACCGCTCCTGCGGTATTAAATAAAAGGGTAAGGCCACCTGGGGAGGAGTTAGGGCGGGCCCTGTCCAGGATAAAAACTTAGAGGGCTCATCCAGGGCCAAGCAGCCAATGGGGAGGCACGTGAACCGCCTTCCTATTGGCCCCTCACCAGGACAGACCAAAATTCCATTCACCCAGCCCAGTCTGGCTGCCAGTCTGCTCCTGACCACCGCAGGGAGAGGAGGTCAGCAGGGCTGCCAAGGGGGATGAGAACACAAGCTGCGCCAGCCTTTTTTGCCCCAAGGCTGTCCTAACTGTCATGTCCAACTGCAAATTGCCTCAGAACCCTGACAGCTGGCAGGAGACTGCAGAGTGCTCCCCCCCCCTTCAGGCCTGCTGCGAAGGAGCCTCTGACAGGCCTGGACTGTGGGGAGGGAGGCCTTTCCAAGAGCAATGCAGGGGAGCCTGAGGGCCTTCCTTTTGAGGGGGGGAGGAATTTCCCCTTCTGCCAAACAGTTGCCTGACAGGGAGGCCACAGAAAAGCCCCTTTTCACTTAAAATACTGCTCTGGCCAGGGGTTAGACACAGCCAAGCCATGTGTCTTTCTTCTTTGCAACTCTCTGCAGTTTTGAGGCCACTGTACAGTGTTATTCTGCAGAGGAAACTGTTTTTTTTTTGTCTCCTGTTTCATCTGCACAACAACCCTGTGCAGTAGGCCTCAACATTCAACCCTTACAGACTGGACAACTCCTCCCCTTCCTCTTCCCACTGCCAAGCTCTAGCGCCCGTTGTATTCTTGGAGACAACGGGCTTTGCCCCTAGTATCATATATTTTATGAAGACTTACAATACATGGGATTATTAACACCCATTTTTTAAAAATGCATTTTGGGACACATAGCTTGGAGACTCAGTTGCTTGTGAATAGACAATTTAATTATTCCATTTGTTCTGTCTTCTCCAATTTTCTTGTCAGCTTACTGGTTTGTTCTATAGAGGAATGGTCTTCAGCCAGTGGTGGAGCTTCCCTTATTGGCCATGAACTCCTGTATAGTTGCTATTTTTGTACTGCATTATCAAAAGGCCTTTTTCATAGAGAGTATGGTTGCCATGCTTCCTACTCATCTTTGTATGTTTGCTGATAAAAACAGAGCTGAGAACACGCAGTGCTGGAAAACATTCCTCCATTGTTCTCACCTTATTGGTTCTTCATTATGTTACATCTTCTCATGCTTGCCATTGTTTTCTGTTCTGAGTTCTTGGACTGTTGTCCATTATCCTGACCATAAAGCCTTTGACATCATAGCTTTGGCAGCTTCTCTTTCTGCCATGTGCTTGTAGCTTAGTGGTTACTATTTTTAGTGGATCCTAGGACTGAAAAGCTTGAAGACAACTCATCTAGAGACCGAACCATTGAGGTTGACTAAAATAAGAAAGAAGAAGGGCTTTAAGATTGTTGCAGAAGGGCCCTTATTAAGATTCAAGCCAATGAGAAATCAAACAAGAGATACTTTAGGGCAGCTGTCCCCAACCCCCGGTCCGGAGACCAGTGCCGGTTTGTGGATCAGTCGGTATCGGGCTACAGCTCCTCCTCGTCCTCTTCCCCAGCTGCTACCTCGGGGGCTGCCCTGCCACTCTGCCGCTGGCTCACCTTTGGTGCTCTCCGGCGGTCACCATGGCTGGGGCTTCACCTCAGTGTTGCACTGTGCAGTTGCTGCTGGCAGTGCCTCACAGTGGGAGGTGGGAATTCAGGGGCGCTGGCAGGTAAGCAAGCGGAGCAGGGGCTCAGGCGGCAGTGGCGACGTCCCTCAGCAAAAGACTACCCCCCCCCCGGCCTCAGAAAAATTGTCAAGCATTGACCATTCCCCAGTGATAAAAAGGTTGGGGACCACTGCTTTAGTGTATATGAATTTTAGTCCTTTAGCATTTCAGTGCTTGTTTTAAGGATTCTAACACTCTGGTAATGATGACTGTAATTTGTAACCTTTGTTAAGCAGACTAAGACCCTGAATAGGCTTGTGTGTGTTTCTGTTAAATGTTATCAGGTCACTTCCAACTTATTGCAACCCTATGAATGAATGTTCTCTGAAATATCCTATCTTTAACAAGCTTAGAATAGGCTTAGACAACATATTTATTCAAAAACACCTGTTTGTAGTAGCTTAAAAAGGATGACCCACTCCTGACCCATTACAGGTATAGGTCAACATGGGGGTGGGGCTGAGTATACAGATTTCCTATAGCCATGCTTTCTGTAGGAATGTGAATAACTTTTTTCCTTTGCACAAATAAAAATTCAAAGTCTGAATTCTTCTTCCTGCAATCCTCATGTATTCTTATCTTAAAGGCAATGCAACTTTATGATTTTTTATTTAATGTTTTTATACCAACTGCTAGGAGAAATTAATTTTAACCCTAGTTAATAGCAGCTTTTAAAATGTGTGTTGTTGAGAGTTCGTATATAATCAAAATTCAGAGGGAAAGGAAGTATTCAAGGTAGCACACAGTCTTGGAAAATAACACAACAAAAAGGAGGCGTTCTTAAAAGAATTCTGGTAGGTTTTTCTTTTCCAAGGAGCTTCAAGATTTTGCCCTAATTGCTATTATTAAGGCCTGTATTGCTGCACAAAATACAGATAATCATCACGGTGAATAAAATCACTATGTAGCCTGTGGAGGTTTTTTATTTTATTAAAAAGATTAGGTAAAGACAATGTCAGAATCCTTTGTATTAGCTATAAGAGCTGTTGTTTAGACTAGGGCTCCTTTGTCTGCTATGAATATTTTACATTTAAATGAGAAATCTGTAAAGTTGAGGTGGACGGATTACTGTGTATGAGAGATGAATAAGGAGAAGCATTATAGCCTGTGCTGTAAGGAGGATAAGTACCACAGTTCATCTGACATAAGAGATGGATTACAGTGAATCTGAAGTGGAAGAAGGTTTATTTAGGAATTATTAGCAATGGTTTGCATTTATGTAATCTATTAGCATAACACAGAGAGAGTTATGCGATCCAGGAGAAGGGGGGGTTACCTCTAAATTTACCAAAGAGATTTGCTGTTTACTATGCAGCTCAGAACCTAATATATGTAGATCAGATACATTAAAAAAAACACAAAAGAATCCTGTGTGGGTGATAAAAATATGACGGATTTCTTTCCTTGACATTTCCATAGCCCTATAAGGACGTGTATATGCACACAGTGTATGCACATACCTATACTACATACAGTAGGAAATGATCATGCCTTACAAAATTTAATTATTTTTCCTTACCATAGTTGCTCAGAACATCCATACACATTAAAAAGGCTGTTTCAGGGTCCAGGAACTGTCACGTGTAAAAATAAAATAAGATCAAGGAAGAAAGAGGGGATAACCAGGAGTAGGAGACCATGTAAGGAACCTTTGCACCATCCCCCACCACTTTGACTCAGCGCTGGACGATGCCCAACTTCCCTCTCAACTTTCAGAATGGGCACAGACTGGTCATTTCTTGGGGGGTTGAGTAGGAATTGTTGAAATCAGAGTGTCAAACTGTGATAAGTTCTAAGTATAAAATTTAGATGATCATCCTGAGGCATGGAGTGAAATTCCTCAAACCAGGACCTCAGAAATGGGACATAACCCCCTAGGGATGCCATTATTCTTGACCTAAAGATCATGTGGCTGGTAAGAAGGAACATGGCACAACTCCCTGCAACATCAGTAAATTTTTGTCAAGGAGAAGCCTGGGAAAAATACAAGTTGGGTGCTTGAGGCTCAAGAGCCAGGGTGCCTCACCTGGAATACAGGGGTGCACAGACAGATGAGGCCTGGCAATTCTGCATCCGATCAGTTATCTGCAGTCAAGGCCATTTCATAGTTCCTCTCTCCCCCACTCCCAAAACCTAAATAAATTGATCATATATTGAGACTCCACTCATAGCTTCTGAGGAACTTGGCTCTTGTTCAAAAAAAAAAAACGTTTTATTAGCCCAGGCTTTATTGCTGGTATTTCACAGGAAGTGATGGCATCATACCAGTGATTTCCTAGGCAATTTACTGGTTTATGCCCAAAAACTCTATGGCAAAGCTGCCTTTGATCATAGAGTTTTTGCCCAAATACCAAAGTGTTGTTCAGATGTTGCTGGTGTGATGGCATCATTTCCTGTGCAATGGCAGCAATGTGGTCTAGGCTTTCCTCTTTCTACTCCATGTCTCCGTGTTGTCCTGTTGATCAGTGGCTAGGGGGCAAGGTTTGGCGTCTACAGACCCCTAAGAGTACAGCTGCAGTTTATTGCTGGTTGATAGTTTTTCAGTCTTGTAATCTGGCCAACAATGCTGGATGTGTTTTTTCCCCGTTAAGGGCATATAAACCATTGCTGTAATATAAAAGATTTGGGGGAGCACCAAACTTAAAGGCTGATTTCCCAAACAAAATCATGTTCTTTATAACTGGATCAGAACTAATGGTAACAGTGAAGCTATCAGGGGTCAGCCAGGAATGAGCAAAGGCCAGGACTCCTCAGAGGAAGAAGGGGACAGCATAGCCGGACCAGAGGCAACAGAAACTGACAAACAATGATGCAAGCATGCCAAGATTTACAGCCAAGAGCTTGTACAGAGTTACCTCCACCCCTGGCTCTGATCCAGCAGATGAAAGCTGTCTATTTCCAGCCCTCCAGGATCATCTATGCCAGGAGTAGTCAAACTGCGGCCCTCCAGATGTCCATGGATTACAATTCCCATGAGCCCCTGCCAGCGAATGCTAGCAGGGGCTCGTGGGAATTATAGTCCATGGACACCTGGAGGACTGCAGTTTGACTACCCCTGATCTATGCCATTAGAAGGGTGAAGGCGCAGGCTTAGAGCAGAGCTTCAGGAGAAGCCCTTGCTTTATGACTAGACATCGGGTACCTGCTGAGAGTGATGATGAGTGATTCCAGAATTAAGTCTCAGCAGCTGTTATTTAACTATAAACCCTCCCAAGGGATGTTGTGGGGTGTGGATGCAAAGTAAGCTGAAGCGCTAAAACTTTCCTGCCTGAAAACCTTAACTTCTTGGACTGGACTACCATGCTTGCCTAACCTCTGGAAACTCTGACCCTTGGATTGGAATGATTTTGTATCTTGTAATCTTCTTTGGCTTTTGTTTACTCAGAAGGATGCTGCAACCTGATACCAGCACTTGGCCAGCTATTACAGAACCTTCCAATAAATGAATGTGGGTTCTGTGAGCCATCCATTTCCTTTCTTCAAAGAAAATAGCCTGATGTATTTATCTGGAAAGCTCAGGATTTAGTAAGCAGCCGTTGAACTGTATGAGTGGTGTCTGTCATAAGTATAGAATAGCTGGAACACGAACCTCATGAGCCATGGCTGATCTAGGTTTTCTTTACCCAGAAATACCATAGAACAGGTTGAAACTTTATCCATTCTGAAACAAAACTGTTTCAGTAATCAAAATTTATCATAAGGGAATCAATCTATCAAGCTACCTACCTACTTATCTATATCTATCTGTCTGTCTGTCTGTCTATAATATTATATACCTTTGCTTTCTCAGAGTGGTTGTTGCTTAAACGTATTGGTTCTTGCTTCAGTCTGGCAGCCCTTTGGTTCTGAGATGCATTATCCTACCTGCTGTACTATAAGAGGCACAAAATAATATCAGTTACATTGTTTCTGACACAAACTAATAGCACTGAAGCATTGCACCCCACCCTTTAGTACTCCTGAATTTATGGAATATAGAACAAAGTGTTGGTACCCATGAGGCTTCTTAGGTAATGGTCCTTGTAACCGGTGAACCCATAATAGCAATTTGAGACAGATTAGAAGAGAATTAGCTGAGTAATTTTAATGGATCTCTTGGCAACCTTTGTTAGATGCTGCTTCTCGTAAGAGGTATCAAATAAGCTAGCAATATATCCTATATAAGAAGGATGGGTGATAAAGTTTGGCTATTATTAGTGGTGATTTGCTTGATTTTTCCTTTAGCATTTACTAATCTGAAGTGTCTTTAGAAGAGATCTAGACTGTAATCCTAGAACAATGGGGTTTTTTTTAGTCTTCCTATCCTGGAGGAGACCTTCACACATAAATCTGTCTAATTTGGGGACATAGTGTTTCTGCTGTAGGCCTGGGTTATGCTCTAGGGTAAACTATCAGTTTGTATGGGTATTTGGAGGTATGTTTTGTGTTACTGTCATTGTCAGCAAAGCTGATCATGCAGCCAAGACCACGTCCAGTACTTGTAGTCATAGGATGAAATAATATGGCCATTTTTATTTCTTTTGGATTTCATATGTTGTCATTGACATCAGCTCTTTTTGTTGCTGAGCAACACTCTGTAAGGAAGTTGTAGTTCTCATGAATTTCTTTTGAGTGCTGAAGCTCTTTTTTAAACCCTGGAGGGATCAGACCTGGGGTCACAGAACCCACATGGAAGAACAGCTGCATGGACTGGGAATGCTGGAGTGAGAGGGATACGGAATTGAAATGACCCTTCCCATGTGCTCTGTGTACACAACTGTGCTGAGGGGGGAGGACAGTTTGCGCCCATTGCCCTTTCTTGCTTCAGCCCACTGATCCTTACAGCTGCTCTGCTTAGATTCTGTGATTGCAGAAATTGGATGGGAATTGGATGGAGCCACAGCAATGGAAGGGAATATGAGAAGATTCTATCTGCCTTCCACAGAGTGTGCCTGTCTTCTTTGATATTTCTTTAGCCAATGTTATTGGCAATTTACATAATTTATTTGCCATTATTACATAAATGAATGTTGGAAATGGATTAACTCATTAATTAAGAGAAACATATGTAAAAATAAAGACTTCTGACTTACAACTCTGCTTAGCCAAGTTTAGAGCCTTTCTTTATTGCAAGAGCCCTTCCTATGAAGGAAAAGCCTTGTCCTCTGGAGCTCTAAAAGAAGAAGGCTCTAAACTTGAGTAGAATGGTAGGATCCAACCCAAAGGCTCACAGTCCAGTTTCTCACAAATGAAAAATATAGTTAAAACCTGGTTATTTGAATCAAACCAAACTGCATTTGAAATTTGGTCTTATTACTATGTTGATAGTCACGTTTGATTATCAACTCATTTGGGCCATATCCCACTCACTGGTTGCAAGAAAGGAGCCAGTCTTTTAGCAAGTGGTTTGGGAATATTTGAGTAAATGTATATGTGCATGACTCATACCGTTATACAGCTTTCTCACAATTTCTAGCACCAACAACTCAAACAATTTAAAAAATGAGATAGTTTAAGTTATTATTTAAGTTCTCTGTATGCCTTCTTTCTACTTAGGCTCATAGAATCATAGAATTTCTTTATCCAAATGTTCTGGTGATGCTATATAGATCCTGTTGTGTTTAAATGGTGAACGGTAAACCACCTGAAAGAGAATCCTGGCAAGATGGAGATAATGCTAGTTGAAAAGGCTGAGGTCTTGAAAGCTGTCTCTTTTGGCAATGAAGACTTACTTCTGATTCTT
The DNA here is from genome assembly GCF_049243985.1 of Paroedura picta. Lineage (NCBI taxonomy): Eukaryota > Metazoa > Chordata > Lepidosauria > Squamata > Gekkonidae > Paroedura > Paroedura picta. Next base: position 57,246,785 of record NC_135372.1, on the reverse strand, counting down.
AGAGCCATAGAATCATAGAGTTGTAAAGCATCATAGAGACCATCTAGTCCAACCCTCTGTTTAATGTAGGATCAGCCTCAATCATCCAGGATAAGTATCTGTCCAGTTGTCACTTGAAGACTGCTAGTGAGGGGGAATTTACCACCACCTTCAACAGCCAATTGCATTGCTGAATTACTCTTAACTGTGAAATTATTTTCCTGATATCTAGCCAGTACCATTCTACACATAGTTTTAAGCCATTACTGTGAATCCTATCCTCTGCTGCCAATAAGAACCTCTCCCTGCCCTCCTCCAAGTAACAACCTTTTAAATACTTAAAGAGAGCAATCATGTCCCCTTTCAGCCTCCTCTTCTCCAGGCTGAACATCCCCAAGTCCCTCAGCCTTTCCTCATAGGGTTTGGTCCCCTCTCCTCTCCATCCTCAATTTTGTACACATACGTTTTAAAATGAGTCCTCCAGAACTGCACACAGTACTGACCAATGTGGTATACAGTGAAACTATGACATCTTGCAATTTTGATGTGATACTCTGTTGATACAGCCCAAGTCTGCATTTGCATTCTTTACCACCACATAGAGCCTCTTGTGGCGCAGAGTGGTAAGGCAGCCGTCTGAAAGCTTTGCCCATAAGGCTGGGAGTTCAATCCCAGCAGCCGGCTCAAGGTTGACTCAGCCTTCCATCCTTCCGAGGTCGGTAAAATGAGTACCCAGCTTGCTGGGGGGTAAACGGTCATGACTGGGGAAGGCACTGGCAAACCACCCCGTATTGAGTCTGCCATGAAAACGCTAGAGGGCGTCACCCCAAGGGTCAGACATGACTCGGTGCTTGCACAGGGGATACCTTTACCTTTACCTTTACCACCGCATCACACCGTCTGCTCGAATTTAGCATATAATCCACTAGTATCCCAAGATCTCATTCATACCCAAAAGTGTATCTCCCATCCAGTATGCATGCTCATCATATTTGTGACCCAGATGTAGAACTCTGCACTTCTTATTGAATTGCGTTCTCATTTGTCCACTTTTCCAGCATGTTCAGATCTTGTTGAACTCTATATTCTGGGGTGTTCATTACTCCTCCCAATTTGGTGTCATCTGCAAATTTAATAAGCAGTCCCTCCACCCCCTCATCCAGATCATTGCTAAAAATGTCAAACATTACTGGACTCCGTAGCAAGCCCTATGGCACCCTCCAATCCGATGAAGCACTGTTAACAACTACCGTGTTTCCCTGTTTTTCCCCATAAAATAAGCTGTGGCGGGATTTCTAAGCATTTGTGCAATATAAGACATACCCATAAAATAAGCCTTAGCAGGATTTCTAAGTGTTTGTACAATATACACCATAGAAATATAGCCATGGATGCCGTTTTACTCTGCATTGTGGGTCTCTCTCCCCTAGCACCAACCAGCAACAGTCTGTGGTAGGGTTGCGGCTGCTTCGGTGCCCATGGATGCCCGAGGCAACCAGCGCCACGGAACGGAGGAGAGAGGCAGAGCTGGCACCAGCGTGCCAGCCGGCACCTGCATGTGGGTGCAGAGCTCTCCACCCCTCCACACCATGGCACTAGCCGCCCCAGTCTCTCTCACTCCCCACCAACACCAGTAAAGCTGCTGCTCCCCAGCATTGACCAGCAACAGTCTGTGGGTCTCTCTCATCCCACACAAGCACCTTTGTTGATGGCATCGACTTCTCTAAATACCAATAAGACACTCCCTGAAAATAAGCCATAGTGTGTCTTCTTGAGGAAAAATAAATATAAGACAGCGTCTTATTTTCGGGGAAACACGGTATTTTTTGGGCTCAATATTCACCTAACTATCTGAAAATCCAGTCTGTAGTCCTTCAGTTTACCCATCAGAACATCATGGGGAACCTTGTTGAAGGCTTTACTGTAATCCAGGTAAAAGAAATTCCACAATCAGTCACGGAAGGAAATCAGGCTGGCTTGGCAGGACCTGTTGGGAACAAATCTGTGCTGACTTCCCCAGATCAACAGGTTCTCTGTGTACCTTCTATTTCCACCCACAATTCAACTAATCAAGTGCTAAGTTCTTTCAATCACTTCTTGAATATATTGCATTAACATTATAGGCAATGCAGTCTATCCAGGGTCAGTCATTAGAACAATGTTGCTTGTAAAACAAGTTGGTCAGTTTAATTACTAGACTATGGACACAGAGATAGTGCTTCATAGGGTGCTATTCATGAGATTATCTTTGTGAGAGAACTTTAGATTTTAATTTAATTAAATCAGGTTTTTATATGTTATTTTATTATGTAATATATTATTGTGAGCCACCCTGAGCCCCCAAGGGAAGGGCAGCATATAAATAGAATAATACATTGAGGTGATCCAATGAAGAGCAAGTAATTAAGGGAATTTTGAATATGAACATCACAAGGGGGAATTGGTAAGGAACTCTATTTAAGTTTTCAAGGATAAAGTTATTGTCCTGGGATAAAGCTATTGTCCTGGCACATCAGTACTAGGTTTAACGTCTTGAAGAACATTCAGTCATGAGCATCTGCCATCCAAAGTAGTAGAACCCAACTGTGGGCTCACCATATCAGTGAAGAGAAGTCAGTGGTTCCCTCCAAAATGTATCTCTAAAATACCTCTCAGTCTGGAGTGCATCACTTTAGAAAATTGTTACTGCAGAAGGAAAAGAAGCAGAAGGCTTTTGTTAGGATAGAATCTATATTCTAAGGAAAGTGGTCTTTTGTTTGATTTATGGATATTATAACATACCATGGTAAGTATCACATGGGCCCATTATGCACGGCCGCCGAAACGGCGATTTCGGGTCCCATGGAAAACGTGGAGGGGGAAGAAGCGAAGCAAACCACTTATGCACGGGACAGGATGCAAAACCCAGAGTAACCGATTATGCACACAGCGACCCCGGCGCCGCTTCTGGTTGCGCCCCGGTCACCCGGAAGCGGCACTTTCTTCCATGTTTCGCTAACGCGGCTTTTTCGGTGGCATGCACCAAAGCTGCAGCCGGTTGCAGCGGCACCGTGCGTTATCGGTGATTTTAGTCGCCACCATTCCACCCCGAATGTGCGCTATTCCCCCCGTGCATAATGGGCCTTGTGGAGACACTCAAGGTCTGTGTGCGAACCTTTGTCAGCGCAGAAACACAAGATCTATGGTTACTGAGGGGAGGAAAGCACAGTTGTATATGCTGGCCTATGCGGCATTTATTAATAAACAATGTGTTGTCATCGTTGTTACAACTTAGTCTGCTAAACTGACAGAATCTCATTTCCATAACTGGGCGGTGAGTCCTTTCTTGTACGTGCCCAACAAACTGAAGACAAAGTGCTTGCCAATGTTTTAATTTCTTTTTCATGTTCTGGTTAGAGCATCAGTAGAATGCTTTACACTCCACAGTGTCATGAATATGATAATCTATGGAAATCACACAGAAAGCAGGTACTTAAGTTAAGCACATACTGTACTGAAGGAATCCCTGATGAATTCAAGTCTCTTCTGTTTAGAGAAGATGTTATTGTCTATTAAGTGACAGACTGCCAGATGTTCATGAAGTAGCACAGTAATATGTTGAAATCTTTATCGTTTTTTCTCATGCCCAGCTCCTCCCCATTTCCCACCACAGAGGTATAATTCACTTTGGCATCCTTGTTAATCAAGCATTCGATTATATGCACAAAAGTGCACACCAAATTTTAACTTCTTCGTGATGGAATGACTAGTCTGTCATTGGCACACAAAGCAAGGCAATATTGTAGCAAAGAATAATCCCCCAGATCTTTTAATGTTTCAGAGATGACAAAGAAAACAGATCAAGAGCACTGTGTTAGACCTCACAAGAGAGAAGATGATTGCCATTAATAAAAGAGCAACAAGGCTGAGAGAGGGAGAGGGAGATTTTGTTAGGAAAGTTGCTACAAAAATTCACCTCAACCAAAACATGTAAGCAAAATGGCCTGTTACTAATTAGGCAAAATGCCTGAAGAATGTTTGGGAAGGGGAGCATGTATCCCATATATCACTAATTGTTTAACTAAATGATTAGGCATGAAATTACTCTTCCCCCCTATAAATGTAATTAGTATTATCAACCATCCTTTAACTTTGTAGACAAAATACAGTACAGGAACATTCTGTCGGGTAATTTTACTGATCTTCCATTAAAATTCCTATAGATGTTTCACTTGAGCAGTACATGCCAATTTTGTTTTGAATTTCTATTTGCTTGAAATTCACTGGCAACTCTATTGGTGATTCATTCCTCAGTCTGATTCAAATGAAATCTTGATAATCCATTTCCTTCAGTGCATTGTGGCCAGCTCTGTCAAGGGTAGTTGTGAGCACTTCGATGTATAACTTAGTTGAAAGAACAACCAGAATAAATGGGATGCACACAATGGCAAATTAATGTAGAGGACTGATGCAAAAAGGTACCATGCAGGAGGCAATTTGAACATTACAAAACAGAACCAAGAAAGCAGCCAGTATAAGACTCAAGGACAAATGTACATTAAAAGATGAGATGAGAAGTAAAGTTGAAGCAGTTATAACAGCACATACTTGTAGACAAAAGTAAATGAACTTTCAGCCCAAAAGCATATGAAAATTCCTTTGCTAGACAGAAAACAGAAGACAGAGGGATATAACTTTTACATAACTATTACATAACTATTACATAACAGAATTCCTCTAAAGTTGTTGCTTTATGTGTATGTATGTATGTATGTATGTATGTATGTATGTATGTATGTATGTATGTATGTATGTATGTATGTATGTATGTATGTATGTATGTATGTATGTATGTATGTGAGATGCAGAAAGAATTGAGGGGAAAGTAAAAACTGTGCATGTTCCAATCACAGAATTAATGTTGGAAACCAAATTTAAGGAGGAATGAAAAGCAGAACAGGATAATATTTTGAAACAATAAAGTAATGGATCTGCTAATCCTTAACCTATGTTCGCAACAGAAAACTATAACCAATGATTTTAAGATACACTGTCAAGTTGATTTGTATTCTGCCAGTCCTCCAAGGAGTCCAGGCTGCTTTTGTGTTGCCATCTTACTGAAATCAGTGAACCTTTCCTTCTAATATCTACTCTCCTTACTTACCCTTCTTTACTGCTATTCCATTTCCTGCTTGTGTTATTGTTTACATAGTCTATACAGGAAATTATTTCCCAAGACTCTCCAATGAAATAAATCTTGTAAGTCAAGTACAACAATGCAAAGTTAAGTATTCTTTGCAAATGTACTCATTTTGCAATTAATACCCATAAATCTGTATTCGTGTGTATGTGTGTGTGCATGTATGCTTGCATTAGTGCATGCAAGCGTGTGTAATTTGGATGTGTAGTGGTCATCATCCAGAATTTTGTAAAATCTTTTGTCTTGTAATACAGCTAGTACTTCTTCCTGTTTAAAAAAAAATTACAGCAATTTGAAAATGAAGATATCAATTGCCTGTTTCTATTAGGAAGTACTCCTCTTTCCTAGTTCATAATATGCTCAATTGGCTTTAGATTGATCTGTGAATAAATTATAATCAAAACAAGCTTATTCACCTTAAAGCTTTGCTGGCTTAAGGTTTCATTGTTGATTCATTATGTTGTCAGTTCTCTATTGACAGTCTAATGCTTTCTATATCTAGATAGAAACAGTTCTACTGGTAGATACTGTTATCTTTAAATGAGTAGGATTTAGCTTATCCAGTGAGAACAAATTCATCAATGATGAATCCCTGGAGAAATACCGAAACAAACATCACATCGTTGCAGGAGATTTGTACAGTTCATCAGTTACAAGGCTGCTTTTGGAAGCCTAGTGCAAGAGATTTGCCTTTGGATTAAAAAATAGAACACTTGAAGCCAAAGAAGTGGAGAGGTCTGCCATCTCTCACCCTAGGATGTTTTCACATGCTACAGAACTCCGATGGCAGTTTTGCATGTAGAAGGCCAATGAGAAGATGTAACATCAGCTTACATCCCTGAATAATCTTCTGAACTGCAAGATATCTGGCTGTCCAGATATCATTTTGAAATGAAAATACCACATTTAAATAATGTAATGTAATTAAACCCAATTTCGTGAAGTATGAAGGCATTAAATATTCAGGATGACAACTAGAATGTATGAATATGCATTTATTTGTTTGGCTTGCATTGGGAAATCATTTTTGTGTAATCTATTTTTTTTCACCATTTCTGTGTATAATTCAAAGATGGGCATTCATTTTATTGGCAGTATTTTTCTCAAATTTTGTTTGTGTGATCACAATTAAATTGGTTTCCCAGTAGTGCTATCCTAAACTGATTGAGTTCAGTGAAATTATAGGGTGTAACCCTACTTACAGTGATGCTTTTAGTCTTCCTGAGGTCTAAATATCCTCTTGCCCTGATCTCTTGTTAACACCCAGTCAATTGGAAGAGCGACAACTGAGTTGACTGAGATGGGTGGCTTGTATACCTAGTTCAAGGGGAAGATGGGTGAGGTTCTAAATTGTCTGATGCACTACTGAATAGATTCAAATGAGTAGCCGTGTTGGTCTGAAGTAGCACAATAAAATCAGAGTCCAGTAGCACCTTTAAGACCAACAAAGATTTATTCAAGGCATGAGCTTTCGAGTGCAAGCATTCTTCCTCAGACTAAGAACTGACCATCATAACAGTAGGAATATATAAGCAAAAGTTAATCCTGTTACATTAGTAAACTGTGTCACAGCATCTATACTCAGCCACATGATAACTCCCTGCCAAACCAGCCAATCAAAACCCTCCAACCCATTTGTAGTTCACAAAGACATATCAGAAATAAAACTGTCAAAGCCAGTGATCCACTGCTCATACCCTACTATTTACTGCCGGCCCCATCTGTCTCCATACCAGTGTGAAACTTTCTTACAACAAATCTTATTGGAACTAAAATACCCAGCCAGTGAGGTATTAATTAATAGATTAATAAAGCCAGAAGGAAACGGCACATGAGAAAAGGTCCTTCTGCCATCATGTCATGGCTAATTCCTAACCTAGCGTCCTGTGGATGCTTTCTTAATGTAAGGAAAGCCATTTTCAGATCTCCCACAAACTAGGTATTTCAATTCTCAGTCTCTCTGATGAGATTCTCTGATAAGATTCATTTCTGTTTATCATTAGCTGAACATCCAGAAGCAACTACATCTTCTTTAGTCCAATATTTGGAGGCTGTGGGTGAGGAACTGTCAGGAAACCCAAGCTTGGGTCTCTCTGAGCCACTGTTGCCCAGACTACTAAGCAGTGCTCAAACTCATAGGTCCCTGAGGTTAAATACACACAAGAAGACCAAACCCTTTTTTTAAATACACACTGATTTATTGAGTCAATAAAATTAAAATACTACTAGGAACACAGTCTTTAGAGTTAATTAGAAAAGAGCACAAGAAAAGCTCACTTTTATTTCTGACATTTTAGTATCTTGCATTAACCGCTGCACCATTCAAAATTACAAAGTCTGAACTAGAAGCTTATGTGTCAGTCAAAAGTCAACATAGTGTCACCCTTATGTAAGGCCCAGTTATAGTTTCTTGCTCTCTGGCATCAGGCGGTCTCTAGAATCCAGTCAGAACACTCATTCACTGGAGCCCTCCAAGAAATGGTACATCTTGCTCCTCCCTCCCTCCTCCCATCTAGTTACTGAACTGAGGGTAGGTTTTTCACTTAGCCAATTACCGCATTCTGATATCTGGCCTTGAAAGAGATACAGATACTATCTATGAGAAGGGCTGATAGAAACACCCGCAAGCTGAAGCAGACCCATTATTATTACTGTTAACCCTTGGGTAAAACTAGAGTGCCTTGCCTCACAGGAACTATAAACTGAAAGTGAAGGCAGTCCAAATTTTCTATGGAAGATGCTTGATGTTTCTGTGCCCACACTGAAACCTGTTTAACTACAATATGTGTTATCTGGGAGATGGTTGAGAGGGGCGTGTAATAACTCTGGTGAGTATATAAAATGGGCATAAACATTAAGCAAAGAGAGGTCCTAAAGTTAGAGACAGTAGTGGGGACAAGAACCAAATGGAACTCTATGCTAAGTCCCTCCACTACTTTCTATGATGACTAGTTCCTCAAATATGGAACATAATGACATAATATTATACATTTCACTGCCTCTGTTTTTAGTTGAATCTAGATGAATCAGAAAAAATGCTTCTAGGAAGATGCAAGGAATCATGCAACATGATGATTTCATGTCCTACATTTCAGAAACTAAATTCTGAAGAGGAGAAACAATACAGGGCTGTCATTTTCAGCTATTAAGTCACACTAGAAGTCAATACAAAAGTCAGGCATCCTGTACATGATAGTAGCTCATTGCACCAAGCCACTGTGAGATTCTGGTTATGCTTGCCTTGCTCAGCTTGATTGAATGTTTTCCAGTAATGAAAGGTGGGGGAAGTTAGTTCTCCCTGCGCATGTTCAAGAAGCCAGCACTGTCAACCAGTTATGATTCATAGCACCAATTGCTAGGTCAGATATCATGATGACCTTCCTAAGTTGCAGCTTGCTTTATCAGATAGACATTTGAATCATCTATGACTACTGGCATGTTTAGAAATTAGATCCAGCATTTCTCATTTCCTGGCTGCACTTTAAACATTTTGGAATTAAGCATTCTTCCCCACTACCATATTATGTGAAAGCAAACCCAGAAGCTAAAGATTAAGAAGCTCAATGAGGTCAAACAGTGGAATGAATAAAATTAGCACTTTCTAGAGTTCACTTGGAACTTCCTGCTATTAGATCCAATATCCCTTTAAGCACCATGTCAAAATAATCTCAGTTTATATGCTTTATAAAGTTTGGTGGCAAATCCAGTAGCTGTGAAGATTCTAGGGAACTGATTTAAAAGTTCTGTGATTATTTAGTGCATAATCATTTTTGTTCCATAATATATAAAACATCCATAACCACCTTTGTTCTGTAATGATGTGTGCATATTGTTTATATTATAAAATACAAATGTGCGTGTGTATGTATGCGTGTGTATGTATGTGTGTGTGTATGTGTGTGTATGTATGTATGTGTATATATATATGTATATATATATATGTATATATATATATATTTTTTTTTTGCCTAATTTATTCTTATTATTTTGGAACTTAGATGGTTTTCCTTATCCATGGTTCCTCTATATATTTTTTTTGAAACAGCCTGGGGGGTGAAATGTGTCCGGCTGTCCAAGTTGGAATAGGTTCAATCAGGGTGCAGCTGATTGGCCCTGCACCTGCAGCTCCTGCTCTCCGTCCTTGGACTCTAGCATCTTTGCTCTCAGACGCGCCTCAGTGCCTGGAGCCAGTAGTAGGTGAGGGAAGAGGGCCCTGGGCAAAGGGTTGTGGTGGAGGGCCTCTTGGCCTGCTAAGCAGGGCCTGCTAACGAGGGCCTCCTGGCCTGCTGCCTCTTTCCCAGGCCTGCTAACAAGCCCACCTCACTTGATCTGGCTGCAAGCTGCAGCCCAAAGCCACCTTAAGCTGCCTGGCCAGGGGCCAGGGGAGGGGACCCTTTCAAGGCCCGTTCTTAGAAAGCTAATATATATTAAATAATGTGTTATACTCTGTAGGATTTCAGTGACACATACACTACAGATGCAAGTGAAATAAAAACCCCATCCCCTCAGAAGACCCTGTTTCATTCCTAGTGAGCAATTTTGTGATTTGGCATTACTGACTATTTCACCATGGACTTCCATAGTCCACATAATCAGTTACATATTAACTTAGTGGTGCCATCAAAGTTTTCTTCCATGAGAGACAGGAATATCATGACCTCAGATTCTCTTGTTTCAGTTTTAATCCAATGCTGCTGCTTCCATCTTTCTCCTTTCAGCTGCTATTAATACTATATAATTTTTGTAGCTTGTTATATTTAAATACAAGTATGGTTATGGGAAGAGTCCAGATGAATGATTATGCTAACTATTATGTGATGTCTGTCATCTTCTACATTTTTTCTTTGTTTCCAATTGCAAGATTTGACTTTTCTTCTTTAGATCAGAAGAGAAACACACAGAGACGCACATCCATCCTTTTGTGTAGTAATAGTACCATTGTAAAACAATGGAGGGTAGTAACATTGCAGCCACCATATAAAAGGGTTTGGCATTAGACTTAGGCCTAACCACCATTTTTTTTAGTCTGGAGCCAAAATGTTTAGATTCATGCCCCAAATCATCCAGAAATCTGGACTGGGTTGTTGATAATATGTGTTTAATACATAGCCCTACTTCACACTTCTAACACATCCCAGGGAGGCTATTGAAAACAAATTGGTGTCTGGTGGCAGTTTTGGGCTGGGGGACAACTAATTAATTGTAGCTTAATCCTGAAAAGATAATGTATTACTAGTGGAAAGAAGGACCGTCCTGGTTATAGAGGTGTCTCTTGTTCTGGATTGTATTGCACTGCCTCTAAAGGAGCAGGTTTGGAGCTTTGGGATACTGGACCTGGGCCACTTGTTGGGCAAGCAAGTGGCAGCACAGGTCAGGAGTATCTTTAACCAGATTTATCTGTGATCAGCCAATTGCAGTCTTTCCAGGGTTAAAAAAAAATCTTGTTCATGTGATACATATCCTTGTTACATCTAAATTCCAAGGAGTACTGGGGGAATGGAGACAGCTGGGATATCATTTCCATTTGTGGAACAGGAAGTGATGTCAGAATGCTTTAGGAATTTTTAAGCCATAGTTAATCATAGCAAATTTGTAGAATATCTGATGTCACTAATGGTTCCCTACCAGAAAGTGATTTCACAATGTTTTTGTACTTTTCAAATTTCATAGAGACTTTAAAATTCTAGAGTATCATATCAAAACAGCAAATACCATCCCAGCAATAATCAAAAACACCCTCTTGCATTTCCCTATTTCCCTTCCTCCTGTTTATATTTTACTTTTGTTTGATGTGTGTGTTGATTTTAAAATTGGTTTTAATGTTTTATGTTTGCAGCCTCAGGGCCTTCATTTGGTGTAATGGTGAGATAGAAGAATTTTAAATAAAACGATAGACCTCTGGGTACTCAAATTGTGTCTATAAAGGAATCTTTATCACCAGGCTCATTTTTCTTTTTCATAATTTCTACAGTGACCCTGGCTGTTCTCTTCCTTGTTCCCAGAAAAGCTGGCCATCGCTTCTTCATTATTGGGCACAGTTAATAGTCTTCTGGCTAGCTACAATTACCGTGGTATTTCAATCTATTACAAGCTACAGCAGTTTGTCCTAGAGCTGCTTGTAACTCAGCCTGGAGCCCAGTATGTCTGGGGATAATGCCTGGCAGTAAATAAATACTGTTTTAGAAATCATAATAATATTAAGAATTTGGGATTTGGCAGTGCTGTTAGCTACACAAGGAATGCAGACAAACATGCATAGTTGGAGAAAGTATGCTGTGGAAGTATGCTTGTGACATACTGTTCAGGATGGGAACGGAGCATAAAATAGCTTTACACACTTGCAGGAGAAGCTAGCTGGTAGATTTTAACATCACACACCCACCCTCCACCCCCTGTCTTTAAAATGTGTTGCAGTTTACAAAGAATAAGAAGATGGACATTTTTAACAAACAATTAAAAATATGCAGCACTTAATTTTTTAACAAAAAGTGAACAACTTGCCTAGAAGGACAATAGACAACCAATATAGTCTGAACAGGCATTGACATTATTGAAATGAGTGCCATTTCTGAGGTGGGTGGAAGCTGAGGATGGCCCATGGAGGAAAAACATGCTTTTGAATTGTATCATACTCTGTTTTTACACAACCATACTGACATTCTTCCCTATTTTATTTAAGAAACTTCCCAGTTTTGGTCCCTACCTTGAACAACGCAAGAAGATAATAGCTGAGAACAAACTGAAACAGAAGAAACAAAACAGCCTTGTTTTTCATCCAGAGAGAAAACATTTTGTTCCCAAGAAACCCATCCCAAAAGTTAAGGTAAGAAAAATACTTAGTAGGAGAAGATAGGTGCATAGCAATTTCAGATAAACACACACAAAGTATTGTTGTACCATGATATATGATTGGTTTGGTTTATCAAGAGTCATATGTTGGTAATGCATATTGGAAAATCAGCTGGAGAACATTTCCCTTGACAAGAAAAAGCTCATATTAGGGGAGTGTCATTGTACATATTCTTGGTTTATTTAGAGACTGATTCCACACGAGGAATATGCCCCTGATCGGCCTCTAATTACTCATGGGTTTTAGTGCTGTTTCCGCATGATGTCAGCAGCAACACGGAACTCTGCAGTGGGTGGCGCAAGTTTTCATCCAGCTTGCTCCATGATGAGGGAAATCGCAAAATCCTGTTTTCCCTCTTCTTGTCACACTTCAAATAAGGGTGCAAACAGGGGCAAGCCTGTCTGGAGGGAGAAATACGTGACATTCTCAGTAGCATTTTGCCTGCCATCGCACCCACCCTCCCCTCTCCATTTCCTATCATTTCTTTTAAAAATGGCATGGTCTGTTTAGCTATGGAAGCGCAAAGCGACATGCCTGCACTTCAATTAAAATGTTCTTTTCAGTGTGCACAGTAATATTGGTATTGGGCAGCTAAAACACATTCCTGTTTGTGTTTTCTGACAGTGGGGTATGAACGGGGAAAGGGGGAGCTAGGCATTCATGCTCTTCGTTTTAAATCTTTTTTGTTAACACACAATCATCGGGATCCAGTTACCATGGCCAGCCTATTACAAATCTAACCAAACATAAAGAGAGACCATTATGCAAAGAATCTCGAAAAGAGATCAAAGGAAATGTTTTATTGTTGTGGCATGATCTGAAGCAATGCGCAAATTTTGTTTTTGTTTTTATTAACTTCGGGGAAGGGGAAAGGAATTTTGAGTCCCCCAAATAACTGCTGTGAAGGGACTGGTGGCTTTTATTGATTGACAACCCAAGGAGCAGGGGGAGAAGTGTGGGTCATGCATGCTTTAGGAATCTCTGCTGCCTTGTCAGGACCAGGCAGTGGAATAATGCAGGAGAGGTGTCCTGTTAGGAAGCATGCAAACATTCAGTTTCCTATTGTGTGTTGGCAAGCTACAGGCGGTGCATGTTTTATGCCACAGTGTGGAATCGGTAACCATTCAATATTGTCTTCAGTTGAAACAATAGGCAATATAGGGTTTAGGGGTGAGCATGCTTTTACTTTAATAGATGATGGGGAAATATTAATTTCCCCCCAAACTGTTAATAATTTTAACAAAGGTTTGTTGCTATACTACCATGAAATATGTTCTTAGTTGCCAAGCAGGATAGATGAGGAGACTAAAAAACAATGGGGGGAGGGGGAGGCTAGAAGGGGTTATTCACAAGTGGCAGATCATGAAAGAGACCCAAAAAAGGGAAAAGGGAAATGTGGAAAATAGGGAAATGGAAAAAAATGCAATACTACCACAATCTTTAACAGGACCACCCCTCACTGTATAGAGGCTGAGGGAAACCGTAGAAACCTTTTGAGGAGTCTGCATCCTGGCAATGACTAGCTTGTCCTGGCTGGTCCTGCCTTGCTCCGGTGGTGGCTTGGCTGATGGGTTTAGCAGGATCTGCTCACCAAATGGTTTCCCTCAGCCTTGTAGTAAACTTTGCAAAAAGGCCAAGGCGAATTGATTTACTCTATCTTCCCTGCACTCCTTGTGGCTACTGTCAGAAGTGCATTAGGATTTTTTTTAATGGTAAATACAGCATGATGTATTCAGGGGCCCTCCAGCTTAGACCCCCCCCAAAAAAAAATTGTGTATCTCACTCGGTGGCCCTGGGCTGTCTTAATGCTCTCCTTTCATCTCACTTTCCATAAGAATTTAGACCAGAACAGCTGAGGATTTGTTTAGTGACTCCTTATTTGCCCAACGAAGAAAGATGTTCAGTAGCAGTTACATATATGCAACCTGCAAGTATATTTTCTCCCATCTCTGCTCTCCCAAGTTTCTTCACTATACACTCTCTCCATTGGGGTGTATTTTGCCACCAAATTTCATATTATTGCCTTAATATCAGATTTCTTCATGACATCTGGAGTGTCCTCATGGCTCCTTATTTTCTTAAATGCCATTTAAACTCAATTTATTTGTATATACTCTCTGAATACTCTTTCCCCTGTCTTCCCATATTACCTCCTTATTTATTTTCTTTTTTTCTCACTATACTTTGTGAGCTTTTCTCATAACTGCATTTTTCCCCTTCAGGGCTCGTGTTATCTATTTTCCCTGCTTAATAATATTGCCATTCCATCCACCAATATGATTATTTTGCCATGTTGCAAGTCTCCTCTACTGGCCTCTCTTGAAGATTATGCTCTTCAGTGGTTAAATGCTTTGACACAACTTTGTTCATTATAGCTACCACAATATAATGTTCCCTTTATAGCTTTGGATCCCACTCTTCTCTGCCTCTGTGTAACACAATAGGGATGAGAATGAACCTAAACATTCCAGTTTGTGGTTCAGAGGAGGCCCAAGCAGAAGCCTGGACAAATTGGCCAGTTCAGATCCATGTTTTTCCTGGCTTACAGGTTTCATAGTTTTATTTTATAACAATGAAAATATTGATGTAATAATATAAAATCAAAGACCAAATCAATACAGGTTTGCTATCAAAAGCAGCATTGTTTTAATGCCCTCAAACAGAAAATATATCATAGATTTTTCCAGTATTATTTATAACGCTTTTCAAAATCTCTTTAGCACTTTTATGATTTAATGAATTTGAGTTAATACTGGACATTTCTGTTTTTCTGAATTGTTCAAATTATTTCCTTCAGTGTGTATCATTTTTTTTTTTACTGAAAGGTCCATTTGCTATTTTGAAACACAGTCACCTGATTTTTAGCAGGTATCCTGTAGCTTTACATTTCCTCTTTGAGCAACCAGATAGAATTTGCACCTCCTTTTCATTCTTTTTCTTCTATATTAGTAATTGTTATATTTAACATTATTAGACTCAGGAAACAAACTTTGAAGCAGCCATTCTATAACAAATCATTTGCTGTGTTGTAATAACTCCATGGTGCTCAGCCCATTTTCTCACAAGGAAAATGTTACTGGAGAGCCTTTGCATGCTGGCAGCATATAGTGCCCCCTCCATATGATGTCACCAACATCCTGAGGCTGAACAGTAGCTGGGTCACAATCTGGCAATTTTTATCTCACGATTTCGGGAATCCAAAATGCTTGATTTACCACCCTAAATTGCGCGAACCACCGGTGAGCAACCAGTGAGCAGCCAGGGATAAGATGGTATGCAGGGGAAAAGGTACAATAGTCTCAGCAGCTTTGTCTTGCCCTCGCACCCACCCTCCCCTCTCCATTTCCTGCTCCAAGTAATTTTTTTTTAATGGCACGATCCATGTTGCAGCGTGACCACAAACCTACATTGTCAAAGGTGAAATAAAATCTTCTTTAAAGTGTCCATGGTCTTTTTGGGATCAGGCAAACAAAACATAGCCCTATTTCTGTTTTCCGGAGGTGGGAATGAGCTGTGAAAGGGGGGGCGAGTGATTGGGCTGCCTTCTCCCGATCATACAGGAGTTTGAGCACCTTGTTTTTAAGCCAACCACAAAATTTCTTTTCCAGCTTCAGTTACCTGTCCAGCCTTTTAACAACTGGGGCAGACAAAAACAGCCCTGTTTCTGGAGGTGGGAAATGAGCCAGGAAACGGGGGGCAGGTGATCTGGCTGCCTTCTCCTATAGGAGTTTGAGCCCCTTGTTTTAAAGCCAACCACTAGCACAAAATGTCTTTTTGGGCTCCAGTTATCATGTTCAAGATATCAGACATCCACCCAGACATAAATAAACTGCAAAAAAATATGAATTCCAAAAAAGGGGGGGTTTGCTGTATCACTCTGGCATTCTTCCATAGCAATGAGGCAGTATTGATTTCTATTAAAATGCATCTGTGTTGTGGCATTACCACATAACAATGCAGAAGTGCTGTGATTGGTGGCTTGCTGTGATTGACAAGCCAAGGATCGGAGGGAGAAGTTTATGTTGCTTTCCCTTGCAGCCTCATCAGGAGGCAAAAAGCCATGATAGGGCAGAGGGAAAATGTTAGAGTGGTCTCCCCGTGAGGAGGGCTGCGAATACGAGACACATATGTAAGCAGGAAGCCACTCAAATTTTACCCCTCCATGCAGAAATGGCCTCAGAATTTCTGCTGTTAAGGAAAGGCATTCAACATTCACTTGTTTGTTAAGAAACCTCTACACATTACAAAGGATTGCAAGTCATGCTCCAGGATACATACTTGTTTGTTTTATCTCTGAAATATATGTTGGCGTTCATTCCCTATTACAGATCAGTTTGATGTGAAGTCAAGAACAGTAGTAAAAACTGATGAGAAACACTGTTTTAATGTCCCCCAAATGACCAAAATAATGTTCAGGGATTATAATTCAGCCCTTTTTAGAATCCCTCTGGTTGTATACAGTAAGCATGATATTGAAAGATGATAGTGATAATTGTCCTTTTCCCATAAAGCTGGAACTTTGGTTTTGTCAATTAATTGTAGAGTGTAGTTTCAGGACACAGTGAGGAAAGAACTATTCTTCAAATAACATGTTACTTTAGGGAAAGGATGTGATGAATGCTACAAGCCTAGAAGGCTTGGGATGAGGGGGGGGGGGAGACAGAATAGTTGAGAGTAAGTCCATCAGTGGCTACCGTGACTATAGAAGACATTATTTAAATGAAACCTCCTAGTCAGAGGCAGATTACCACAGGCTGCTTCCTGGATGTCCTATTGGTGGGCTTTGCAGAAGCATCCAATGGGCCCCTGTGGAACATAATATACTGACACAATGGACCTTTGTCTGATCCATTTGGGCTTTTCTTATTACCTTAAAAACAGAATACTCAACTGAATATCAGCATTAATGGAAAAGTAGTCTCTCACAACAAGTTCTCCATTATTGATCTTCACTATCAGAAACATTTGATAAATGTCTAGGGAACTCCAGGATTTCCCAGGAAAGAGTCAGAAAACCCTTGTAATGGTTTATTAAATTTCTTCTGCTCCTAAATTCATTACCTCTCTTTACCAGCAGTAGTCCTAGTTAAAAAAAAAACTAATCTGGTATTTTATTAGGACTAATTTATCAGAATTTCTAGCTCTGATTTGGTTTATGTCCATGTTCCTGTAGATGCCTAGAGCGATCCTTTCCACAGAGTATCGTGTTATTCCACAGAAGAAATATGTCCCCTTTTCCTCTTTTTTGGTAACTTTGTTCCAATCCATCTTTCTTATAGTCAAGCATTTATCTCCTCCCCTGCTTTTTTTCTAATTTGCCTTCCCCCATTTCTCTATTGCTGTTGATTAATAACTGCTTGACATATCTAATCTGCAAATCTTTCATTTTCTCAGATATTGTGCTATCCACCAAAATAGCTCTTTTCATTTTAAAATGAACAATGCGATTTTTCAGGCACATGTGTGCTCCCTTTGAGTATGTCTTCTGGGAGACATAATACAAGTATTGTGCTGTAGCCTTGGATAAAAGGATTCCTCTTAATTTATGCCCTGGTCTCCTGGGTTCACTGTATTTTACAATATCACAATACAAGAGACAATATGCTTGCCGGTAAATCAGTGATCAGGATCATGGGAAAGGAGAGTAGTACTTATTTGAAGACAGAATTTAGCTATTAATTTTAAAGTTCATATTTTAAAATTACTATTCACATTAGTTTGGATGTTTTTCATGTAGAGACTAATTGTTCTTTTCGGGCTTTCATTGTGCTAACCGTCACACAATCCCTCTGAGGGTGTTTATAAACAATTTTTCTTTGTAAAACCATGGGTTTGATCATTTCTTTGGGCAGCTTGGATTACAGCACATTGCTTTTCTTTTGCTGGCAGGGAGGCTAGTCCTACGTTAGCAGAATTTGATGCAAGTATCTCTTACAAGCCTGTAATCTTAAATGAGTGACAATGTGAGTTCTTGTACTCACCCTTGCACTAAGGCTATACAAGCCACTTCTTGCTACAGCTTTAGATGCCAGCCTAGAGTCTGTTTCCAAGATCACTGCCATCACCAATTGAGAAGGAACAAACAAAAGGTGAACCAAAATGTTATTAAATCAGGGTTTCCACTGAAAACAGCACCACTGTTAATTTATTTCCTTTCCCATACTGAAACATGATTTCTTCCCTACTAGCAACAGCCAGTAAAACAGACCAAAGAAAGCAAGATGCAAAATGCTATTGTTTCAGAATCAGAGTTGCCAACTCTGGTTTGCAGGATTCCTGGAGATTTGGTAGTAGAGCCTGGGGAGGGCAGGATTTGGGAACAGGAGGGAGCTCACTGGCATATAATGGCACAGAGTCCACCCTCCAAAGCAGTCATTTCTCCAGCAGAACTGACCTCTGTAGTGTAGAAATCAGTTGTAATTCTAGGAAATCTCCAGGTGCCACCTGGAGGATGGCGACCATTCATTTAATCACAAAGGAAGTACAGAATTCATTATTTAGACAGTGGGCTGCCCATGTTTATAGTAATGCACATTTGTCTTCTGAACTTGTGAGATGAAGTTTGGCCAATGCCCAGTATGGTTAAATGATACTTGGTTTTCCGCATTCACATCCAGTTCATCATCTCTGGGACTATAGTACTAGATAAAATTAAAACTTGGGTTTTCTTGCTTTTATTTTCCCAACAGGTGTTTGTTTTGATTGTAGAACTAGATCATTAGGAAGAGAATCATCAGCTGGCTCCAGTTCTGTGCACACACCTGGGCAGCCCCACTGACAAGGGATCAGCTACACAGGTGTCACCAAGGGCAGAACTAGGAAGCAACAGGATAGTGTGGATCTAATTAAAGATAGAATTTGGCCAGCAAAATCCTCATTACTGGAGATAATGCACTAGTCAGGAAGAACACAGCTTGACTATCAGAAGAGCTGGCTTGCCCTCTTATAGAGCTGGCAGTTAGCAAAAACATCATTAGGCCTGTAAATTGAACAAACGTAATCTGGGGGACACCAAGATGAAAGCAAATATGAAACTCTATAATGCCATCTTTCAGTAGCTCTCATTTGGAGCCAACCTGCACTTCTCCATGGAGGGGGTAGCAAATTCTTCTCTTTTGCTCTTAAGAATGTCCATGCAGATAAAGAGAGAAGCCTGTAAGGTGGCCAGAAATGCTGTAAAGCATGGCACCTGCAAAAGCTCCTACATCCTCTGTTCTTACTACAGCTTCATAACACATTTTCATATGGCCTTCCATAGCAACAAAGTTTCAGTTCTTAATTTCATAAAACAACACCAGTAGATGCCTGGAACGTAATGAAGCCGACTTCTATAAAATAGTGATGAAAGTTTCATTAAACAATATTAATACAAAGAACAAAACCCATAAAACCCCCTCTTAGGCAAAATGAAACAGAGAGTGATTGGGAATGGAATACCTCAGTGTCAATCTTTCTGTAACAAATTGCTATAAAAAGAGTATACAGGGGTGACTCATAAGGGAGTCATGCCAGGATAATCCCAAATTGCTTTAAGGTGAGCAGTACCTTTCTTTTGCCAAACCATTTTTTTCTTTAAATTCTAAAAGAAAACCAGTCACAATTGTAAATGATGGTAAGGCATGGCCATGCCCAAGAGAAGACCTTAAGTGCACTTAAGCCCTAATGAAATCAACAGGGATTTAAGCAGACATTAAGGGCTATTGATTTCCATGGGATTTAAGCATGCCTGACTTTTTTCTGGGTATCTAAAAACTGGAACAGATTAGAAAGCACATACCAGTACAGTGAGTCCGTCAATCTACTGAAATATCTTTCTTGATCAACAATTTCTTTTTGGGTGGAATAAATAGAAGGGTAAAAATGTCCTGTTGGTGCATGGGAAGCTGGAGAGCATCCTGTCTGCATTTCACCCACATGCTGCTATTCCAAGAAAGAATATGAGATAATTTCTGTACAGAGGGGCAAAACACAAGCGGTTTCCCGCTTGCAAATGTGGGATGGTCAATCTCACGTTTACAGCCCTTCTCACAGGGAGACACCCTCCCTCCTGCATTTTCCCTCTGCCACGTCGCGTGGCTTTTGCCTCCTGACGAGGCTGCAAGGTAAAAAGTTCCAGATTGCCTTGTCTTGCTTACAAAGTGAAGCAAATGTCTAAGAACTTTTATTTCCACATGCACTAAGCATGCACAGCGTGGTGTAGTGGTTAAGAGTGGCAGTCTCTAATTTGAGGAGTCAGGTTTGATTTCTCAGTCCTCCACACGCAGCCAGCTGGGTGATCTTGGGCTAGTCACAGTTCTTAGAGCTCTCTCAGTCTCACGCAGCTCACAGGGTGTCTATAGTGCGGAGGAACAGAAGGTGAATGTTAGCCGCTTTGAGATTTCTTCAGGCAGTGAAAAGCGGGGTATAAAAAACAATTCTTTTTCTTCTTCTATGATAAGGTGTTGTTTCCCATACCTTTCACTGAGTTTATACCATTTCTCTCCTTCATATTACCAATTTCAATGTGAAATTATGTTAGGCTAAATTCACAGTTTATTCTTGATTTCCAATCAAACTGCTCTTCCGTAGGCATAGGCACAGTCAATAAGCCAAAATCTGGCATGAACTTGGCTGGGTTCAGAGCACACAAACTGATGTTTGGGGAAGGTGCCTTCTTCAAACATTTATCATCACTTCAAATATTATCTTTTGAATGCCAACAAGCATATGCACATACATGCACACACACCATATTGTGTGCATACTTGTGTATGTAGGTGCTTTTCTGGCACCACAGTAGCAAAAAGTAATATCAAATCTTGAAAATAAACTCTTTGTATTGGAAATGTTTGTATTAGTTTTTGCTACTCTAGTGCTAGAAGAATTCAACTGCCAGAGAGTCCAGGGTGGAAGAGTGATCAGACTCAGACTGATGAGAGATTCTAATTCAAGTCCTGTTCAGCTAACTGTGACATTGTGAGCCAGTCACTTTTACAGCCTATCTTTAAATGGGGGAGGCACTCACTGGCTGAAGGGCAGAATAAAGATAGACAGAAAAGAATTTTTAATGGCACACAAAGGGATAGTTTTGAACAACTTTTCAATTATATTTCTGTGTCCATGTTGCAACACAAGTGTGTATTTTCCCTAGGACCTAGAATCAGGGAAGTGTGTATCCATGGGACTTAGAGAGAGAGAGAATTTCTCTCTCTCTCTCTTTCTCTCTCCCTCTCTCTCTCTCTCTTGCTTGCTGTCTTCCTCCTCCCCCCTTTCTCTCTCTCTCTCTCTCTCTCTTCTATGGGTTTTATTCCTCAAACCTCTGCAAAACGAAACACAAGATTCTCTAAACAAAATCATAAGAGTAAACAGAGAACATATCATATTTGAGGTAATGCTGAGGAATCTACTCTTCTAACGATGAAACAGCAAAAGTACCACCCTGATATATGTGTACATACACGTCTAGATTATTTTTTGCATGTTTTTACCAATGCATGGGAGCTGGGGTTACTAACTACCAGGTGGTGTTGGAGATCTCCCGGGATTGCAGCTGATCCCCTGAGACTGAGAGCAGTTCACCTGGAGAAAATGGCCACTTTCAAAGGTGGATTCTGTGGCATTGTACCCCATTGAAATCCCAAACCTCACCCTCCACAGGCTCCACCCCAAGATCTCCAGATGTTTCCCAAACCAGAGCTGGCAACCTTAATGGGAGTAAATGTTTGCATCAGCAATATAATCAGCAAAAGTGTATATATAAAATCTACCATTCTCCTTAAAACAGGTAGTTTCCAATTAAAATTGTACATACACACACTGAAAACCACCAGAACTTTTAAAACAAAAAATCTATCTATCCCATCAGGTACAATTTGGTGTCAATAATAAAAATAGCAAAGCGGTATATCCTGTACCATCTTGTAAACAGAGATAATTCACCAGAGAAAGTAAAGCAGTCTCCATTCCAAAACCAGGTCTGAAGTCTGGGGCAGATAAGTCATCCAGAAGGTTCTGGGGTTGCTCTGCAGTCTTATCCCAAAAAGGCAGGTTGCAGCCCAGAATTGGCTAGAACCTTTTGATCTGAAAAAAGTTTTCTTTAATAGAGGATGCACTGCTGCCTCATTCAAATACCCTTGGGAAAACATTGTCAGATAATAAGGTGGAAATGATTTTCATTAGAGGCTCCCTCACCCCATCCTGGCAAGCTTTTATTAGCCAGGGGGAACAATGGTCCAAAATATGAGTGGTGGCCTTCACAACTCCTACAGCTTTGTTAACATCCATCAGGACATCCGTAAAAGGACCAGACACTGCACACTTATGATGTCAAGGAGGTAAGAGGGGGAAACAAATGGATGGAACAAAACATTGATGCAAATTGTGCTCCTTCTATGCCAGAATTCATTTTAAATACTCCTTTACTTTAAAAGGAAAATAGGTTAATGCAAAACAGAAAGACCTTGCGGATCAATAAAAGAGGAGAATGGAGGGAAATCTGTACATCTCTAAAGATAATAGCCCTTACCTCCAACCAAAAATCCCTCTTTTGCTCCTCCTATAACCCTCAAACTCAGCTAATATTTCACGATATTCATGCATTTTCAAGCATGGATAAAATGTAACAGCGTCTTGCAAGCTTCATTTATTCTTTGCCAACTTTAATTTTAGAGTCTCTGCAATGTTATCTTTTCAGTGTGACTTTCCCTGGAATCTTCAACCTTTGCTCTTTTAGTAAATGTCAGTTTCAAAAGCTTCATTTAGAGTTTCTACATAGTAATGCAAAAGTGACAGTGGGTTAAAATTTCTTGGTGTGCAAGCCATGGTACATTCATGGAACAAAAGCGGGAATGCCTTTCATGTGTTTTCCTGCAATCCAATGCTTTCCAGCATCTTCATATCATTCAGACTATTAACTGCATCAAGGTTTTGTTTTTGTTTTTCATATGTTAAGTGGGAAGCAGTAATTGCCAACATGAATTAAGTTTTGTGAAGGATGTAAAATGTCCCCAGTGGAATAACAAATGTACTATTAGTTCTAGCAAGATGACTGCCCATACGCTGAAGTACCTTTCTTTTTCCCCAACAGAAGATCAGATGGTAAACTATTTGGGGCAGGGGCCTATCCTGTTTGCTGAGGAATGACTCTAAAGCAGGGGTATTCAACCTGTGGTCTTCCAGATGTCCGCGTTTGCTGGCAGGGGCTCATGGGAATTGTAGTCCAGGAACATTTGGAGGACCACAGGTTGACTACCCCTGCTCTAAAGCACTGTGTACATGACCGATCCCCAGTGTGGCATTTGCAGTCATCATAGCTTCCTCTAGCACCTTTCCTAACACTTGCCAAGTATTTTAAGAAGAAAAAGTATTTATAGAAAGCAGATTAGGCCAGGTGAGGCTTTTCCCAAGCAAGGACTGGCTACTGGAGATCTCATTGGCTGTGAAGATAAAAGGCATCCAATTAGACAGAACTTCTGCCTGAAACATTGAAGAGTTAATGTAAGAGTTAGGCATAACTTTGATCTCTGTCATTATATGATTTACTCCACCTCCTACGGCAGCCATTTTGTCATTCCCTCAGTAGCAGAATGTCAAAGGTGCCGACATGTTCAGAAAAATTGTCCTCTGGTGTACATTTCTGACATGCATCAGTAATCCACTTGTATGAGAAAAAAGGACTGCTGCCAGACAGTTGAGGTGGAAGTGAAATGTGCAAAGCAGAACTGTTAAGTAGGGCATTCTTCTAGAAGTAGCAAGGCTGTGGTATAATGGTTCAAGTCCCAGGGTGAGTTTTGTTTCTTTCTTTATAACATTTTTATGCCACCTTTCCACCTAAATGGAGCCCTCAAGGCAGCAAATATTAGAATTTGGTCACTTGGAGTCACTTGGGCACCACCACAGAAAGTGTGTGAGTATGGACAGTTGCTAGTATTACCTGTTTGAATTGAACCTGTTAAAAGATAGAGTGTCTGCACGCTGGTGGCGCAAATGCGCATATGTAGACCTGCCTCGCGTGCATGTTTGTGCCCGGCAGGGCCTCAAATGCACACACATGGCAGTTTCACGCACACATGCGCAGAGCTGCCATGCATGCACTTTTGTGCCACCGCCGGGAGTGCAAATGCGCATGCGCGGCAGGCCCGCACATGCGTGCATGCACAAAATTGCCGCATGTGTGTGTTGGTGGCCCTGCCGGGTGCAAACACGCAAACCCAAAAGGGGTTGCGGACCACTGATCTATAGCATCTGGATCTATATAACATCTATATAGCATCTGGATACAGAAATATGGAGCTGGGTGTCATCACTCTATTCATGACAGCCTGTTTCACAACTATGATTTCTTCCCCCTAAGAGATCACTGATGTGGTCACTGATGGCTTGAAATGGGGATTAGATAAATCCATAGAAAATAGGATTATCAGT
Source organism: Paroedura picta (assembly GCF_049243985.1). NCBI lineage: Eukaryota > Metazoa > Chordata > Lepidosauria > Squamata > Gekkonidae > Paroedura > Paroedura picta. The sequence goes on along the minus strand of NC_135372.1, from coordinate 57,222,375 downwards.
GTCTAGTAGCCATTGTGACAAAAGAATCCCCATATTCAGAGTCAGTAAATCTCTGCATACCAGTGTCAGAAGGCAGCTATAGGAGGAAGCCTGGGTCTCTATGCCCTGTTGTTAACCCTCCAGAATAGACAGTTGGCTACTACATGAGACAGGATGCTGGACTAGGTGGCCTAACAAGGCACCTTACGTTCTTTTCAGACATATTATTGCTCTTTCCAGGCCTAGTTTTGCAGAGCTATCCCAGCTACATCTCTTCAGGGCTACAAGGGACAACAGCAACTGAGCATCGATTTCTTTTCCAGCTAGAGATCTTGTTGCAGCTGCTTCTGTCTTACCAGAATGTGTAGGACATTTTATGTCTCAGCTCCAGTGGATGAGGTGGTGCTTGCAGCTAGGCCACAATGGCCGGCATTAAAGAGTCAGTGGAAGCAATTCACTCAGTCTCATTGTCTGCAATGAGAATTGTAGTCCTGTTACAGCTGCAGTAAGCTCTGCTGGTGCCAAGAAAAAGCCTGTTTAGGCACATTGGTACAGCTGGGTGGCTTGACCATGCCTGGGTTATACGAATGTAACCCTTGGTAGGGAGGAGCATGTCAGTTTCATTAGTCAAGTGTCTTCAGAACCAAGATTTTGCCTGGAATGCTCTCTTCAAAACAATTGGATCGATCCATTGAAAACATACGATGGTGGTGATATTGGTCAGTTATCAGTCCACTGTGTATGTCCATTCCAGTTTTTCTGCCCTTTGTTCCCTGTTGTTTAATGGGTCTGTTCCCTGCTCCTATTACGAGTTCTCAGAACTGTGCTAATGAAAAGACTACGGACAAGGCAGGATGTATGTAACATGGCACTTCCTTTTTTCATGGCCTTTTATTACTTCCTGTTGTGGAAAACATTGGTCTTTAAAGGATAATTTTCTAAAATGCTGCATTTGATTCCCTCAGACCACCCCGCCATACACACAGACGCAAAAGCAGAGCTCTTCTGAGAATTGGCGTATTTTTCCCCCTCTGTTTTGTGCTTGGAATGCATTTACATCAGTACTTGATACCCACATTTTTCAATGTAGCACACCTGAAGTGCTTTCCACTCACCTCATCATCCCCAGCGTTGGTGTGGTGCCTGCAAAACAACATCCCACGGAAACATGCTGTCGAGTGCTCTTCTTTGGCCGTAAAACAACCTTGGGTATCTCCAAAGTGTTTCAATAATGCTTTTTCTCTCCCTTCTCACTTCTCCTCCTAGGATGTAATTGGAAAAGCACTGCGGTATATTGGAACATATGGAGAGCTCAGTAATGCCGAGCAAGTTGTGGCTCTGATTGATGAGGAAATGTGTATCAACTGTGGCAAATGCTACATGACCTGCAATGATTCCGGCTACCAGGTAAGAGCACAGCTGTAATTAGCAAAGAAAAGAAAAAAAAGCAATTGGGAGTTATCTTTTTGCTGCTGAGGCAGGAGGAATCCACTGTCTGCTTGAAGGGGATGTGGGAAAAGGAGATTTACAAGATACTGGAAATTAACACTGGCACACTCCCAGGTACAGACTGCATGAATTGTGTCCAATCCATTCACTGTGGTTGTCAATAAAGCAGGGTTCTTAGAGACCTGAGATGCATGCAGTGCTCCTGCCACCCGCCAACAAGTATTCTTCACAGAATCTATTGCTGAGCTGGTGTGTTCTTCCCAACATTGCATGCTGTCATAAGCTGTTGTTGGCTGATGCATTCAAATCTTACTGGAGCTAAATAAGAGATTTTCCAGTGGCTCCCTGTGATGGTCCATCTATTTAAATTGATTTAGAGCCTTAGAGTTGAAAGTTGTCTTATAGGCTACCTAATCCCTTGCTCAGTTCAAGAAATCCCGCTGGAGCATTCCTGACAGATCGATGTCCAGGCTCTGCCAGAAGACTTCCAGTGATGGGGAGACAACTTTCCAACCCAGCCCCTCACATAACTTTCCCTCTTCCATGTGGTAGCTTTTCAGGTGTTTCAAGAGCACAATCACATCTTCCTTTAAATTAAGCTTTCATTATCTGACTACATGAATGTAGAGTACTCTTAAGCTGGTACAAATTATTGCCAAGAAGCAATGGGCACAAACTGGTTCACAAGCCAAAATCTGGCCCAAACGGGCCAGTTCAGAGCCCTCAACTGATGTTAGGGAAGGACGTTCCCTGAACATTTACCTGAATGTTGACTGGTTTGATTTGACTGTTTTGGCCATTTAAACCTAACAGCTGAGTAGAAGGAGTTGCAGATGACCTGTTAGATTTAATTGACTGCAAGCCATTTCACTGGTCAGTTTCCCTTCCCCCTGCTTCCAAGTGTGTGTGTGGGGGGGGAGTGTAATGGGCCAGTGAAAAGGCAGTCAGGCATTTCAGTCTAACAGATGATGGGTGCACCCAGTTCCACTTCCTCTGCTTCAAAGTGAGGGGATGCAAAATGAACAGATGCAATGGCTGCCAGCCTTTTAAACCTAGCAAACAGAAAGGCAAGTCACTATCCACAGTTAACCAGCAAGAAATAATAATAAGTGGTGTATAGGCAAAAAATTAAATTTATTTGCTCATGTCTCTGGCATGTTTCTTTATATTTTCAACATGTTCATTCAGCAAAACAAAAATTCTTCTTCCAAATTCATTATGTATTCAAGTAACTGTGCTCTCAAGAAATTAACTATAAGGGAGTCAAAAGGGGGTCTGGGTTAAGATTACCTATTTCCCCTCTCTTCTCATATATCAACAATAGTAATTCCTGAATGAATAATCACCTCTTAATATAAATTGGCCAAACTGCTCATATGTTTTTCCAGGGATCCATATCTTGCTAAATAACATCCCCTTTTTAAACCTAACAGTTGGGTGGGGTGGGCTGGCCCCACCCACCCACTGGTAGATTTAAATAGCTGTGAGCCATTGAACCTGAGAATTTCATGCACACATATACTCTGAAGTGGAGGAAGTGAAACAAGTAGTTTAAATGGCTGCCAGACATTTAACCCTTCCCTAGTGATTCAGCCAGGAGAAAGAAGAAACTAAGCTAACTGGTTTGATTCAGGGCCTTTTGTCTTGGTTCAGTTTGGGGGCTACCCAGATTTTTTTAGGTTCATACCCATCTCTATTGTCAAGCTTCCTCTTTGGTAAAGGTCTTTGGCCTAGAAACCCTTCAAGAAGCCTGGATATATATAACGTTCCTTGGTAAACCTTTTCTAGTTTTCATTCTCTCTCAGTCAGCATTTCAAACTGGCAGCAACCTGAAGTCTTGCCAGTGTATCACTTTTCCCTTTGCTGTCTTGGTCAGATCTGATTTGTATGTTGTTGTAAGGTTAGCTGGCAGTGCACATGCTACCCTCAGTGCCTTCAAGCAACAAGCAAGCTGTTTGTAAAGTTCATTTTTAGATATCAGAGGTTACTGCAAATAAAGGCCTGGAGCTGAACAGCCTGTCGGAGTCCACAGAGCTATTTCCTGAGAAAAGGATTAATGCAAGTAAACGGGAAGTTTAAAACAAGTTTCGCACAAAAGAAAATGGTGGAAAGAGAAGAGCTACCAGCACTGAATGTTTTACAGATTCTTATTATCAAGGACCATCATAGCCTTATAAAAATATGCCATGTTATAGTAATGGTGCTAAAATAATTTAGTTTAGTTTCTACAGCAATAATGTGATTTTGTTTTCAAAACCTGCTAATCATTTTACAGGTTAGTTCTATTAAATGAAACAAAGAATGCAGTTATGACAGCTACTTAAAATGCATCGCAAGACATCAAAATAAGGAAAGATATGTTTGTCCAGACCAGATAAAAATTTCTATCCAAAGTAGTACAAAACAGCCATCTCTGAACAAAAGTCCTGTATCCACTTAATCAATATGTTGAAACGGGTTGTGGAAGCTTGTCCAGGGATCTCATCCTGTGAAGTTGTTTCTAAACTGGCTGGTGAACGTTATAGAGATGGTCCTTGTATTCCTGTGGTTCTCCTTCCTGGTATGATTTCAAACAGTGTGAGCAGTGAATCTCCCAAAGAAGTAGCTACTGTTGGAACATCTGGGTTGGAACATCTGGGCTCCTTTTTGGAGGGAAGCCTTTACAAAACCCCTGACTGGTATGAAGGCTCCTGAACTGAAAGCAATGGCCATGATGTATACATATAGGGAACCCAAGGGAACTTCTGCCGTCAGGATGGCTGTATGCCCTGCTTTCCTCATTCTCTGGACCAAGCCAAGTAACTTAGCCAGCAGATCAGTCCTAGCCTCCTATCTCCAAGGAAAATCAGAGCAACTCTGAGGAAACTGTCACAGTGACTGGCATTTGGAGTAAACAGTTTGAGGACTGTAGCTTACAAACACAGGTTAACCACACAGACTAGGCTTTGAATTGTCAGCTGTTGTATGGAAAATTCCTGGAGATTTGTGGGTTGCACCTGGGAAAGGGAGAGCTTAGTGCCATAGTGCCATAGTCCACCCTCCATTTCTTTATTGCTTTATTCATTCTTTTGATGTATATACTGCCCCTCACTATGACGGGGAAAGGACATGGGCTTGTGAAAGGGGTATACCTCAGTACTGCCCCCAAAAAGGGGTGTCATGGCAAGGGGTGATTCTTCCTGCTGCCCCTAATGGCCAATCAGGCCCTGCTCCAGGGGAAGCTTTCTTGGTAGTCTAGAGATCAGTTGTAATTCTGGGAGAACTCCAGGTTCTACTTTGTGGCTGGTGATTCTCTGTTCTTTCATATTCGATTTTTTCGGAACTTACCTATGGGTTTGTTTTTGTTTGTTTTTTAGCTGTCAGGAAAAACTGGGAAGGGTGACTTACAAGCCATTTTCAAAGGCTTACATTGTACAAGTATGGTCATGAAAGAGCCGAGACTTTTGGAAGCTGTCTGCCAAATGTATATTTTCACAAACCCAGATTCATTGCTGTGTAATGGATGACCCTTGTGGAAATAAATTATGTACCACAAGTGCTTAAATGCTAGTATGCCATGAAAGATGGACTCCACATAAAATAAAAATATCTTTATAGGACTTAAACATCATGGGCACAGTTTGTCCTAAGGCTGATTCTGTTTTTAGCTTGGGCGAGGCAGGTGGGGAAAGGGAAATACATTTTGACTAGGGCATGATTTAGTTCGGCATTTTAATTTTTCGCTATGCATTATCTTACCAGTTAAGACCGTTGCTATAGCTGCAGTGCAGCTTCAAACAAAGATGTCTCCGAGCACCTCAGCTACAGGAAATACAGATGCTAAAAATGGGGTTGTTTTTGACCTTTTCTGTGAGTGACATCAGTGCTGTTTATTTCTGCTTGCAGGCTATACAATTTGATCCAGAAATCCACCTGCCCACTGTTACCGACCGTTGTACAGGCTGCACTCTGTGTCTCAGTGTCTGCCCTATTATTGACTGCATCCGAATGGTTTCCAGGACAACCCCTTATGAACCACAGAGAGGCCTGCCCTTAGCAGTGAACCCAGTGTGCTGAGGTGATCAGACCAGCAGTTAAAGTGAATCTTACATTTGCTTGATTCTATTGATTTGCTTTCTAATTAGTACCAACAACTCCAACTATGTTGAAAAAGAAAAAGAACCTAATGATGGCGGCCATTATAACACTGGCTGTATTTACCAATCTCTTTTTAGAAACTTCACACAAAGAACAGATTGTCAAATATTAGGGTTTTTTTAAAAAGAAGCCTAAACTTTTATAAATATATATAAATTCTTAGTTGCTGTGATAATTTGGATTGGGGAAAAAAACAATGCACAATATTAGGGGAGATTTTGCTAACCAAGTGAAGCCAACAGATAGACAAACTTAGTTGCCAGAGAAACATGGCATAATTATACATTCTGTTTCATTCTTATTTTTTACAAAAAAAGATGTAATTAACTGCATAACATACAAACAAAGCAATATGGGTGTGTGTGTGTTTTACAAAGAGATATAAAAAGAGTTTTTAAATAGCATTTTTGAACTATCAATCAGTTTCGACTGCATCAGCATATGGCATGGTATTACCTTAATTCTCCCTAAATTCGGCTTCTGACAAGGCACTAAAAATAAATTTCCAAACACATTGTGCTTTTCAGCATTTAATGTTGTGCAGCAGGTAGCCAAGTTTCTTTGCCTCTGTTCACTGTATTCTTCCAAATATAAGCCCCCCCCCCACTCCCTCAAGGGTCTTATTGAGTTTAGTTGCATAGGGTATGCCACTTGGCAGATGAAATGGACAATGTTAGGGACAATTGCTATGGACTATTGTAGACTGACTTGACACAGATCATACAAGGTACACACAGGAGGGAGGAGGGCTTGGACTCAAACTCAATGGAGGCCTCCCATTCAGACACTTGTTAGTATTCTGGCATTAGTTTTGAGATTTGTTTCTATTTGCATCTGGTATATTTTTTTATGGCTGGTCCTCAAAGCTCTGCCTTGGATGACCCAGACTAGCCTGATCTCATCAGATTTTGGAAGCTAAGCATGGCCAGCCCTGGTTAGTATTTGGACAAGAGACCACCAAGGCAGTCCAAGTTCATCATGGAAGGGAGGCAATGCCAGTCTCATGCCTTGAAAACCCTATGGTGTCATCATAAAGAGGCTGTGATTTGGTGGCACTTTACACAAACACACAGAGGAGCCTCAAAAACTTTAAGTGGCCAGGACCTCTCTGTACATCTGCAAGGGCTGGCATATGAAACTTTGATTTCATTAAGGCTAATACCACTCACCCACTTGCCTGTGCCTCTTCAGTTCCTTGACCTCTAGCATGAACCTGTGATGCACCAAAAAGCTTGCAAGGTGACAGCCCTCTGGGGGATTGGAAGTGAGATGCAGGAGGAGCTTACAGGGTTGGAAATGTTCAGACATGTTGCAGCATACTCTGTGTGATGGCGTCATGTCTGAAGCCGATGGGGAAAACAGGATTCCACTGAAGTCAGTAGGGATCCCCCAACACATCCATAGAGTCTTGTCAATGTGCCCTGCCCAGCTGTTATTTTCAACTTCATAGTAAGACTGTCTATTTCACTATAAGGCTGTGGGGAAAAAGCACACTGAAGTTATACAAGCATTCTAAAGCTCTGAGAAGGTATCTCATCAGTTTTGTAATGGTCAGCTTCTGCTTTTGTCTGATGGCTTCTGTTTTAATATTGTAAGCCACCTGAAGCAGGACTCTAATGAGACAACATCAAAATATTCTAAATAAATAAGAGCTATACTAGCTGCAGTGGAGCAGTGGAATTAGCTGCCTAAGGAGATGGTGAGTTCCCCTTGCCTTTTAGCAGCACCTGGACAGATACCTATCCTGTATGATTTAGGCTAATCCTGCATTGAGCAGGGGGTTGGACCAGAGGGCCTCTTCCCAACTCTATTATTGGTAAATAAGTTTTTGAGTACGTGGGAAATAGTTATAAACTGGGAATTTACAACTAAAAAAGGCCTTTGCAATACATGGCAATGATATACATACAACTATATACCAAAGAAATTTAATCCAAATTTGGTTGTGTGTTGGTTTAGAGTATAACTACAGTAAAAGAGATGTGTGCATAGCCCAGCACTCTAAAACAGCAGGTTAGCATCAACTTATATCTCATTCTCAGTTGGGAGTTTTCATATTCTTATTCTTTTCTAGCTGCTTTATTCCAAAGAAACCATAAGAAAACCATATGTTGTTCAATATTTGAAGTAGTAAATAATGTATCTGTTCATTTCCTTATACCCTCTGCCATCAACTGGAAATATTGATTATGCATATTAAATAATGCTTTTGTTCAAATATGTGTTCATTTATATACTTACAAATAAAATTAGAATTGAGGACAATATGGAACTTGGTTTACTGTTTATTTTTGTGTGTGTATGTGCGCATATGTTCTTCCAAAGTCTCACAAATTTGCTATCATTTTAAAATCAGTTACCCTCAAGGAGCCCCACCATATCTATGTGTTTGGATTTGGAACAGACTGAAGGCAGACAATATTTTTTAAGGGAGCTGAAAGTTAGTGTCCTCATTTCCTCTAGCATGAATCATCGCAGGTCAAGCAAGTTTTGCAAGTTTTTGAAACCTCCTAAAAACTTAGCAAAGACAATCGCAAAATATGACAACACATCACTGTCAATTATGACTTGTCAATATAATTTTAACTGACATAGAGAGAGCTGGTATATACGACCATGGTTAATCAAGATCAGACATGTTGGAAAATTTGTAGTGAACAGGTTCACCAAGCAGACCCCCCCTCCCCACTCCCTCAGTTACAGTACCCATGTGGCAATCTTAGGGTTGCCAGCTGGGAAATATCTGGAGATTTGAAGAACTAGAGCCTGGTGAAGGCAGCGCTTGGGAGGGTAATGACTTCAATGGGATATGATATCATAGAGTCCACCATCCTAAGCAGCCAGTTTCTCCTGTTGAACTGATCTCTGTCCCCTGGAGATGAGCTGTAATGACAGGGAGTCTCGAGCCACAACCTGGATGTTGACAGCCATACGCAAGTTGCAGATCTCTTCACCTCCATGTTCTTTGACCAAATTCACTTCAGCCATATACCATGCCAAGCAGTTTTCTTTTGCTCAGCCTAAGAACTAAACTACTTGTTATACCAGAAAAGAGGCAGTATCCCCTGGGATCATGTTCATCTGAAGGCACACTGAGAAACCCAAATAGTATTATCCAACTTAATATTTTTACTCTGTAGTTTAAAAAAAATGAAGGCATCACTGGCTGAGGACAGGGGAGGGCTAACATCTGCAAAAAAAGCCATCTCACGTGAGAAATCCATGCAATCATACAAATTAACAAATGCATTATTTCAGATGTATCTGAACACCTTGCCAAATAATCAGTTCCTTGCATGTGATCAGCCAACACACATAAGCCAAACAGGCAAGTGTTTGAGTATAACTAATCAAGAATGTTTCACAGGTGATATCCTGAAACAGCTCTTGTTGATGCATACATTTTTTCACATCCTTAGGTCAATCTGCTTTTTTCTGATCATCTTTCCATACCAGAAGAAGGGCTTGTGCTATTGTTTATGTGATCGCTAATCCTGGAATAGAATCAGGTTGTCATACATCTGAAATACAGCCAAAATCTGCACCTGACTGCTATTGAGGTTAAGTGCAGCCATTTTCTTAATCATTTTTGATGGGTTCTTCTCTTCTTCCTTCTTCTTGTTGGCCGAAAAAGCAGGTTGAAAATAACGAACATGATTTATATGGATCATTCTTCTGTTATAATAAATAGAAATAGTATTTGAGAAACAAAATCCCAACACATAGCAGTATATTTCACATCTCTTAAGAGTGCCCCCACTTTGCCCAGTACCTCCACCCCACCCCAGAAATGAAATTATAATGTATTTTGTTGTTGTCACACACAGCATTTTTCACCTCTTCAAATTTGCTTAGTGTACAAGCTTCTTTCTGTGGATGCTCTTATGCTCACATAGGCCCCAAGATGAAGAGTGGTATCTTTCCCTTTTCATTTAGCCAGCTTTTCTAAAGATTCGTACCAACTGTATCTTATGAACCCCCAGTTTGTCCTGTCAAAGAAATTTTTTTTCCTATTCAGTAAGTCAGTTATATGACTTTTTCTCCATTAACTCTGAGTGAAAATAAAGCATACTCTCCTTATTGTAGAACAGTGAGGAATTCTGAGGGGGGAGGTTGTGTCATACTGTTACAGCTTGTACTCAAATCAGATGAGAGATCTGCTTGAGAGCACTTTGGAGAACATTGGAGAACAACGTAGGCCTTAAGAGTCTGTGTACAGTCTCTTGATCTCCTTTAGAGGCCTTCTTGATGAATAATATCCCACAGGTTTCTATAGGAAGTCTGCTTTATAACTCTCTCCCCTAATGACAACAGTTAATAGAGACCAAAACAAAATGGTGGATATATTTCCAAGCTGTATCAAAATGTTCTTTCTATTCAGCAACTTCCCTTGAGAACCTCAAGAGATAGCAATAAACGAACCACCTGCTGTGTAGCGTTATCTTATTCTGCTTGGTTACAGGGTTACTAGAACTTGCTACAATGTAGAGAGTGTTCTTAATTCAGAACCAATACACTTATTGAATGGCAGGAGGACACCTTGGGCTTAAGGTAGACGCACACACATATCCATTGGCTTAAACAAGGCCACAGATTTATTAATAATTTTGCAGGAGTGTTGGCACAGCATGGGAGAGGAAGCCCGACTTGCAGTCAGCTGACCATAATAACCTGGTACCCAGCGGCACCCTGATGCCCACCCGGCTCCCCTGCCAAGAATGCGTGTTCCCTTGCCACTGGATTCCCACCGTAGGGCAGTGTTCCACTTGGGGTGCCAAGAGGAACTTCTCTGGGTCTCCTGCAGGCCACCCGGCATGATAAATCCTGGGGTGCCAAGGAGAGGCACCCACCTCCCTTGGTTCTACCCTGGGCTACCTGGCACTGCGAGCCCCATGCCTCCCCTGCTGGGTCGGCCCTGCTTGCAGACCTGCCACCTCATAAAGAGGTCCCTAACCTGGGGAGTCCGATGTGCATATTGAACTCCCCCCAAACAGCTGTGGCAGAATGCAAATCAAATACAAGACAGTGGCCCACACCAAACTACAAAATGATGAATTGTTATTAGGTGCAAAGTCTTGTCCGACCCATCGCGACCCCATGGACAATGATCCTCCAGGCCTTCCTGTCCTCTACCATTCCCCGGAGTCCATTTAAGTTCACACCCACTGCTTCAGTGACTCCATCCAGCAACCTCATTCTCTGTCGTCCCCTTCTTCTTTTGCCCTCAATCGCTCCCAGCATTAGGCTCTTCTCCAGGGAGTCCTTCCTTCTCATGAGGTGGCCAAAGTAATGATGAATACTATGAATCAAGTACTAATTAGTAGGATTTATATATTTGTAGAACTCTAACTCTTAACTTTTTGAGCAAAGAAAAACTAATTGGACACAACCAAACTCTGAAATTGGCAGAATTAGTTCTTTTTCTTACAAGATCTTGGCAGCCAGACAATTTAAATCTTCTCTTAATTTATTATTTGTCAAAACTCTTGCTAGCACTTGGCATCGTTGGGATTTTGCACCCCTCCAGCAGATTTTTTTTTTTAAAACCTTTCACAAATCCAGCTAAACATGACACTGCTCCCTGACTTTGAGGTACTTAACTTTCATTTAGCATCGTGTTTTTAATTGCCAGTGATGTCTGATGTTTGAAGCCTGCCTTTGAAATCTTCATTGAACCCCCAAGATAGATTGTTGCCTTTCACTTCAGAAATTGGCAGCCAGAGTACTGAATACCTCCTTTGAGCAGTCCACAATTGATTGACAGGTCATCATACAAGAAAATGAAAGCAGAGCGTAGTCTTGAACGCCAATTGTTTCAGTTCCTCATGAAGACTTTTGGCTACTTCTAATCATAGTTCAGCTTAACAGGAATGGGAGAGGCTCTGTTCTAATAATTGAAGGCTGTGTCCAGTTTAGGTGTGATTGTGCTTCCCACAAAAATATGAGAGTACATAAGGTCATACCCATCTACATGGCAAAACCATTTGAGAATAATTATTATTAATTAAGAAAATATAATTATTATTTATTCACATTAATAATAAAAGCAATCAACCACTGATTTATTTCCCAAAATCAAGCTTACTGTATATAGCAATTGTGTTTTCTTCTTCTTTGGCAGTGTGATGTGTATTGACACACAATCTGACTCACTAAGAAAACTTTGTCACAAATTTTGACCAGTTTGTGGTTTGTGAAGCAATACTTGTGGAAGGGCTCCTGGCACAAACATTCCATGAAATTTGGGGCTGTTAATAGCAGTTTGTGTTGGTTTATGAATGGATACATTTTCAGATAGACTGTGTCCATTTAACGGTTTACAAAAGTCCAAGGCAATTGGAGGAGAAGTCTCCAGCCTTGGAGACACCAGTAGGAGCCCTCCAAAGTTTCACAGCACTTTAACAGATTTCCCATTGTGTTCTATGGGATCAGAAAGCTAAATATTCACTCAGTTCATCTCCACAGCCTTGACTGAATGAGGACCCACATTTTAATTGTGATTCGTGCCCCCTGCTTTTGTGATTCCTGGCTGTGGGTTTTAGGTGGGCTCAGGGCTCTGAGCCACCCTGCCTCTCTGATCAGTAGGGATTAGCTACTGGGCTCCTTGGCTGAGGATTCATGTTTTATACCCTCCTGAATGGGAACACCCCTATTGAGGTTTGGATGTTAGGAGTCCTCAGGGCTCATGGCCACACAAGAGAAGTTGGGCCTGATGACAGCCTTGACTGATCAGACTCAAGGGTCTTGTTATGTCTGCCGTTCTATCCTTCAAAATCTGCTCTTGGAGAATTGTGGGTGGCTTAGCCAGCCCAACAGATGTTTCTTTTGCTCCACGCAGTAGAAGAGTCACACCATGGGTTGTGTCAGGCCTTTATTTCTTAAATAAGAAAGCCAAAAAATGAGGAGCAGCCTGTTGGGGCTGGATGCTGCCCCCATCCATCTCCCAGTGATCCAGGAGAGCCCAGGCACTCACCCACCCTCTCCCAGTCATCTCAAGATGCCTCTGATACCTGGGCCTCCCAGCAGGAACTTACCCAAGAGACTATGGAGGAGGAGATACTGGTGGTGGAACATGGATTGCCAGCTGAGGCAGTCACCAGCAGGGTGGAGAAGGAGAGATGCTGCAAAAAGATGCTGAGTGTCAGCGGGAAAGAAGTAGTGGCAGCACAGCCTCTGGACTGCTATTTGTTTTCCAGTTTTCTTGTGCGGTCCTTTTAAAGTTTAGAGGGACTACACAAGAAAGCCTGAAACAGCTGAGTGGAAAGGAGTGCCCTCAGCTGCTCAGCTGTTTTTGCAACTTTCTGCTGGAGCAGAAAACAGGGGTTTAAACTCCTTTAACTCAGAGTCCCTTTATATCTCTGCTTTCTGTTCTCAACTTGAACCAGCATAAAACCCATGAACTGCCTTAAAGGTGTGTGGAACATGACAGTAGACTTGACATGAAATTTGGTTTGTGAACCTTTAACAGGGCAAAATTCATCACAAGTTTTGTTTCATGGTTCAGTTTATGCCCATCCATAGTCATGAACCTCACAAAGCAAATCAGTACATTTAGCGTCCAAAAATTTGTGTCAGTCTATGAACTTAACCCTATTTTCATGGGTCATGCCCATCTCTAATATTGACCCAAATCCATTCAATTTTCTTTCTGTATGACATGGGACAAGGAAATAATTAAATGTCATCAGCATTGATAGGAAACCAGCTTGGCAAAATCTAACTCCCATCACACTATGTACATTTCAGCCTGGAATCCACCCAATCTCCCAGGTAGGCTTCCTTCTCATTTTCTATGCCTCACATCTTGGAATCCTACTACAGTAGTTTCAAGACCTTCAGTAAGGAGGAAGGCGGAGCCATGGCACTTGGATAGCTCGAATACTTCGAGCTCCTGTTCCACTGAGGGTCAATCGCTGCTGTGATTGACAGAATCGGGTTTTGGGTACGCTAACCCACCTACAATCTTCTCAGAAATTCCTTGTGAATCTCTGGGGCCTCTCTGTTCCGCAGGGAAATTAATCTCCCACTGGAACGTAAGCTCAGTGTGCACAGGGTCCAGCAAGCGCCGTCCGCCATTTTAATATCCTTTCCTCCTTTTCCTCCTTTTTCAACTCTGCAATCTACAAAGCTTATTTTAATCTACAAAGCTAATTGGATACCTCCCAGCAAGACCTTCGACTCACCACAACTCCGGAGTGAAAACATCTGGCAGACATCAGATCGAGCCTACAAACAGTGAGTGGGGTTTCCCCCGGCACCCTCTTCCCTGGAATGAACTCTCGGCGTGGAGAGTTGCTTTCGCTAATCCAAACAAGCTAGAGTGACAGGAAGACGATTTATTACAACTGAGGGGGTGGACACTGCCAAATTCCAAGATATTGAGTGATTAATCAACGCAGAGATGCAAGTGCTCTTCCGCTTCTCCGTCTCTACTGTTTCCCCCGTCTCTGGCTCTGCTTGATGCCACCTCATTATGAGGCAGGCTAATTTTCTTTTCTAAGCAGAAGAAGGACTTAAATTAACTCAAACTAATAAGTAACAGCTCTTATTGCATCTGTTTTTGTCTCCGGAGATAAGAGAGATTAGAGCTGTGAATCTCGCGAGAACTAAGCTCCAGAGACATTGCTTTATCAAAACAGACTGTTGCTTTCGTTAGGACTCTGTAGGACCTCTACTGGTTATTTGCAAAATTGCAAATATATTTTGGAAACAACATATGCATAATTGAATAAGTCTAACAAAATTCCAAGACTGGAACATGTTTTCGCTTAAAAAATTTGCATATCTTCTAGAGAAACAAACACAAGACCTGAAAGAATCTATAAATGGCTCGCTTAAAAATATGCTCATGGAGTTTAAAGGCATTAAGGAAGAAGTTTCTAACAGGAATGATGAACCAATAGTAGTGGCTGATGATAGCTCTAAACAAGGTGGAAAATTACCAGCAGAAGAGGAATCTGAAATTATGGAGATGGAAAAGGGGATGTCAGAGTCTTGCAGCTCAGATAAGGACACCCTACCTGAGAAGATATACAGCCACTCCAAAGCAACAGTACACAAGAATCAATTAAAAGACATATGGATCTGCGGTGAAAGCAATCGATTAAAAGGAGTTTCTTGGGAAAACATCTGTACTGATATTGGAGTCCAGGAGGTACAACTGTTTCAAGATTTATCGTTGTATACTCCGAGGGAAAGACTACAACTGTACTTTCCCAGCCAAAGACCAACAGGACAGAACATTAGTCAATGGGAGCCACAAGACGTAACAAGCCTCGATATGAGACCCCCTTAAGAAGCTTGGGGAATGGAAATGTAACACAGTGGTTGAAATTCTTCTCCTCTTTTCCCTCCTTTCCGTAGCTATATAGGCAATATAACTAGTTAAGAAGTTAATCTGGGGTCTAAGATCTTCTAAGTAAGCTGAATTTGTATTATTAAATCTAATTTCGTAGTGTCTACCAGCCCAAAATTAAAGCATAACTAAAAGGAGACACCTAATGGAATGGGCTTACATTATAGTGTGGGGTTTTAGATTTCCTATGATAGCTGAATTTGAATTATCTAACATATCTCTGTAGTGACTTTCAGCCTAAACTTAAAGGAGGTTCCTAACTGAGGAGGTGTAAATGTAACTAACGAAGAATTTATTCTACTAATTAATGAAGACTCCATTTTATTATTTCTGGCATTAACAATGTACACTTATATAACTTAATAACCTTAGCAACCCATAAACATATATTTGTTTCTCTTCTTTCCATACAACTAAGCAGGCTTGTTTTTTTTCCTTTTTCCCTTTCCCTAGTGGAAATGTGGAGGGCTCTAGGACCACGTTAAGTATAAACTGTTTATGATTGTTAAAATTGTCAGAAACTATGCAAACAAATGCTGAAATGATGGTAACAAAGTAGACTTCTCTTTTTAAATGTGGTGCAAACATGAAAAAGTCTATAAAAAGTCTATAAACTCTGGGTAAAAGTCCATAATATTGTAGCCAGTCTTATAATCTTAAATGAAGAGAAGAGAGTTTTTAAGATTGAAACGGGGAACCAAAATGTTTTTCCGCAGTGCTTCCCAACCCACATACAGAGCTTCTTCTTCTATGCGACGACGGCAGCAAGACTAGAATTGGCCAAGAAATGGAAAACGCAAGAACTACCCTCGACAGAAGAATGGCTGAATAAACTAGCTGATTTTGCCAAGATGGCCAAACTGACACTAATAGTTAACGGAAGAATAGAAGAGGCCTTTCAAGAACAATGGGGCCCTTACCTGAACTATTTACAAAGGGGATTAAAATGGGGAACCAAGTGTATCAAATGAAGAGCATAACTCTCCTTTTCTGTATTAACAATGTAGATTGCATGTATCTCACTGTCTTCAACTCTGGAAAATAAAATAAAAACTCTCTATAAAAAAAAAAAGACCTTCGGTAAGGAGAAAGGAAATAAAAGGTTCAAAGAGTATATGTTCCATTTGAAATTTAATTCTCCGTGCTATCTTCTGGTCATTTGATAAGCTGTCGTATGTTTGATGTCTGTCTCAATTTACAACATTCTTTTTTGAGTTCTATAACCTTGCCCACCCCTTCATACACAACACACTCATCCCTTTCCGTCTTCATTCCAGATTGTCTGCTAAGACTGTGCTGAGGTAAACCCCTTTTGTCAAGAGTCCACTGTGCAAACATGTATGCCACTTTATGCTACTAGTCTATTTACTGGATTAAGCAAGAGGATTTTGATACTAAAGCTTAAGATAATATTGAAAGCACATTTCAGCTCTATTGTCGCTTCTAAAAAATCAGCTTTAGAACCAGAGAGACCTTGCATTAGGCATTATGTGGAGACCTTTGGCTTTTGTATCATGGCTGTGCTTTGTTGCTATGGCAATAGAATTAACCATTTCATTAATATAAAAGAACAAACCACATAGTTTTTCTTCTTTGTCTTCACAGATGTGCTTCACTCAGATTTCAAAATATTTTACAATCGTAGCATTCCTGATTTCCCACTCCTCCAAGCCAATGCTCCTGAAGGCTTTGGAGTTATTTTTTTATATATAAAGTAGAACAGCAGAGGAATGTGTTTTCTTACTATATTTTCCCCAGCTTTCATTGGCTGCCTTCTGTTAAGTGTCCCTAGGACTTCCAAACCAATGGCCACTGGAAGCTAGAAAACAATAATTGGCAACCTCTTAAAGCAATGAGAAAGGGGAAGTGTTTGTTTAGTCTCAACTAAGTTTGACAAGAAGTTAGGTAACAATGGATGTAGGGGCAGAAAAATACATACATTTTCTTAAATTAATTGCATTCTATCAGACAGGCTTGTCATCTGCTGTGGAGATGACATATGGCTGGCAGAGTGAACAATTTTGGACACTCTAAACCATCAAGTGAAAAAGAAGCACAAGTTGGTTATGACCACAGTCGTTACAATATCAAAAGCTGGCTCTCTGCAGCATCATCGGTTGAAAGAGTAAATAATACAGGAATGGTGCAGAACCTGATTAAAGAGTAGATAAAGATTTATTTAGGAATTTACATACTTGATAGAAAAAAAGAAGAGAAAGATATAGGTTCCTAGCTACATCTGTAACTGAGAAAGAGGCACCATTCCTGCACAAAGAATCTGCTCCTGGACAGCCTCTGGTTGATGGTGGGTTTTAAAGCCCCCTCCACATGATGCCGCTTGCATCCCAAGGTTTTCCAGGGGTGGCTCAAATTTTGCCCAGATTTTCCATCAGTGAGCAACCAGTGAGCAACCAGAGGCAAGCCCATATGGAGGGGAAAAGGTGTGATAATCTCTATAGCATTGTCCCACACTCACATCCACCCTCCCCTCTACATTTCCTGCTATGAGTATTTTTTTTATAAATGGCGTGGGCCACGGTGACCACAAAGCTACATTGTCAAAGGTAAAACAAAATCTTCTTTAACGTGTTTGCAATCTTTTTGAGATCAGGCAGGCAAACACAGTCCTGTTTGTGTTTTTTGAAGCTGGGGGATGAAAGGGGAAAGGGGGGGTAGGTGATCAATCAGCTTTGCCCCAATCATCCAGGCATGCATGCCCCTTGATTTAAAGCCTTCAGGTTACACAAAATGATTTTTTGGGCTCCAGTTTCCCATGTGCAGCCTCTCAAGAATTCGCTCAGATAAAATCCCCAAAAATATGAATCCCAAAAGGAGGGGGGGGGGATGCTGTATCATTCTGGCATTTCTCCATAGCAATGTCGAAGTGTTGATTTTTTATTTAAAATGCACCTGTATTGTGACATTATCACACAGTAACATGGAAGTGCCTTTAAAAAAATAATAATTTTGGGTCTCGGGAGGGAAAAAAGTTTCAGTCCATGAGAGAACTGTAGTGTTGTGATTGGTGGCTTGCTATGGTTGGCAAGCCAAGGAGCAGCAGGGGAGAAATTTGGCTTGTTTTCTCTTGCAGACTTGTCAGGAAGCAAAATGCCACAAAGGTGCAGAGGGAAAACAAGGGAGGTGTCTCCCTGTGAGGAGGGCTGCAAATGTGAGGTTTACCATCCTGCGTTTGCAAGCAGGATATCACTTGCCCTTTAGCCCTCCGCATGGAAATGGTCAGGGTAAGACCGAGTGTGGCATTTACAAGAAGAAGGGGGAATTTGCCCTGAGAGTAGCATCCTAGGAATGACAATTAGCAGCTAACCTCACTATCCCATCGGTCTTCCTGCTGCTCCCTGCTGGGTCTTCTCTTCTTCTTTGTATACCTTTTCCAACATCCTCGTCCTTTGGGGATTTATTTGTCTCTGAGGAGAAGGACAGATATTACCAAGAAGGAACAAGTGATAGCAGCTCAGTTTCAGGAATTCTAAGCATGCATAGGAAGAGGAATTTCAATTCAAGCACATTTTTCCGCAGAAGAGTACAAACCACCATCAGCCGTAACTTCTTCATCAAAGTTCCATAAGTGAGTAGCTGAGTGCAGCATGACAGGGAATACTACTCTCATTCACATACTGTTCACCTCCCATTTGAATTACAACAGTGTGCTTTTCTTGAGGCTACCAATGAAAATGGCTGATGTGAACCATCAAGTGGGAAGCAAGATATTTCACCAACTTTATTACAATGTCATTGTCCATCAGACAGTTTCTGACTTGTTCAAATTGCTAATGCTTACTGGTAAAGTTATGAGCAGACCGGTGTCCCATATTTGAGGAGCTATTTCTTCCCAGGCATTCCTCCTTGACCCATGAGATCTGGAAATCCCCTGATCTATGTACCCTTCTGTAGTATGATTGCAGTGTATGAGTTAAGAGGAGGACCTTCTATGATGTGGAAATCACCTTCCAGGAACTGCTTCCAGTATTGACTTGCTTCACTGAAAACTTGTTTACTTTTTGACCATTGGGTGCCTGATTTCAGCTGCTCTTTCATACTGACCTTTGGTGCATAATGGTCCATACTGGAACAATGGCATGGCCTGGATTTTCTATCAGTGTGGTAACCTTCAGAAACTGCCACCACTGAAAAAGGCAAAT
The DNA here is from genome assembly GCF_049243985.1 of Paroedura picta. Lineage (NCBI taxonomy): Eukaryota > Metazoa > Chordata > Lepidosauria > Squamata > Gekkonidae > Paroedura > Paroedura picta. The sequence continues at coordinate 57,203,295 of NC_135372.1, read as the reverse complement.
GTAAAGGGACAATATTATTATTATACTATATAAAGAGTGAGCTGAATTTTAACGTCAAAATATTTAACAGATGAGCATTGGGGGGGGAGATTCAATGAAGTGTGCAAGTTATGCAGTATTTCAAAACTCATTTAGGAAGGGTCCTAACTTTTCCTGAAGCAATTTATCTGCAGAGGATTTTTATGACTGACTTCTTATTGCTAGCTTCAGCTGCAGAACTAAGCACTGAAGTAATGAGTCTTCACTCTCTTTGTTTTCATTCTACTACATTGAACCTTGTGTTGGATTGGTTAATTTGAAGATTACCTGGTGAACAGCTAGGGGTTTTATGTCGGCAGCATACCACCTGGTCCCAGTCTTTCTACAAACATCCAGGTGAGGCTGAATACAGGTCATGGGCACATTCTTGCTTTTTAGGTGGATAGTTTGACTGTTGAGCCTCTGTGAATGCTTGGCAAACTGACAGGCATAGAAGGAAAGGTCAGATGGTTAGGAATAGGCATTTCCACCCAACCCACTTGTTGCAACTGCCTCCAGACAACCATGTGGGAGCTTGTTAATGAAACTGGGCAGATGGATGCCCACATCACATGGTTGACTCTAGATTTTATCTCAGTGATCAGCCATGCAATCAAGATTATTTGAGTTGATGTTCAGAGATGGGGCAGCATGTGAGAGTGTGTCATTTTTGAGGCATTTGGAGACAGAGGTAGGTATCAGAGAATGTGCACTAGACCAGGGGTAGTCAACCTGTGATCCTCCAGATGTTCATGGACTACAATTCCCATGAGCCCCTCATGGGGAAAAAATCCTCATGAATCAGATTCAAAAGGTTGTTATTGGTAAATTATTATCATAAATATGAGACCTCCCCTATGGAGTTCCACAGGGCACAATCCTACCCCCATGATTTTCAATCTCTATATAAAGATCTTATTAGTTGTAGGATTAGTTGTTATCAATACAGTGATGATGATTAAATGCAGTTCTCCTTACCTACAACTCTGTGGTAGAGGTCCTGAACCACTGCCTGGATGCTGTGATTAAATGGCTAATCATGTTTAAATTGAAGCTAAACCCTAGAAAGAAAGACAGAAGTAATGCTGGTGAGGAGATATAAAAAGACATTGTACTCCCATGGTAGTTATATGAGATCCAATATTATGGCTGGAAAAACTAGTTAATGTAGCTGCAATTTTTTTTTGACGTTTTCAAACTCAGTCTAGCCCAGAACATTACACCCTATCTTGACGCAGCCAATGCGGCCACCTGGGTCCATGTCAATGGTAACATCAAAGCTAGATTGTTGAAATGCATTCTACATAGGTCACCCATCCAAGTTAACTTAGGGACTCCAGTTGGTGTAAAATGCTATTGCTCAGATATTATTAGAAGCTATGTGAAGCATGCATATCACTCCTAGCCTGCAGTCACTTTATTGGATCATCATCAGTTACTGGGCTCAGTCCAGGATATTGGCTATCCTTCATGGCTTTGGTTCCTTATATCTGTAGGAATTGCCTCGATCTCTATGTTCTGCTGTGATAGCATTGCTCACCTGAGCAGAGCCTTCTGCAGGTGCTGCCCTGCATATAGCTAAAAGAAACCACTGTTTGTACACAAGCTTCCTCTATTATGGTTCCCACCTTATGGAATGTCCTGCCTGATATGAGGTTAGGAGATGTCCTGCTCACCTGGCTTTCTGCAAACTACTAAGAACTGAATTATTAAGGGTGGCTTTTTGGCCCAGGTAAATAGGTAAAGGTATCCCCTGTGCAAGCACTGGGTCATGCCTGACCCTTGGGGTGATGCCCTCTAGCGTTTTCATGGCAGACTCAATACGGGGTGGTTTGTCAGTGCCTTCCCCAGTCATTACCGTTTACCCCCCAGCGAGCTGGGTACTCGTTTTACTGACCTTGGAAGGATGGAAAGCTAAGTCTACCTTGAGCCGGCTGCTGGGATTGAACTCCCAGCCTCATGGGCAGAGCTTTCAGACTGCATGTCTGCTGCCTTACCACTCTGCTTGGCCCAGGTAAGATGTACTATAACAAAATGGTTCAGAAAGTTGCTTTGGCAATATGTTAGGGTCTGTGGCATATAGTTTATAGTTTGTGTTGTCTGTTGATCTATGAAGCATCTACTGTGCAGTTTCTCCATCAACATCTTATGTTAATGATTATGCTTTGTTTCAGCTCTGTTTCACATTTCTGCTCAGTTCCAGGTATTTGTCATCCAAATCCTATTGTCTTGTTTATTGGATGTTCCATCCTGTTTATTGTATTGACTTACACTAATCTGCCTTGATTCCCAAAGTGAGAAATGCAGACTATATGTTATAGAATCAGAATCACAGAATCATAGAATTGGAAGGGACTTCCAGGATCATCTAGTCCAAGTCTCTGCACAATGCAGGAACACAAAACTACCTGCCCACCCACAGTGACGCAATTTCATGCTCAGGTGATCCCTCCATCAAACTGCCCAGACCCATAGGGAAGGGCGGTATAAAAATCTAAATAAATATATATATATCTCCAGAATTCAGCCTGGCCTGGAAGGAATTCACCTACCAGCCCACAGTGGCAATCAGCAGTCCCCTGGGTATGCAAGGAAGGCAGAACTGTTGGAGGCATTAAGAACAATTGCACTTCACAATTGCTGAAAATCTTTAATAGCTGCTTGGCACTTCTGCCCGGCAGTTCACCAGCTCAGTAGTCATCATATAAAAGCACAGGGGCAGAAATGACCATGGGTTTCCCCCGTTTATTCATCTAATTATGCCCATAATGCTGTGGAGAGAGAGAGAACTGACCTGTGCATTCCATATCTATTTTGATCAACGATTAAAACAGTTTGTCTTTCTTATTTGTTTGCAGTTTTGTCTAGATTGTATTATCACCATGGCATGGCATTGCTTGAGTGACAAAACAGAAAGAGCTCTCTTATGAAGAGAGACTTTGTTTATAGCTAGTCCAAAAGAAAAATTCAAAATCAAGAAAACGCAATCCACAGGATGCCCGTTGTCAGGACCAACAAATTGTTCATACACCATTACACATCATTTGGTTGCTCCTAATTATGTCACTATTGCTAGTTTTGGATTTCATGGTGTTCTAGAAACTTTGATTCTGGTGAGGGAATTGACTGAAAACAAAAATCTCACCTCTTTCCAGTGATCAATAGGAAGAGTCTACCCGCCTGCTTGTGTGAATGAGTGAGTTCTGAGCTTAGCTCTTGAAGCGTGTTCGCTTGAGAGAAGAGGGCTGTTTGGTAAGAAAAATCCTGCAGCTGCTTCATTTTCCTGCACAAGAGGGCAGCGTTTGCTTAAATCCAGGGAGCATGGCACTTCGGAAGAGCCTTTCCCGTTTACAGAAGCACGGTGGGCCGGTGATATCTTATTAATTGTTTGGATTTTCTAATTGTTTCCATGGCAAGTAATTTAATGCATGAGGTAAACTCCACCCTGGCTTACCGTTGTTAATAAGCTATCTCAAGACGGTACACATTCAGGAGGGTAGCCATGTTGGTCTGAAGCAGCAGAAAAAAGTTTGAGTCCAGTGGGCACCTTTAAGGCCAACAAGATTTTATGCAAGGTATAAGCTTTTGTGTGTAAGCACACTTCCTCAGAAGTCAGGCATCTTGGTGCTCGCTCACTCCCGTCTTGTGTGCCCAAGAATTTATAGCACAGGCTGCAAGTTAACTGTTTCTATTGCGACATTTTATCTCCAGTGTTACATAAATGTTTGAATACTTGATGCCTCAGTGCTCGAGAGCTGTCTTTCAATAATGAAAGAAAGGAGGAAAATGTAGCTTATGTTAAGAGTATATGCTGTTAAGTCACTAAACACCAAGAGAAGCTTTCCTGCATTCACGGCTCTAGCTTTATCCAGGTTCTCTGAAACACAAATTTAAAATCTTACAACCAGAAGTGTAGGGCATTAAGTGTAGCTTTTTCCACAGTGGGCTGATCATTTTTAATAGCTCCACAATGTATATGTGGAAGAAGGAGTAAGTGCCATTGTAAAAGATCATTCACTCTTACAGGATGGCCACAGCAACATCCTAATATCTATCCCTAGAGGGGGGGGAAGGAATCACAAGGCAAGATAGTGTAATAGTCCGCTCTGTATTATTAGTAAAAGTCCAAATAATGATAAAGAGTCAACCAAAACGGGATCCTAGGTAAATAATCCGCTTTCTGTGTATCTTCATCAGTGGTTGCTCTGCAGAGTAAATAAACAGGGTAAATAATACAGAGTAAATAAAATATACCCATATACACTTTCAAAAAAAAACATAATTCATAATTTTACAATTTGAAAATGTCCTGCGGATCGCTTTGTTTAAGGTGGGCTCCCACCCACTTCCTCTTTCTTTAGGAAGAGAAGCTTAGTGTGTGCTTTTGCTAAAGCAAGAAGCAGAAGATCTCTTTTAAGGCTCTCAGCTCTCTCCATCTGCTGATGTATGAACATGTAGTCTGATTGCAGCCCAACCATAGAGACTTGCAATTTGCTGCTTTTGTAACCACACTTTAAGCTTTTGTACTTCAGTAAGGAGACTGTAGCAGATGAATACGATTCATATTTGTAAATCTTTCAAGTAAAAATTCTCTCTTTTAAACCTCAAAGCATTGTGAATCTGGATCTGTACTTCATCCACAAATGTGTGAGAATCTTCAGTTACTTAGAAAAGCAAATCTTTGACTTGATGCAAAAGATTTCATTTATTCAGAGCAAGAAAGAACTCTTGACGATACTTTGTCAAAAGTGAGGCATAGGCAAAGCATACTATTTAACCATCCCACCCGTCATAACCTGTGTAATGCGGGAAGACTTCAGTCACAACATTCAGATAGGGAGATCCTCCCAAGGTTACTTTCCAAAGGCAAATGGAGATGGATGGGGGGAGGTGAGAGGATCAAGATTGGGGAGAGGTGTGAATGCAGGAAGAACTGACTAGAGGCAATAAAACATGGCTAGTAGGCCAGATAAACTAACAGACTCCACGATAGCTAACAAGCTGAATAAAGCAATATAAATCAGGGCGGAGCATGGCATCCTGACATCAGGTAACTAGTAACTGCATACTTTCAAAATGCTCTGTTACTCTGCAGCTCTATTTTTCTGGAGGGTATCAGGACCAAGTCCAGTCCAAAAGTCGCAACATCAAGACACAACAAACAATCTCTGTTCCAATATTATTATACTTTCTAATAATCCAGATGGAATTTTGAGCTTGGGAGAGTTGTGCCTAACTTGAGACCTTGTAGTTGAGGTGAGATTCGAATGGATTTCCAGCTTTGATGTTTACAAAATCTTGGCAGAAACTAGTAATGAGAACAGAGTTAATAGGAAAAGGATACTGATGATGCTAGTAGGAAAACTGGGGGGTAGTGGTGGGGAAGCTTAGATTTATCTATTTCAAAAATTGTCTATGCCATCTCTCCAAAGACTTGCTTGCAACATAAAAAAATCTAATATAATAAAATCATTAAAAAAACAACATAAGATTTATCAATAATAAAGCCAGCTATAAATCAAGCCAGGGGCATAAAAACAGCATGCAATAGCACACAGCAACTGAAAATGTCATTCATTTTTTTTAAAGCCCCCAGGCTAGAAGCAGACCATCAAATAGTACTGGAGCCTATGGAATAACTGTGTGCATGTTGTCCAAGAACAAAGATGGCAAATGGTGCCAGTCTATAGTTCTCTTCTTTTTAAATTTCTTCCTGCTTTTCCATTCAGGTCATTCCAATGTGATTTCCATACTCAAATTTTCTTTCTCCTTCCTCCAGTGGGTCCTGAGACTTCTTCCAGCAAGTCATTCAAATTATACACAGTATGCCCTAAACAAGCTAAATGGGGGCACCAACTTGCCTCTTCTTTGTAATTAAAAAAGCAACTTCAAAAATTTAATAGGCAGAAGAAGCTGCTCATTCCATTAAACAAGCGATTGAGGCCACTTTCGCCAGCAGCTTTTCTGTATTTTTTTATAATACATTAACATTTGTTTCTCATTTGTTTCATATACTCAGCATATCTTCCCTTGAGATTTCTCTTCTGTTGCTGGGGAGATTGCATTTTCGAAGTATTCAAGACCCAATCTTGTGTACCTGAGAAAACAGCTTCATGCTTTCCCCAGGCACTTAATCCATTGCACAGTCAATGTTGAAATGGGGGAGCAAGAAATGGATCCTATTGCCTTGTTTTTTGCAGTGTAATTTCTGATGTTCAACATGTTCCCAGCATCCATACATCGTGTGCTTTAGGGGGTTTGTCTAATTTGTTTTGGTTCATTATTCCCCTTCATGCTGAACATCCAAAAGCCTGACCCCCAGCAGGGCACTGCCATTTGTGAATCTTTAGTCTGAACCCATTTTCATATATTCTCTAAAAGCTGTATGCTGTCCATACCCTCAGATCTAACTTATAGTTTAAAGTTTAGCTAGGATGCCCTCTCCCTTCATTCCTGAAGACAGAATACATCACAAGTGGTACTAAAGCCCATCGAATGTATTTTGTTTAATTCTGTGACTAATATAATTATTATTTCCTGCATTTACAAATTCTGATAGTGTACCAGTTTTGCTTCAGTGATCTCACTGACAAACATTATCTTGTTCTTATAAGTAGCAACACTCACTGAAGTGGCCATAATCAGTGGGTATAATGAGTCACTAAGGATAATGCAGGAGGTTGGACTAGATGACCCATGAGATCCCTTCCAACTCTATTCTATGATTCTAATGTTTAACAGAGTAACGTAGTATCCCAGGTCTCTCCCCAAAATGTGGCTTCCTCCATTGTAGAAGATGGAGGTTGTATCCAAAGACCTGCTTCCCTGAGAACACAGAGTTTCACAAGTAGAAGGCATGTCTGTTGGGCCAAAAGTCTGCAGTTCCTTCTGACCTCCCTTCCATTTCCTGTACCACGTACAATACCAGCCATGAGATTCTCCCAAGCTTTAGAAGCAGCTTTGAAAGGGGGCAGAGATCTTTCCATGGAACAGGAAACAGGACAGCCCTGCTTATGGTTCTTTGGATCCAACTCACGATACAAGTAAGAAAATTAAAATGCTAATAGTGGAATGTGGTACAATGAACATCAGCATTCAAATACAGGAAATAATAGCCCAGACAAGCCAATAGCCCAGGCAAGACTGAGGTTAAGCAGGGTTGGCCATGGTTAATTTTTGGATGAGATACCACCAAGGAAGACCAGGCTGTAGAGGAAGGCAATGGCAAAGCTACCCCCGCTCATTACTTGCCTTGAAAACCCCATCAGGGGGTAGCCCAAAGCCAGTTGTGTCTTGGCAGCACTTATTATTGTTGGGAAAATAGGCACTGTTATTGTTTAGGGCCCATTCCGCACAAGGACCAATGTTGCCAATTGGTTCCTGAAAGTGGAAATGCTATTTTTAAAAGTGCAATCTCAGCGTTACGCATATCTCCCTTTGTAGTGGAATCCAGTAGCATTTCAATCATTTCCCACAGGTTTCCGGTCTCGAAAAAATCGCTAGAAAGGAAGCGATTTTTTCTGTGCTTTGTCCTGCGCCTGGCCGTCAATCAAACGAACAGCCAATGGGCGGCTGTTATCATGCTCCCGAAAAGCCCCTTTCCCTTTAAGAAAAGTAAAAAAAAAACCACGTTGCAATGAATATGCATTAATTCATTGCAACGGAGAGACCCATCTAGCTGGCAGCTGGTGTGTGAGCTGGTGATTCATCGTTGCCATGCTCCCCCGAGTGAAAAGAAACACCGCCCCTGCACGGGCACGATTTTCGGCCGAAAATAAAGGGAACTTGCAAACGGGGCTGTGTTGTGCTTGGGGACTTAGGGGAGCTTTAAAGCACTTCTGTGGAGGGACTGTAGCCGGAGAAGCCCCGCTGGGTGAATGAAGGCTCGCCGGTTCATTGCTTTCTGCTCGCTCCGAGAAAAAAAAATGGCAATAGCTTTGCCGGAAGTTCGGAGGAGAGAGCCAGGGGGAGGGACTTCGTTGGATCCGCAACAATGGGAATGTACAGGTCTTTTCCGCTAGTGTTGCAGATTGTTTGCAATAGTATAGAGCTTTTCGGAGGGTGAATCCACTTTTCTGGATTTCCTTTTAAGCGCTACAACGAATCGCTTTTTGCGGGACTGTTTCAGGAGTGTGCAAGATTTTGTGCGACGTCTTGTGGAGCTGCAAATTAATAGCATTTACAATTTGCAAGCCTTTTGCAACATTGAAGTTGTGCGGAATGGACCTAAATTCTCCTCTTTTGACATCAGAAAAGCAACTGTTAAGAGGTTTTACTAAGACCAATCCTATTGAAATATCAGTGACCCAGTTGTAAGATCCAATCTAACCAAAGTTGAATGGCCGTGGACTAGCCACATAATCATGATGGACACAATCTAACCAAAGTGAAGCAATCAAGCAGGTTTCAGCAAAATCTGAAGCATGTTTATTCAAATGAAAGCCATTGGCTTCAATGGATCTTGCTTCTATGTGATTATGCTTAGAATCACAGCCTTGGAGTACTGTTGAGTTCAAAAGGAGGGTCAGTCTCACCAAAATTAATGGTGCTTAAAGGTGCTCAACTTTAGCTGAATTGTGCCCTCTCTTTTGTTTGCTCAAAGATAATTTCAGGTTCTTTTTTTAAAAAATGAGTCATCCTGTATCTTTGGTTAGTTCACCAAGTGTTAGTGTTTACAGATGGCCTAACTTGGCAATTGCAAACATTCTGGGAGTTAGAAATCTGGTGGGAGTTAGATGCACTGCCAAAAGTAAAGTGTGACAATTACAACTCAGCACCATACTGCAACTACTCATAACTTAGTGCTATTAAAAACTCCATGAGGTGCCCCCATGTACCCACATCAGATAGTTGCCTAATTACATAGCAAAGTCAAATCGCAGAAAGCAAGAGATACATTTTCTCCCATGCAGAGGGATAGTATCTTCCCCATGTGTTGATCTGGAAGACCCAGCAAGTTAGAGGAACATAAAGCTAAGAACAAAGACATTCTCTACTCCAAATGTTTTTTTTAGGACTGATTACAGTCAATACCCAAAACTGCATTAATTCTTCTGTATGCATGCATCAGACACATATTAGCTACTATTTCCCCCCTTTTCATTTCAAATATTGGATTTGCTGCTATCAAACATGTTCATTCTCACTGACACATTTATCATGGCCTTCCCCCAACTGGATGACTACAGCTAATGCTTCTAACACTGTTGTAGTCTTCTGTTATAGTCTGTTATAACACTGTTTAGTCTTCCTGAGGACTCCATTCCCCAGGGTGCAGCAGGTGTTATGTATTTGTTTAGTTGGAGAATTATACCCTGCTTTTGTCCATCAAAGAACACTCAAAGCAGCTTACAATGTCATTCTCCCTCCTTTATTTTATCTTCACGAACAATCCATAGAGAGAGGTTAAACTGAGAGACACCGACCAGCCCAGGGTCACTTATCAAGCTTCCCTGGTAGAACTGGGTTTAAAAATTGGGTCCCCCTGATTCTAGACTTACCCTCTAACCCAGGCTTTCTCAACCAGGGTTTTGAGGAACGCTGAGGTTTCTTGACAGCCCTGAAAGGATTTCCTGAATGAGTGGGAGTTAATTAGTTTTTAAATATACTTTTAAAATTTGTTAAGCAATTATTGGGTGATATGGTCATTTCAACCCACCCTCCCACTTCCCAAAATGACTAATGATGGTCCTGGAGGGCATGGGAAGGGGAGAGACCCTGGGTGGACATGTACATAGTTCTGCTTCCCAAACATATTCTGCATGATTGCACCACTTCTGGGGTTTCTCAAAGCCTGAAGAATGTTTCAGGGTTTTCTCATTGGTTTAAAAAGATGGAGAAAGCTGCTCTAACTACTACACCACATTATTGATCCATTAAGATATCTTATTCAGAGGATATTATTGATTATTCTCATGCTGTTACTTTTATGATTTTGTTGTACTGCTTTTACTTTGTGAGCAGCCTCAAGTAGGACTCTGAAGGGGCATCATTTATATTCTCTGAATGAATAAGATTGAAGAGGGTAGCTGTGTTGGTCTGAAGCAGCAGAACAAATTTAGAGTCTAGTGGCACCTTTAAGATCAACAACATTTTATTCCAGACATGAGCTTTCATGTGCATGCATCCTTTGTTGGTCCTAAAGCTGTCACTGGGTTCTAAATTTATTCTCTGAATAAACATGTGGCTAAATTACAGCATCTTTATGTATTGAAAAATTATCCAGAATTTATTTATTTATTTATTTTGAATTTTTATTTCCCACCATTCCTGGGACTAGCTCATGGCAGTTTACAGACAGTCCAAAAATTAACCCCCCCCCCAACAAAACCCCAGTAAAATATCGGACAAGACATAAAAATCACAACATATAAACAAAAATAAAAAGAAGAAATTGCGGTATAAACTGCTACCCATCTTCAGCATAATGGCATCGAACTAATAGGGGAAATGGTGAGAGGAGAGCCATAACCCTTGCCATAGATCCCATTGGCATACCACTGCTTAGCACCGGGGGGGGCAATCAGATCTTCCGCTCAGACCCCAGCCTCAACCATAATCCTGGTGGAAGAGCTCCATCTTGCAGGCCCTACGGAATGCAGAAATGCTAGAGGAAGTGTTATATAGGAAGGCAGACTCTCTTGTGCACCTAGGGAGTCATGGGCCCATTATGCACGGCCGCCGAAATGGTGATTTCGGGTCACATGGAACACGTAGATGGGGAAGAAGCGAAGCAAACCGCTTATGCACGGGACGGGACTCAACGGCGGCAAAACCCAGAGTAACCGATTATGCACACGGTGACCCTAGCGCCGCTTCTGGTTGCGCCCCGGTCACCCGGAAGCTGCGCTTTCTTCCACGTTTCACTAACGCGACTTTTTCGGTGGCATGCACCGAATCTGCAGCCGGTTGCAGCCGGCTCTGTGCGTTATCGGTTATTTTAGTCGCTGCCATTCCACCCCGAATGCGCACTATCCCCCCCCCCCCCCGTGCATAATGGGCCATGGTGGGGACCGGCGATGAGGCAGGAAACACAATGACATAACGATTTAGTTTTGAAGAAAGCAAGCTTTAAATTTAGAGCAAGACAAGCATCTCCACAAGCTTCTAAGACAGAGGCCAAAGTAAGAAACAGGATATATGTCAGTACCTCAGAGCAGAGGCCGCTACAGATAATTCAAGCAATTGAGAGAAAACACCTTCCACAAAGAAAAGTAACAAAACGAGACACTCATGGGATGCAGGGTTGTGCTTGCCCTTCAACCACTAGGTAATATTACCCAATTCGTAGCACTTTAAATTACCTCTGACTTTTGTTAATGAACAGAATACTGTGCTTAGCTTGTGATCTCTGCCTTGCAAAGGACCTGTGTGTCTCTTTGAGTGCTACGGAGGCATTTGACTAAACACCACCCTTAATATACTCAATTGTTTTCTCTCCTTCCTTATTTCAGAGGACTTGTAAACTTGTTTTGTGCTAGTTGCCATCTAATCCAATTTGGCGGGCAACACAGTCTGCATTTCTTTTAAAGATTACAAGTGACAGGTTTGAGGCCTTCTCATCATTCTGAAAAAATGAACAAATGAGTGTAAGTACTGCCTTTGCCGAATGAGCTGTGCCTGAGGAGAATCGCAACAGCACTTTGAAAGTTCATACAATTAGCTGGCTCCTCGCACATTTAGAACCACTTTACAATCATAGACACAGCGTGATTCTAAATAAAGGTACACCCTTCTGAGTCAGTTGAAGCCAATGGACAGAGGAAGATTGTAAGCCGATTTAGGACTGCACAGTAAGGCTCAGTTCCAACATTTCAGGAAACCTTGATTTGATTAAACTTGTTTGTTGTGATTGAATGTGGTCCATTCCATTGACTATAGTTAGTTAGTCAGTATATGTCTTCAGCTACTGAAACAATGAATGAAATTGGAAACAATGTACAAAACCTGCAATGTGACGAAGAGTTCTGACGAACTTCAAAGCTTGCTTGCTGCTAAGTGATATTGGTGGCTGGTCCTGCTAAAAGATACTGCATAATTTGTCTTTTGCGATGCAGAAACTCAATAATGGAGTCGTAGAAGAGCTTAATGTAATAATTTAAGGCAGGGGTAGTCAACCTGTTGTCCTCCAGATGTTCATGGACTACAATTCCCATGAGCCCCTGCCAGAAAATGCTGGCAGGGGGTTCATGGGAATTGTAGTCCCTGGACATCTGGAGGACCACAGGTTGACTACCCCTGGCTTAAGGGACAAATTCTAGCAACTGATGCTTAGAAGAAACAACTACAGGATGACTGCATGACACAGGTGATGACTGCATGACACAGACCTGTTTACCTTTGTTATTAATACCAATTCAAAATATAACTCTGTGTCTCCACAGAGGACTGAATTAACAATGTCTTTCTTTACCAGAGAGCAATTCCCAAAGCCGAGAACTATTTTTCATTAGTTCTGCACAGGCCCAATACGAAGCCTTCTGTTTATAAATGGGTTAATGAGTTGTGTGGCACAGTTCTCTGTCATTAGAGTACTTAAGCAGGGTAGCCACAAATTTAAATCAAGCACTGTTTGTTCATTTGACATTCCAGAGCACTGATTCGTTCTGTTCCCTGGCCTTTAGTTAGTAGGCAAGAAACACAGCTGTTTGATTGTCTTTGTTACACACTCTCCCCCTGCCCCAAATAAACCCAAATGTATTTTTGAAGGGAGAGACATCTAGTACATATATGCCAGAAATGGGCATCTTCCTTACTAGGAAATCCATCTCTTCACAAGAAGAAGGCAACTTGAGGATGATACATTCATACACAAAATATAAAGCTAAAATGTCAAATATGCCAGCTGGAGTCTGGTGGATAGATGTAATGGGAAGAGTGCTTGCCAAATTGCCATGCTAATTACTTGTGGGTGAATGGTCCTTTTTTGACATAATGGCATTTGGAGAGCTTGAACTGCCCAGCAAGCCAAATGCTGAAGTGAGAGATCAGAACAGGGTTTTCTGAGGAAAGCCAACAGCCCATAGCGGCTCCAGTAAACCTCACTCTGCCTCTACAAACATCGAAACAACTATTTATTGGTTTCTTTATTCATTCATTTGATTTATATGACCACAGCTGCCTCTGGGTGGTTTACAACAATTAAGAATGCCACATTGAAATAGTAACATGAAAAACAATTAAAACCATTAAAAATTCTTCAACACTGCAGTTGCCTGTCATTGCCATTCAGATCGACTCTGCTTCCCTTCTCAGTCTAGATGGGAGTTCTACAGGGGAGGGCCCTTTTCCTGTGTTATTACTCATTAGCCCCAACCAAATGCCTAGCAGAAGAGCTCTGTTTTGAAGTCCCTTTTGAACTGTAGAAGCTTCTGTAGGGCCTGCCGTTCTTCTGGGAGCTCATGCAGAGGTCAGAACCCGGTTGAGGCCAAGAGTATTTCCCTTGGGCCAGGGATCACCAGCCTGTGCATGCTGGGAGAGCAGAGCACTCTTTGGGGGATATAGTCAGTCAGGTACTAATACCTTGAACCTGATCTGGAATTCAACTGGAAGTCAGTGCTGCTGCCTAAGAGCTGGCCGGAAGTAGATATATCTATTAAGATCAGTTCATATGCTATAAGGTAGCCCTAAGTTATTTGTGCACACCGTCTACATGAATAGAGAAATCCCAATAGGAAAAGCTACCCACGAGGTTGCAACCTTGTCTGATCTGATCCAAGGAATTGTGGCAATGTAATTTTGGATGGCTAGACATAACTTGCCTCATCTTCAAGTAATAATAATAGCATTTAGTACTAGGAACAGACATGAACCAGGAAAATATGGTTTGTTATGGTTCATGGTTCATGGCATGCCTGATTTGTAAGCCACAAACCATTACAAACTTTTATAGACCAAGTGAACCGGTTTGGATTGTGAGGTTCATCCACCCTTCAGCATACTAGAGACACAAACCTCTAAAGCAGGCTTTCTCAACCGGGTTTTGTGAAACTCTGGGTTTTCTTGATGGTTCTGGAAGGGTTTTCCGAATAGGTGAGAGTTGATTCATTATTTGTATTCACTATTTATTATCTCTCTCTCTCTCTCTCTCTCTCTCTCTCTCTCTCTCTCTCTCTCTCTCTCTATCTATCTATCTATCTATCTATCTATCTATCTATCTCTCTATCTATCTATCTATCTATCTAGGGTTCGAGGGGTCCGCTCCTCTTCTTTGCTCCGACACGGTGTCGGCAGACGGGAAGGCAGGTCGGAATAGCACTTGAGGCAGATAGTCGACGTCTCAGAATGGAGTCCACCGGGAAACCCAGGCTGAAACTCCCGGGTTCGTGATAGTTTCTTGCACTATCCCGAACCCCACCTCCTCACTGACGCCGACCTCTCCCATTAAGTAGCTTTCCTCCCTCGCATCCCCCGCCCACCGAACCCTTAAAGGAGAAGCTCCGGCGTCTTGCATCCGTCGTTTCAATCTTGGGCGGCTCCTTGCCCGGCCAAGACTGCTCCTCACTCCTCCCCGGTCCTCCAAGCGCAAACACTACTCCTCGTTGAGGACTCCCCCCGCCGAGGACTCCCCCAGACCTGACTCTGCAGGGTTGGATAAAGGTCCAGGTGATACGCCTCTCGTTGGTGAGTCCCCGGGTAGGAGCGGCGAAGTCGGAGAAATTCCGACACTATCTATCTATCTATCTATCTATCTATCTATCTATCTATCTATCTATCTATCTATCTATCTATCTATCTATCTATCTATCTATCTATCTATCTATCTATATACATATACATATACATATACATATACATATACATATATATATATATATATATATATATATATATATATACACATACATACATACATACATACATACATACATACATACATACATACATACATACATATATATATATATATATATATATATATATATATATATCTGTAAACCGCCCGTGGCACCGCGGGCGCCACGGACTAAATAAAAGAGTAAGGGCTGTTGGGGAGGAGTTAGGGCGGACCCTGTCCGGGATAAAAACTCGGAGGGGCCAATCAGGAGCCGCAAAGCTGTCCATCCAGGGCCAGCAGCCATTGGCTGCTTCGGCCGGCCGGGACTCAGTCCAGTCAGCCAGACCGCGCCGACAGTCCTCCAGCCGGCCTGCTCCTCCTCCTGCTTCTCCGGGCCGCTACAGCGGCCGGGAGAAGCCACAGCCATGTGAGTTGGGGCCCACTCCGCCTTCTCCTCCGTGAGCCGCGCTACTGCCCGCCGTTTGGGACTTGGGGAGGGTGGGGGGGCGGCGCCGGCCTTCTCTCTCCCCCGGGAGAGGCCTGGCTCCCCCGGGAGAGGCCTGGCTGCCAGTTACAATGGCACAGTACAACTTTAGTCTTTATTGCAAAGTATTCCAGAATGTGAAGCTTTATTCCCACCCCCCTCTGCCATAGGGCTGCATAAAGAGTATTAATGCATTTTTGAGATAAAATAATATGGTACATATGGGAAACTCATTTGGGTGGGCAATAACCCTGTCATGCATCTGTCACTGCCTCAGTAGCTCCAGCTATTAAGATTAAAGTCTAAAAAGTCCCATCCTGTTTCCTTGGTCTGAGAGACTGAGGAATATTGGATGCTAGGCTTTTAGTCAGAAGCGGGTAGATTTATACAACATGTTAAGAACATGACAATTTAGTCTATCTGCTTTCTGGTCTGTGACTATATAAATAAACTTGAATAACAATTCATTGTAGCCTGTTCTCTATCCAAAAATATACTGAGCCTGATCACAAGAAGGGTTTGATGGAGTTGGTAGTGACTTGCTGTTTGTACCAAGTATCTTGAAGAAGAAATTTAATGCCTCAGCACACAGAGCTTTACAACCAGTAGTAAGCCAACCTTTCATTAGCTGTTAGTTGATCAGCTGATATACATGGTATTAGCAATCACAGCAATCACACCAGGACCACACCAGTAAAACAGAGCTGAGAGATTGAATGGGCACTTTGTACTTGTGACAAGTTCGCCCACATTTTTCCTGTAACATTTCTTATCTTTTTCCTTATCTACAAGCAAAGTTGGGGGGGGGGATTAAGCTAGTCTTCCTGACAAGTTTTTTTCTGAAAGGCTAAAAACCTGGGTTCAATTGTTTTGAAGCCCAAGTCAGACTAAAATATTTTAAAGTAAATCCAAGGCTCCATTTTTTTTAAACCCACAAACACCTGGATAATTTTGGGAAAGCTTAATTAAAACTTTTTTGAGAGCAAAATACTGAAATCATCACCTTTAGTCAACTGCTTTTAAAAATCTAACCAGAAATTTCCTTCAGAAGATTTAATTTTTTTCAAAACCAATAGGAACACCACAAAACTCCATGAAACTACTTCTCCCAAAATACAACCCAGAAAGCTCTTTGAAACAGCTACAGAAGAACTGGAAAATAAGAACCAGACGAATGCCAAATGATAAGCTTTCAAAAACAGCAAGAATTTTAAAAATCCAATCCCTGCTTAAGAGCACAAATATGGTTGCCAATAGGGTTGGGGGCTTTGGCATCTGGCCACTCGCTCCCGAAACAGCCACCGCCACATTGCAGGGGGGGAGGGGAGGAGCGGGCGTTGACGGCCACACCTCCCTTCCCCCCCATGATGTGGCGCTGGCTGCTTTGGGAGAGAGCAGCCCCTTTGGAAGCCGAAGTGCCCAACCCTAGTGGGAGATGGGAAGTGGGTTGACAAGGAGCGGAGAGCCTCAAGTGATGTTTCGGCGATGTGCTTGACATGACTTCAATGTGAACTGGAAGTCACATAGGCATGTCGGGGCGATATTCTAGTTCGGGGGCAAAACTTGTAAGGTAGAATTATCTTCCACCATAGAGTTTTTGCATGAAACTCAGAGCATTGCCCTATGTCGCTTCCAGTCATGCCAGGATTGCTGCTAAAATGTTAGGTGAGACTCCCTTTTCTTTGCAGTTAAGTCCCCCCTGCTGACCAGCTGATCAACAGCATAGAGGTGAGGCCTGGGAGCAGGAGACCCTTGACCCACCAGGGAGTTTAGTTAAACCAATAGAGCCACAGTCGTAATGGATGCAATGAATGACAAGCAAAAAGCAAGTACTGTACATAAACGTCCCAGTACTATGCTGAAAACTATGGGCCATTTCGCACGGCTTCAAAATAGCACAATGGTTGCTAATTGGAAACGCTACTAATTTGCCATAACCCACGACGTCGTAGACAATCTGCAACAATCCTGAAACCTACCCGCAAAAAGTGCTTCGTTGTAGCGCTTTCAGGGGAATCCAGAAAAGTGGATTCACCCTCCGGATAGCGATACACTCCTGCAACCAATCTGCAACAATAGCGCTAAAGACCTGTGCGTTACCATTGTTGTGGGTTCTTCAAAGTCCCTCCCCCTGGCTCTCTCCTCCAAACTTCCGGCGAAGCGATCGCCATTTTTTTTTCTCCGAGCGAGCGGGGATAAACGCACCAGCGAGCCTCTTTCTGTTTAGAGGCTTCCCTGGCTTCAGTCCTTCACCTTTAGTCACTAAGCACAAACCACATAAAAGCCCGTTTGCTGAAATAAAGTCCCTTTATTTTTTACACATTAATTCAGCCGAAAATCGGGCCCGTGAGGGGGGGGGGGGTTTATCACTCGGGGCAGCGTGCCAACGATCATACAATCAAACGACAGCTCACATTAGGCAGCTGGATGGGTCTCTCCGTTGCAACGAATCTACCTAGATTCGTTGCTATGGGTCTGTTTTTTTTTTTTAAAAAACCTTTCTTAAAGGGAAAGGGGCTGTTTGGGAGCATGCTAACGGCTGCCCATTGGCTGCTTGACGGCCAGGGGCGGGACGAGCTTGGCAATAGCGCTTCCTTTCTAGCGATTTCTGCCGAGACCGGAAGCCTGTGGGAAACGCTAAAAAACGCAACTGATTCCACTACAAAGGCAGGTATGCATAACGACGAATTCCACTATTTTAAATAGCGATTTTTCATTCCGCAAACAATTTGCAACAAAGATCCCCGTGCGAAAAGGCCCTATGTGTTGGCTTTAATACTATAAATATATATTTCTAAACAGTGGTATCTTGTTTGCTATTGATACACAGGTACAGTATCAAAATAAGCCGCTGGTTGATGCCATGTTTCAAAGTGATTCTTCATCAGTGGTAGTCAAGTTCCAAATGCAAACTACAGAGCTCTTCACTGCAAACCCCCTCCCAAATGACTCCAAAATTTATCTGTGTGACCAAAATCTCTATAATGCAGCATGCATGCTTACAAGGTGGAGGGTAGTCAGCCTTTGAAAATTTACTATCATTGATGAAAAATCACTTCAAAATACAGCGGCAACTGGTGGCTTGTCTTGATATTGGTGGTGTGTATTAGCATTCAATGTGGAAATGTATACTATTGCTTAGCAAACGAGGTACGAGTAAATATGTTTGGCATCTCTGGGCACAAAGCTTTAAAAAATTAAAATTCAAAGCCAAAATTCTAAAACAAATCAAGAGAGCCAAACAAAACCAAGGAGTCTTAAAAAAAAATGGACCAGAATGAAAACAAAGTCCCCTCCCCCACCTGCAGCCCCCAGGCAAGAACAAAAAACACAGAAAAGCTTGAAATAATACTTTAAATAATATTTTAAAACAAACTAGTGTGGGCAAAGAACAAGAGGAAGGTTTTTCCGGGAAAACAGCAGCAGACAGCAGAATTAATCCAGAATACAGAAATATAAGAACAAACTATCTCACACCTGAAACGACATGAAGCAGCAGTCAGGCCCCTCTTGTATTTTATGTTTTTGCCCATGCTCCAGGAGACATGATAGGCCTTGGGAGAATCACTGTAATTGGGTAAACAGTTCTAGCACTACCCCTAATGTCAGATCCTGCTGCATGGGAGAATAGCTCACTCACACCCATTGGCCAGGAAGTCTGTTAAATGGAGGAAAACAGGCCCTGGGAGTCTTTTTACGAAGTGGGAATGGCCAGCTAGGGTTTCTGCCCAGCAAGTCCTCTGACAGACCATTGGAGATTGCTTTGGCAGCAGCTGCTACTATAGTACAAAAACCTTCACTGTATAAGTGGAGATAAGCAGTGGTAGCCATGTTCTACCCTGCCAAAAAAAGTGCGTTTAGTCAAGGCTATGGTATTCCTAGTTGCAATGTATGGCTGCGAAAGTTGGACCATAAGGAAGTCCGAGCGTCAAAGAATTGAGGCTTTTGAACTCTGGTGCTGGAGAAGACTCTTGCGAGTCCCTTGGACTGCAAGGCGAACAAACCGGTCAGTCCTAGAGGAGATCAGCCCTGACTGCTCTTTAGAAGGCCAGATCCTGAAGATGAAACTCAAATACTTTGGCCACCTCATGAGAAGGAAGGACTCCCTGGAGAAGAGCCTAATGCTGGGAGTGATCGAGGGCAAAAGAAGAAGGGGACGACAGAGAATGAGGTGGCTGGATGGAGTCACTGAAGCAGTAGGTGCAAACTTAAATGGACTCCGGGGAATGGTAGAGGACAGGAAGGCCTGGAGGATAATTGTCCATGGGGTCGCGATGGGTCGGACACGACTTCGCACATAACAAGCCATGTTCTGTCTGGCTTTCTGTCACCTCTTGAGGCCCTGCCCACCATGCTATGTTAGGATTCCAAAAGTGGCTTGCAGGCTTAAAAAGGCAGGAGACCCTGCCCTAGTTAGATAAGTAACTTGTATGTTTTTAGGATTCTTAATAACAACATTCATTTGTTCATTTGTATTTGTATACATGTTTATTCATCAGATCCCACCACATAATAATGCTGCTGATGTTAAAAATTTCAGGCAGGCCAATAATATTTTCCATGATGTAACTAGGAAGACTGAAGTAGTATACTTAAATCAATTGGTGAGTTCATGGCCAGATGAGGGTTGAACCAAAGCTCATAGTTCACATAAGATCTCAAGCTCTTTTTTCTCAGTGTATCACATATAAGGTCTTTCTTTGCTTCACCCCACTTTAGACCACTTCCTCAGGGGAAGCAAAAATAAGGTCTTGTTGAGCATTGAGCCCCTTGCTGAACAAGAATAATTTCCATGGTGAACTTGACTGTGTATGGAGATGACTCAACCGGATAACTATAAAACTGCAATTGACGCACTTCCATTTCCCCCCTCAATGTGATTTCCAATGAATCAAACCCAGTGCAATTCATTAGCATCACAGTTGGGTATTACAGATTTCTAGAGGGTTTTTTTCCCTGCTGTTCTCTTAACCACTCACAAAATAGGTGCTTATTCCTACTCCCAAGAAGCTATTGCCTCCAAAAGTATAACAGGTACTGCTATTCTCAGGTTGACACCCATCACATAGTGTTGGCACCTGAAGCAGGGTCTCTGAAGATGATCAGAGTGGATGAATAGGCTCATATAGGGCTAGACAACCCTTCAGGAATGCTGGCCACACTCCATATAAGGGCTTTAAAGGTCAAACTAGTACATTGAATGGGCCTGGAAACAAATTGGGAGACAGCATAGCTGGAACAAGACTGGAGTGATTTGGTCCCAACACCACCCTCCAGGCAACATTCTGGTGAAAAGTTGCATGAACTTTTTTGCCCAGTAAGGAATGCAGCTGGCTTAGTAGCCAAAACTGTTGAAAGGCACCCCTGGCCACTGCTGCCATCTGTTCATCCAACAAGAGGCCAAGGTCCAGCAGCACCTCCAAGCTATGGACCTGTTCCTTTTGTGAGAGTGCAACGCCCTTCCAGAATATCCAGATAGCTGGGTCAAACCTTCCTCCGACCGATAGGACCTCTAATTTTTTAGGATCAAGTTCCAATTCCTTAACTCTAATCCATCCCAACACAGCCTTCAACCATCTGTTCATGGATTCCACAGACTCCCTGGGATCTGCTGGAAATGTGAGATAGAGCTGAGTTTTATCTACATAATGGTATCTACTCAGCCCAGATCTCCAGATGACTTTTCATAACACTATTACATAGATTTTAAAAGCACGGAAGACAAGGGCCCATTATGCACGGCCGCCAAAATGGCGATTTCGGGTCACATGGAAAACGCGGAGGAGGAAGACGCGAAGCACACCGGTTATGCACAGGAGGGGGTGCGACGGCGGCAAAACCCAGAGTAACCGATTATGCATGCGGCGATCCCAGCGCTGCTTCTGGTTGCGCGCCGGTCACCCGGAAGCTGCGCTTTCTTCCGCGTTTCGCTGGCGCGGCTTTTTCAGCGGCATGCACCGAAGCTGCGGCCGGTTGCAGCCGGCTCCATGCGTTATCGGTGATTTTAGTCACCGCCATTCCACCCCGAATGTGCGCTATCCCCCCCCCCCCCGTGCATAATGGGTCAAGATGGAACATTGCATGAGCACCTAGGCCAGAATTCAAGGAGCAGAAGAAGAGTTGGTTTTTTATATCCCACTTCTTACTACCTGAAGGAGTCTCAAAGTGGTTTACAATTGCCTTCCTTTCCTCTCCCCTATCAAGTAGGTGGGGCTGAGAGAGCTCTGACAGGACTGCTCTGTGAGAACACCTCTATCAGGACTGTGACTAGCCCAAGTTCACCCAGCTGGCTGTATGTGGAGGAGTGGGGAACCAAACCTGGCTTGCCAGATTAGAGGCTGCCTTTCTTAATCATTACACCAAGCAGAGTGGCAGTCTCCCAGCACCACACTTTGAAACCTACATTTGAGGTCGACCTAAAACTGCCAGAGAACAGTACCTTCTACTACCAACCCTGAAAATCAGTACAGAAGGATATCATGATCAACGTGTAAGAGGCCAAGGAGAATGATAAGGACTGCATTCCCCTTGCCTGTCTCCTGGCACAGATCATCCACCATAGTCACTAAGCCCATTTTGGTCCCATAATCAGGCCTGAAAACAGATTGGAACAGATCCAAACAACCTGCTACATTCAAGAAAGGTGCTCAGCTACCCATTACAACCCTCATTTCCTAACCACTCCCCAAACTACTACCACAAAACATTGATTCCTACCTTTGAAAACTTGATAGACATAAATCTAGATATGTTGGGCAGGGATATGCACGGTATCTGCTTTCAAAATCTAAAGACTGAAAGCCTGAAAAATATTTTTTAGTATTTGAGTACAAAATTGGCTGAGTGAAAGCCTATTCACAGTATAGATTTTTTGCTGAGAAATCCCCCTCAAGAAAGGGGGAAAATGCGAATCTTAGATTCACTGGGTTGTCATACCACTTTGGTCTTTTAACTTTATTATTCCAAGTGTTAAGAAGAATGGCTATGGAACATCTATAGAATGTGTATAGCTATAAAAAATGACAGGCAAAGATTTCATGTTGGCTTTTATATCAGAGAGAATATTTCTCTCAGTCTCATGGGATTACCTGTGATTCTTACCTAAAATATAGATTTGGTATTTCTAGCGCAGCCCATAAAAAAAAAACCTCTCTGCAAGACATGTTAGTGCTGGTGCTTCTTATTGATCAACTAGCAGTGCTAGAAATTTTGTCTGTTGATTTTAAGAGTCAGAAGAAAAGCAGAGCCCAATTCCTAATCTGCATGGTTAGCTTTATAATAGGAACAGATTAAAAAAAACAAAACATTGAAGACGTAATTGTAGTTGGATGACATCACCATTTGACAGGAAGTTGATGGGATAGGCCATCATTTGGTGTTAGAACACCTGCTCTGCATGCATAAAGTCCTAGTGTTGCCACACTTTCATTTGTACATCCTTCACTCCCAGCCTGAAGGAATATGCAGTACCTTGAGCAAGGTGCAGTCCTTGCAAGACAAACTTGGGGAGCGACCATACTGTGTCTCAGGATGGATCTTGGATCATGTAGTTAATGATAACTTCTAAAGAAGTGTTTTGGTGACCTGGGCTACAACATACACTGCAAAACAGGCTCCCAACAGGCTCCCAATACACTGGATCTCTTCTTCTTCCATCATGCTTTCTGTGCAGATGAGGAAAGGTGAGGCTACTATTGTCCTACCTTTTAACTTTAAAGGCACTGCTGTAGAAACCCTACAAACAGCTGAGAGGTGGGAATAATCTGCTGCCACCTCTCTGCTGTTTCAGGATTTACTGGTAGGTCTTCTGGTAATTCTTGAATGTATCCAGGAATTTCTCATTTAGGAATACATTTAGCAAGCTGAAAGGTTTTTTTTTTAGATATATTTTAATCTCAGGTAGACCTGAATGCACATCCCTATTCATATATTGTTAGTTTAGACAAGGAATGTGCTATTTGTCTTTGCTTTAATTTAATATTTGCTAATGTTTGCTTAGGGTGAGTTTTTCCCCTTCTCACTACTGTATCCTATCCCTCAATTAATTTTTCTTCAGAAAGTAATTCCCTTCTCATCTTTTCCCCACTGAAACTTGCTACTCATAATCATCTCTTTAGGTAAAGGATCCCAGTTTTCTGCTTCCTGCACAAACATGCAAGCTAATGCCCCATGTCAGTCTGAATGTATGTATTTATTTAAATGTTGTAACACCAGGTTCAGTCACCAGCACATCCAGGTACAAGAATCACATAAGACATTATGTGAAAGACCCCTCCTTGAGACTCTGGAGAGCCAATACGAATTTGAGTAGACAATAGTAGACCCCGTCTTAAATCCAAGGAGACAGGGTGGGTAATAAATACAATAAATAATTTAAAATGTTGCAAGAATCTAATTCTCAGGTAAGTTGTATGTGAAAATTTCATACAGGTCTTTAGGGAAGGCTGTCAGGAAAGAAGATTGTCTGAATGGGTTTGGCAGGTGGGGAGAGTGACCCCCCTTCTTTCCTAGATGGGATGGTGCATCCCATTCCTTTGGAGGGAGAAAAAGAAAGCAAGCCTCCTTTCACATGACTGTAGGCAGAGAAACACACACACACAGCTTCCCTAGTAGAAAAGAGCAAGAGTCCAGGAGCACCTTAAAGACTAACGAAGCTTGTGGCAGGGCAAAAGCAGTCACTGCCTCCTTCTTTAGAAGCAGCTCCCACAAAAGCTCAAAGGGGCCAAGTGGCTGCCTTTTTATGAAGTCTGCTGGAGTTGTAGAGGAGGAACCGGATGTCTGGTGGCATCATGGGAGTCGTTTTGGAATCTGCTCTTTGCTCCGCTGTGTGCATGGCCACTGGAGAAGCACCGGAGGGGTGGGAGTTGGTGCCAGCACTCAGGGTGGCAGTGGGGGCAGGATTTTTTCAGAATCTCTTGTGTTGGGGGGCAGGAATAGCACTTTTCCTCCCCCCTCTCCAGTCCACTTTTGCCATAGCTTTTAAAAAACTGAATGGCAGGCTTGTGTGTGTGTGGGCGGGGGACGGTCCCTGTGCTAAGGAGCCCCAAGTGTATCCTGCTCAGTTAAGTGTGGCTTCAATCTCTTTTTCCTTTGAATCACTCACATTCCTCCTCCTCCAGCCCTGTTTACTCTGAGAGGCTTTGTAGCCCCTTTATGCACAAGGATGCAAAGGCGGTAGCTGCCTCCCACCACTGAGGTAATTCTGGAATGCTCCCAAACCTTACAAGACTTTCCCCTCACTCTCACCTCCACACACATACACTTCCATGACACAGGTATACTGCATAAGATGTTTTCACATCAATAAATAATGATATTGACCTTGATGAACTGATGGTCCATTTTAGGATATGGAAGCTTCATGTGTCGATGTGTTCAACATTCTAGTATATGAATAATCAAGATTAGAACCACTTGTAAGTAATGACAACTATACTCTGCCCTTTAGCTTAAAACAACTGCTCGATCTGATGTTAGCTTCAAAATGCTTATTTAAACATTTACGCTATTAGAATAATGGGCAGATTCTGGGACAAATTCCCACAGACCATTGGGATCTTCATGTGTGTGGTTTCCTTTCTAACTTGAAAGAATGTCTTGAAAGAATGTCTTTCAAGTCACTCATCATGTGTCATAGAAACTCTGTGCTTAAAAAAAATCTTAGAAATAGTGTAAGACAAGCAATGAAGTCATGTGGGGCACTGGGCAGATAGGCTTCACGATTGACATGTATGAAATGAATCCTTCATCTCCAATCCAGTTGTGTATTTCAGGGAAAGATCAGTTAGAGGTAATAAGCTGTCTTTCATTGAAGTTTATCTTGGTAAGTTTCCAAGGACTATCATGTTCTTTGGAACAGTACAAGACACTGACCTATGTGCAATGTTATTTTGTTTGATTCAGATATTACCTGTTGATCTCAGACTGACCTCAGATCAGCAATCCCTGCATTGTTTCAGCTTGCTGATGGCTGTTGACCTTACATATGGCTACTGTGTGCCCTGCCCACAGCCCACATTTTGGAAGGTCTGGGATGACTACCAGCATAACTAAGAATAGTTCTTAATAATGGATATGTTTGCCAGTATTTAATTGTATACACCTACATGTGGAAAAACTGTAACAAGTGCATAAATGTCCATGTTTCTTCTGGCCAGTAGTGACTGAATTATACCAGTATTTCAGTAGTAGTTCTCATGTGCCATATTTTATCCTACTTGTCCTCCAAGGAACTCACCATACTTGGTCCTCTTCAAAACTTTCTTCATGTTCTCCCTCACAGCAACAGTGGTGGTATGTCTGATATAGGTTTACTCAGTGTGCCTCATGGAAGCATAAAGATTTGGATTTGATTTGAACTCAGGCCTCCCAGTCCAAGTCTCATGCTATACTACATTGGCTAATCATCTAAGAACCATTACTGGCTTTAAGGAGCTTATGTTTTTACTAGAATTCATGATTCAGGTAAGACAGAATGAACTAAGCCACACCATACATTTAGAAACCTCAACCAACTTTCCTGGTCTCTGTTCCTTTCCTTCGATCTGTTTCACACTGCTGCCTCCTGCCCTCACCGTTCTTATGATTACATTGGCCTTTTGGGGGGCATCTTCAGTGTCCAACTTTAAAACTCTGCTTTGGCTCCCAGCATTATGCCCTTATCTAATCCCTTTCATAAGATGAGGGGGTTTTTGTGATAAAACTTCTAAATGCTCTTATTGGCAGCTTTAAAGGTCTGGATAAATCCATACGCCTTTGCCCTTGTGAGAAAGCCCAGGACAAAACCCTCCCATATTATTTACTGAATTGTAAACTTTACCCACGACTCAGTAAAAAGAATTCCCAGTGTTTAAATAGGGCTTGTTCCATCGATTAGGCATTTTAGATAAGGTACTTTTTTTTCTCCTATGAAGGAAAGGTAACTGATGGGACTACAGAAAAGCCTAGTTAATGCTGTACTACTCCATGTCACTCATAGAAAACAATAGAATATGGCTTTGCTTGCTCTGTTCTTTTCATTATCCAGGATCACAGCAGTAATTTTCGTTACAAAACGTGTTGTTAAAGCTAAATGTGTTCCTACATAAAGAATCTGAGCACAATATTTTTTCCATAGCTTTGTACACCAACTACTCTCTTTGTATCTAGGAAGTCTGGCAGTAAATAGAGATAATGTGTAGGATACCTGCTCAGGTCCAAGGGCTAAGTTGGAAAACATACAGAAGAGGGCAACCAAGAGGATGAAGGGGGGGGGGGAGTTGACGTGCCTTTCCTATGATGAAATGCTGAAAACTCTTGGACTTTTCATTTTAGAAGAGCACTAAAGGGAGGGGGACATCATAGAAGTTTATCAAATGCACAAGGTCGAAAGAGTTGACAAGATATTTCTCCCCCACTCCCAAAATATAAGAAATTGAGGATGAGGCTGTTGTGTATGTGGCCAGGCTAATGATTCTATGGAGGGCTGAGCACATGGTCTGAGGTAGGATCAGTCACTTACGGGTTGCAACCATCACACACTAAGGATCCCCACTGCAGGATCCAATCAGTTTGAGCCAATCAATAGGATCTGGCCAATGGCACGAGGACCATTGTCCTGTTTGTGTATATAAATTGGGTTTTCTGGTAAGCTTCTCAGTGCAGTCTTGGTACAAATTGTATCATGTTATGGCACCAATAAACAGCTGCAACAATTCCAGTGTCTGTGGTTCTTCACTCACAAGATCCACCATGGATCTAACAGAGGATATCTAATGAAACTGCAGGCAGTAGGTTCAGGACAGATGAAAGGAAAAAAAAATTATATACAATGATTAAAATTTGAAATTCACTGCCATAAGGTGTAGTGATGGCAACAGGCATAGATGGCTTTAAAAGAGCATTAGACAGATGCTTGGAGGTCTGTCAGTGGTTACTGGCCATTGGCGCTGTACATTCAAAGCCAGTAAACCTCTGAATAGCAGCACCAAAAGGTAGGCCAGGTGAAGGCATCAGTATCTGTGCTCTGTTGTTGAACCTCCAGAGGAACTGGTTGGTCACTGTGTGAGATAGGGTACTGGACTAGATAGACCACTGGTCTGATCCAGCAGGGCTGTTTTTATCTTCTTGGTGTAGTGGTTAAGAGGGATGGCTTCTAATCTGGGGAACCAAATTTAATTCCACATGCAGCCAGCTGGGTGACCTTGGGACAATCAAAGTCCCCTCAGAGCTCACAGTGTGTCTTTGGTGGGGATAGGAGGCGTAGGCAATTGTAAGCCACTCTGAGACTCCTTTGAGAGAGTTTGGCATTCTCCCTAAGCAACAAGTCAAGTCCTCTAGGCTGAAGAAAGCCAATGATCTTAGAGTATTAGAATTTAGCCCCCCTGTTGTCACATGTCTTTCCTGACCACTAGGAATGTAGGCTTTTGTGAGAATATTTCCCATGCTCTCTCCTTGAAGAATTTCCCCTATTCAGCAGTCCTAATCAGCAGCACTCAGTTTGCATAGTTTTCACCTGGAGTTTCATTGAGGTTGGCAAGATAAACATCTACCTAGGATTATATATGGAATACCTAAACCAAAGAGTTAGCTACCTCAGGATTAAAATCATTTGTCCCATAGCATGTTTTGTGACTATTATCATGCCAAGAAAATGATAATGTTTACAATTCAGGTAAATTTCTTCCAAGCTACACTCATATATGGATTCTGAAGTCTTCACATCCAATGACTGCAGTTGCACACTCAGTCTGAATCAGGAGCAACCATACACAAGAGCAGTGTGTCACAGAAAAGCAACCTAAACAATTGCTCAAAGCTGGGCTGGAACGCAAATTTTTGTACAGTAAAAAGATCATGGAAACACACTCTTCTATCCTCCTTATAAACAATACAAATTAAATCTGTACAAGGCATCTACTAGTTCCTATCAATTTAAAACTCGATAGCAGCCATTTTCTTCAGAGGGACACTGATCTCTGCCACCTGGAGATGGGCTGTAATTCTGGGGGATCCCCAGGTCACCAACTGGAGGATATATTGATTGGGGCATTCCTGAGGGACTTCATTTATCATTAAATCATTTATTTATTAATTAAATTTTTATATTGCCCTTCCCTGGGGTTGAAGGCAGTCTACATCATATAAATTACAATAGTAAAAAATAGCGATATTAAAAAAATAATCAAATACAATGCAATTATAGTTCCATTATAAATTATTTTTTTAAATTAAATTGAATAGAAACTGCACTCAGTGCCTCAGCCTCAAATAGACATGGTCAGAGAACAAGTACAGCACCTGCAAGGACTCATGCAGCGAGTCCAGGCTTTCGGACCTCATTCTGCAAAGACTTAGGTGTGTCCTCTAGCCCAGGGGTAGTCAACCTGTGGTCCTCCAGATATCCATGGACTACAATTCTCATGAGCCCCTGCCAGCAAATGCTGGCAGCAGCTCATGGGAATTGTAGTCCATGGACATCTGGAGGACCACAGGTTGACTACCCCTGCTCTAGCCTTTGTGATAACAAACAGCCAGCCAACCCCTTCTTTGTCTGAGATTTAAGTCTTGTTCATACCTCTGCCACTGTTGCTGAAGAGGTTCACCAATATCCTGTGGCTTCTTGGCTGGTGCTTGGTTAAGGCTCCACTTCCTCCTCCCCTGCCTCACTACCAGCCTCCATGGGCTCACTCCTGACAGTTCCTTTGTGGATCAGGTCACCTGTGCTCTTGGGATGAAGCACCAATTAGGGAATTTCAGAAGGTTTAGTGTCTAGTTCTCAGAGTGATTCTCTTTCTGTCCTCAGTTGAAACTGTTTGGGTTTGGGTCCACTACACTCCTGCATCTAAATGTAGGAATTAAGGAGTCAAGAAAGGTGCCACAATAATCAGATGACAGAAGCTGGAGAAAGAACTCTTGGATATTGATGCACACAACACAGATTTGGAGAGCAGTTGGATGAGACAAACTTGAAGTCATGGCAATTTAAGGCAGGCTCAATGAGGTTTCCTATGACTGTCTGTAAATTTGCTGACAGCTGCACTCGATCTTTGCTTATTAGCTACTGCAGCTAAGTGGGTGATTCTACATAAATATGAGTGCCAGCATTGTGGAGAACCAGAACTACATTTTAATTAGAAGCATCTTTCTAGAGTCCTTCCCTCGGTACACAGGAAAACCAGTTGAAACTAACAGTGGAGAAAAAAAAATAGGTAGTTAAACAAAAACTTTGGGGGTTTTAAAATAATGCTATCTAAAATAATGCTTTCTTGTACTTTAGCAGTGGAGCTGACATTCTGCTAAATCTAGATTCACATGAACCATTCATGATATAATTAGTACAGGGGTCCCTAACATGCTGGCCAGGGGGGCAATGGCATCCATAACACATGTTCTGGTGTCTGCCAAGTGCCTTTTAGGAAGTACGTGGGCCAGGTAGGCCTTTTGCCCAGCAGCTTCTTGGAGATTTCATCGTCTGTGCAGATCTTTTTTTTTAATTGCTTTGGCAACACAAAAAAATGTTTTCCCTTTGAACCCAAAAAAGAATATGCTGAGTGCCAAGTAAAACTCAAGGTGAAGAGTGTTCCACAAATTAGGTGCCACCATGGAAAATGCCTTTCTGTCCTCTGATCACCACCTACCTCACTACTGCTACATGCACAGGGCAATGAAAGCAGATTTTGTGAAGCAGATCTCTACTGTTGGGCCAGCGAGTATGGGAGGACAGGTTGACTATTCAGGCCTTGAGCAGCTATAACTATCTGTTTGAATAAAACTGTTATATTCATTATGATTGTTAGCTTTTTCAGACATCTTATCAGAAAGGCAGGGTACACATTTCTTAAACAAACAGATAGGCTTCAATTCACCTAGGGATCTCCTATGCTGGATTGTGTTTTAATGTGGCTTTAAGTCATCCACAAGGCCAGAACCGAATCCATGTGCTGCATCAAGTCAACTTACTTTATTTCCTGTGTCATTCACATCTGTTCTCTTTGTCGCTCCCCCACCCCTTCAGATAAATATAAGAGACGCTTGGCATTTCTTCTCCCAATTCAGAGACATTGTCAGCTGTCCAGTTGTAGGGGCTTCTGCTCGATTTGAGCTCTGGAGTTGACAAGGAACCTGACTGAGCCTTAAGAGAGTGGGAGTTTTATCGCCTGTCAGCTAATGCAGAATTCATTGCCTGAAAATGCAGACGTTTCTAGGGATGACATCCATCCACAGTGACATGAAAGAGAGCGTTTACTTTCTGTGTCATGTCTGAACGGGTTTAGGAGAGATAAATGTGTGCAGCAGAGGTAAGCATGTGAAGTACAAATGGGAGTAACCAGTCTGCTTAGACCTTTAAATAAATTATCTAGGCATAAAGCAGCCATGCAACTAAGGGATGCTTATGGTGCCAAGAGAAATGATGTTTCCCTTTTTCTGGAGTATTTTAATGGCAATCAATGTGTGTGTGGGGGGGGAGGGTGTAGGTGCAGAAAATGAAAAGCCATATGGCTGGATTTGTTTGTTTGTTTGTTTATTCCTTAGATTTTTAGCCTGTCACTCTCCGGGGATTCATGGCGAGGTAAATACAACCCCCCCCAAAACATGATAAAACCCCGTTCTATAACAAACAACAAAACAAAGATAAAAGAGGATAAAACAAGATTGGTGGTATAATTGCTCCCCCCATTCCTGCAGCTGTCCACCCCCAGGGTGGGGTACACATCGGTACTCCGCTGTTCCAGGCTCTGACCTCAACCAAAGACCTGGTGGGGGAGCCCCATTTTGCAGGCCCTGCAGAACTCTGAAAGCTCTGTTAGGGACCTCAGTTCTCGTGGGAGCTCATTCTACCAGGTCAGGGTCAGGGCCAAAAAGGCTTGGGTTGAGGTCAGGCTGAGTGCCAGGGACCTCCAGTAGATTAGCACCCACGGAGTGGGTAGATTAGCACCTGCTATACTGATATAGAAACTGTAATAGAGCAAATGTTGAAATGTGTTTGTCTAAAGCTGAAAATTTCAAAGGGATGGGTCTTCTATTGTTTCAGTCACCAGGTGGAAGGCAAGTTCCAATGACTACAAGATCTGACAAAAGGGGTTCTCAAGTCACAGCCCAGTGTCCAATAACACAACAAAAGGAACCTTTGCTACCTGAGGTTCCTCTCACTTCCAGGGGAGCATGGCAAGAACATGTGCCATTGACATCTCTTCCTGGCACCTTGAAGCCTGAAAAATATTTCAGCGGTACCTCCATGATCAAAAGGTTGGAAAAGGCTGATCAACTGTAGATATCCTGGTTGAGGCTTCTACTAGTGAGAGGTTGATTAAGTGAAGACTTACAGAATGGGTGTGTAGGTATAGAAGGAGGCAGGTAGTGAGGGGTTGTTTATATTTATGCAAGTATTTTTGCTGACATAACATTATGCAATGGACAGGATATGTATGAATGTGGCATCTTCTTATGAATGTATAATATAAACCCACCAAGCTCTTGGGGTATGTGAACACCAATGAAATCCTATGTAGAGTCCCCCCCCCCCAGTTTAGATACATTGATTTCAGTGGGGTTTATACTGGACTAAGTCATTGTAGGATTGCACTCAAAATGCCAGACACATCCAGTAAGAAGGGCTGCCCAGTGTATTCAATCTACTCAAAGGTCAGGTACCACAATAAAAGCATGAGAGCTCTGTTAGTGGATGATAGTGCATCTAGAGTGGCATCCTGTTCCCCATAGTGTTTGACCAAATGCCCATGGAAGAGACAGAGCATAAGATCAAAACTGCATCTTGGTTTTGTACTCCAGCAACTAGTATTCAGAAGAATGGTACCTCTGAACATGGAGACTCCACTTAGCTATTGTGTATTTATCTAATTTCCTTTTAAAGCTAATCCAGTGGCCATCAATACATCTTGTGGCAACATATCCTATAATTTAATTATGCACTGTGTAAGGAAGCACTCTTATTTGTTTGTCCTGAATCTATTGCCCATGTACTTCACTGAGTAATCTTAAGAAGGATCTCAAGCCTGAAAGTCATTATTTTCTATAGGGAAATTCTGAATTCAAGTGATGAGTGAATTTTTCAAAAGTTCTGTTTTGAGGGTTTGACACAATGTAGCTTTTATTCATATACCTGGTGAATCACACAGACTATAGGTAAAACGAGTACAACATTTTTACTATTAAAGATTGTATGAATAGATGTTTGCTACTCATGACATTTCTGAATGATGGAAATTTGAAGAGTATACAGCAAATCATTCTTGCATTTATTCCCATACTTGTCACAAAATTGCTATAGCAATTTACTGCCAGGTCACTGAAATTCTTTGGTGGCAGATTGACATGGAGTATTTCCCCCCCCCCTTCCCATTGTGCTGCTAAATTTTCCAGGGACTGTGAAGATTTACGTTATTCTAAATTGTCTAGGTAGATGAAGAGAGGGACCATTAGGAGGTTCTTTTTATGCTGCTGCATCTTCTCAAATGTAACTGAAAGGTCATGACCTAAAGTTGTACCCAAATAGAACAACAGCCAGAGAGTTCTCATTTGGCAGACTCTGAACCTGTCAGATTTCACCTTAATGAGGCTCAAAGCTAAGGACAGCCAGAGAACAAACACTGTTCATGTCATCAACTAAACAGCTCAGTAATTGGATCAAGCTGAGGTATAGCAATACCAGGTATGAAAGAAAGTGCTGCCAACTGAAAATTCCTCCCATACCCTTTTTTTTGGGGGGGGGGATTTCTCACTGCTAATAGTTTTCTATGATACTCCTTGTCAGTACTGTTTAGATAATGCACTCAAAGAAAGTTAGTAGATGCATAAGCAGGAGGTTAAAATAGAAAAATAGATAGTTTCAGAGTATGCACACACACACACACACACACACACACAAAAATACACACACACACACACACAAAAGGGTAAAAAAGAAAAAAGAGGAGGAGGAGATTAAGGAAAATAAAGCCATGCTATAACGTATGTGGATGCATGCATCACTCATATAAACAATTTTTCCATTGATTAATCAATTTACCTTCTAGATTAAGAGCCTCTTGTGGCGCAGAGTGGTAAGGCAGCCGTCTGAAAGCTTTGCCCATGAGGCTGGGAGTTCAATCCCAGCAGCCAGCTCAAGGTTGATTCAGCCTTCCATCCTTCCGAGGTCGGTAAAATGAGTACCCAGCTTGCTGGGGGCTAAACAGTAATGACTGGGGAAGGCACTGGCAAACCACCCCGTATTGAGTCTGCCATGAAAACGCTGGAGGTGTCACCCCAAGGGTCAGACATGACTCGGTGCTTGCACAGGGGATACCTTTACCTTTACCTTTACCTTTACCTTCTAGATTTAAATACATTTGTATGTTACCAAAAGCTTAATAAAAATCCTGTTTGCACTGCTGTATGAAGTGTTAATGATAGCTTGAAATTTGGTAAGAAAAACTACATTGTACCCCCCCCCCATTCTATACAACAGAAGAATGCCAAAGTCAAAGAACCTCAAAAACATGTCCTTAGACAAAAATGTCACCAATTAAAACTGATCGACTACTGAATCATGTACATTGATTTCTCTGATTCTAACGGTGATTTAAATTTTCCTGCCCTGTTCAGATTAAGAGCACTTAACTCTCTGTTGGACTGTAGGTATTAAACCTGTCTTGATAGCCTGGTACCCACTGAAGCTCTGAGGTGAGTCACAGCAACACAGAAAGATACTCTGCAATGAATAAAGATCTGATGACGTCATTGAGCTGCATTAGCTTGTCAAGTTAGAAAGAAGTTCAGTGGGGAAGGAGGCTGCAACTGGTCTGCAGGTCTAGCACAACTCTGAAAGAGGCAGGTGGGTGCTGTGAGGACTCTGAAAACAGAGGCCTTTAAGTGGGTGGGCAAAGGGGCAATAAGGATTCATGCTCTTGGTTCTCTTATCTACTTCTACTACCACCACCTCACATCCCCCCTCCCCCCCACACACAACATTATCAGCGCTGCAGTGGGAATAGGGAGAAGCAGCTTTTCCCAGTCCCATTCTTTAACTATTCCATGGATTCACTCTTCCCTCATTGTGCTCTAGGGTGGCCAGCTCTGGGCTGAGAAATGCCTGGAGACTTTGGGGAGTGGGTGGGATTTTGGGCAGAGAGGGACCTCAGTAGAGTATAATGCTATGAAATCCACCCTTCAAAGCAGTCAATTTCTCTAGGAGAACTGATCTCTGTCACCTGGAGATGGGCTGTAAAACCTAGGGGTCCCACATGGGAACTGGCATTCCTATTCTGTTCCCACTGACTCCCACTTTAACTAGAAGCATTCCTAAAATTAATGAACAAACTGGATTAGTATGCTACAGGACTGAGGTCCTTTGCTTAATTTAATTTCTCCCCCCGTACATTGCGGATGTATGTATACCACTTAATAAACGACTGCAAAAAAGAAAAAATCGTGATGTGAGTACATAGGATTGTACTGATGTGCACCTGAACAGCTGTATCTTAGTTAAAAACAAAGCCAGCTTGGACCATTTATGCACTGGAGGATTCATGCCAGGCTGCAAGCTGGAGGTTTAGTCATGGTAGGGTGCCCCACCTCTTCCTGCACCCACATGGGGGAGCATTTGGCCTGGTGCACCTTATCTGCCTCCAATTTGTGCTCCTGCATGGAAGCTGGGGCAGTGAAGTTCCCAGTGCATAAACGGTCTTGGTGTAGCAATTAGGAGCAGATGCTTCTAATCTGGAGAAAAGGGTTTAATTCCCCACACCTCCAGCTGGGTAACCCTGGACTAGTCACAGTTCTTTCAGGGCTCTCTCAGCTTCATCTACCCCACAGGGTATCTGTTGCAGGGAGAGAAAAGGGAGGTGATTGTACGCCACTTTGAAACTCTTTTAGATAGTAAAAACCTAGGGACAAAAAAAACACACAGGGGCTTTTTGCACGGCTTCAAAATCGCACAATGGTTGCCAATTGGAAACACATTAATTCAGCCGAAAATCGGGCCCATGAGAGGGGGGGGGGTTTATCACTCGAGGCAGCGTGGCAACGATCATACGATCAAACGACAGCTCACATTAGGCAGCTGGATGGGTCTCTCCGTTGCAACGAATCTACACAGATTCGTTACAATGGGTCTGTTTTTTTTTTAAAAACCTTTCTTAAAGGGAAAGGGGCTGTTTGGGAGCATGCTAACGGCTGCCCATTGGCTGCTTGACGGCCAGGGGCGGGACGAGCTTGGAAATAGCGCTTCCTTTTCTGCCGAGACCGGAAGCTGTGGGAAACGCTACAAAACGCAACTGGATTCCACTACAAAGGCAGGTATGCATAACGACGAATTCCACTATTTTAAATGGCGATTTTTCGTTCAGTGACCAATTTGCAACAAAGATCCCGGTGCGTAAAGCCCCACAGTTCTTCTCTTCTTCTTGTTGCAACAATCTTGGAACAGGTATAGTAGTTAGAGCATTGTACTAAATTTGGGGAGATCTTGGTTCAGTTCCCTGCACAGCATGAAGTTAAATAACATACTGGAATGGAGCAGTGTACATGCACAGATCACCAATTCTGAGGACAGACCTGTTGTATATGCAGCCCTGCCGAAGACTGAGGTTGAGGTCCAAGGCAGGATCAGGATTTGCAGCCACTGATTGGCTCATGGCAAGCTGGATTCCCTGCAGGAGCCAGTAGATTCAAATGGACTAGTCACAGCCTGAGTGGTTGGTTCATGGCAGGACCCAATCGGTTTAAACCATTGTTTGCCCAATCAACCACAGCCACAGTTCGATTAATTGTTCTCTATAATGCGGGGTATGTTGAGGGGGTTTTCAGTGAAGTTGTGATCCTACTTGTATCATGTGCCTTCAACAATAAAGTGCAGCAATTATTCCATTATTTGTGTGTTCCTGAATTCACAGATCTAGCAGGACATATGTACAGAAACCTAATTAACCTGAATTCTTAGCAAACAGTGTCTGCACAATGTTTTTGATAGAGCTTTCAGAATTAAAAATGAAATAATACAGAATTTATTACATATTCGTTTTGCTTCCAAAACAAGACAAAACTACAAAATCTCTGAGATTATTTCAGAATTATCTCTAACAGGAGAATTAGTGAATGGTGCCATTAGGATAATATGAAAAATCCCAAGCACCATGGGAAAATCATCTCATTTGGAAATTAGAATGATAATGGTGCAATTCCCCTTAGGACTGCATTGTTAGACACATGTAAAGAGGGCTGGTTTTTTCATTAATGCAATAAGTGAGTCTGTTTCAAAGCACCAAGTGTTTGAATTTCTCCATTCTTAGTGAAAATATACAGCACTTATTGCCTTCTACTGGAGGGATTGGCCTTTATAGCCACTGGACTTCTCTCACTGAACACCTTCCTGACTAGGCCAGGCCAGGCCAGTGCAGTGGTGAGAAGGGCCTGCATGGGGGCAGGAGGGAGACGAGGAAGAGGTAGAAAAGGAGTTGATTTTTATAGCCCACTTTTTTCTGTGGTCTTTGAAAAGTTTTCAATGGTCTTTGAAAAGTTTGCTAATGTTCTTGATAGTTCTTAGCTCTCCCCATGCCTGTGTCCATTTTTTTCCTTTTTTTCCCATGATTAAGTCATCTACCAACTATTTTCCTATGATTATGCACTGGATTGTCAAATTTTAGTAAAAAGGCTTGGCCACACCCAACGACCTATTTTGGCATGTATGCTAATGTTATAGTTGCCTGAGAACATCCTTACCTCACTCCAGAGGTTTTCCCTTAATTCAGTCATGAACTATTCACGATTTCTTTAGTTTACACCACCAACTAATTCAAACTCATTGGTTTTGGGACTAACTGGCCAGTCCTGGCCTCAAGATACATTTTTGACTATTTAAACACCACACAGGACTCAATCCTGTGCTGTTCTTGGACAGCTTTATCCCTGCTTCAATTTGCTGCTTCTCTCGTCTTTATTGGATTTCTCGATTTTATCACCCAAAATTTGATCCCCTTTCACGCCAACTCTTTTCTTTCTTCTTGTAAGCCTGTTTCATTTAAATAGTGTGAATGTGTGTTATGGACTTTTAAATTGTTTTTCAATCAAAACCCTTTTCGGTTAATTTCCAAGTTTGCCACTGCCTGAGATTTCTGGCTAGGATCCTCCCCCTGCATATGTAGGTGAAAGAATCTCCCTGGTTACCCCTCTTGCTCAGCAAAAGTTTCCTAGGATTGCTAATTCCCCCACCATAAATTTAGGAGAAAAGTCTATTTTAGGTAATAGCACAAGGTAGTTGGCTGGGGAGGAAGGCCGTCTCTCCCTCCTTTGGTCTGTGAGTGGTCCTTTTCCAGGCCATTCTCCCATTCCAGTCTTTCCCTAACTTCTGCAATGAAATTGAAAATCTTGATACTTCTTATAATATTTTTCACTTTTCTAAATTTAATAATATTTTCTGAGCAACTTACAAGATATATAACAGCGTCTGCTTTCCTTGGAAAATGAAGAGAGTCTATATAGACAGAAAGAAAATAACTTCAATGTTAAGCAGAGAAAGGACTGGAAATATTATTTTGAAAATCAATGTAATAGCGTTGACAGGGTTTAACAGGGACTGGTAGTTAACCTGAATGTTTCTGTATAATTTCGAAAACAAATCTATAAACCTTTCTTATCTACTTTTTTTTAGTGCCTCTCTGTCCACACATGTATGTCTATCATTCACAGCCACTGATGCCCTGAAAGAAAGAAAAGAGGCACAAAGTCCTTTCTAGTTTACAAAAGATTTTTCTACCTGGTCTCCTAGAGGCAATTTTTGTACACCACAATGACTAGGTGAATAGCTATTGAGAAACCTGCAAGCACAAACCACTGAAACGTTGGAACTTTTTGTATTAGTTTCATTTGAACTGGGACAAACTAATCAAAGAGAAGGCACTCAGAGAGAAACTTCTCCACCTATAAAAGATTTTAAAAAGGAGAGAGTGATTATTCATAAATTGAGGAGAAAACTCCCTGTTAGGTTTCAACTCTGCTTTAAGGCTTATTTTTTAAAAGCTGGAGGAATGGAGTAGGTTTGATAACACTACTAGCAACAGGATTCTTTTGACCTGCCTTGCTGAGTGTTTTTAAAGGTCTGGCCATACCTCTACCATTCCTTGTTCCTTGACTGTCAGTGGAAGAGGCTCTTTTTTCCCCTCTGTTGTTAATCACCTCTGACATTCAGCAAGATGCATTTGCTGGAGAATCTGTGAGCAAAGTTCGAGGGCAGTCTTGCCCCGTATGAAAATGGCAGGCATGGTGTCTCTGAACTGGGGATCTTTTAAAAAACATCCCACAGTGAGCATGTTGAACTCTGATTCTTTATTGTATATTATGCAAGGGTCAACTTTCATGTGGCTAACATGCTGTCCATCAAGTGCCTTGTAACTATGATACTGGGGAACAACAAAGAATCCCCATGCACTGCAACTGACAGACGGGATCTCAGTTCACTTTGCCAGTTGCTTACACAGGCTTCTCAAAAGATTTCAGGATTGGCTTTTCCTAACCCTCTGATCAGCAGGGAACTTATATACAATCTTGCAAGTAGTAATTTAATCACAGCGGCATAGTGCAATTGGCCACAACCGGAGAACATTGACCAGAATCAGAAACACATTGAACTTTGCAATTATATATCAGCTATTGCTATTGTGCCTGCTCTTTGAGGCAAGCATTTGCCCAGTTGCTTTGTCCTTCCAACCCTTTCCCCTTAGTGCATCTGAGGCTCACCACTCTTAATAGGCCCCTATTATGGCTCAAATCATTAAGGAATCTATCATTCTAATTTGTGTAGGATCTTTTTTCCCATTTCAAAAGTACATCCATGAATATAGTTCCAAATAAAGAAAAAACAAACGTTACATCCTAATTTCACGAAGAATTATGCCTTTTGGTGAAAAATTCTTATCACTTTCTTATTTTGTCTAAGTGTTATTTAGCAGGGGTAGTCAACCTGTGGTCCTCCAGATGTTCCTGGACTACAATCCCTATGAGCCCCTGCCAGCATTTGCTGGCAGGGGACTCATGGGAATTGTAGTCCAGGAACATCTGGAGGACCACAGGTTGACTACCCCTGTTATTTAGGACTGATTAGACTAATTTAGGGTTTTTTTAAAAAATTGGTCCTAATTGCAGTATTGCAGTATATTGTAGTCTCCCGTGTATTTTGATGATAGTTGCTTTATTTACATTGTAAGATGCCAAGGTAGAAAAGGGGCTAATAAACATTTTTAAGAAAAAATATATCTCAGCCATGAAGAAGCTCAGGTTTTGCAGCTCTCCAAAACTGAACTGCACACTACAATGTAAGCAAGTCTAATTAATTTCTATGGGAAGGAGTTAAAGTATGAGGGTTTCATGTATGTTAATCAACCAATTAATTACTGTAAGTTGACTACCTATTACTTGACCATGATGAAATATGTCAAAGACAAGTGGGGGACCCATGAGGACTTGGGGAGGGGTCTTAATTCCCCACTCCCCATCTTCCCCTTGTTTTGTTTAGTGTAGTTTGGTGTAGTGGTTAGGAGTGCGGACTTCTAATCTGGCATTCCGGGTTTGATTCTGCACTCCTCCATATGCAGCCAGCTGGGTGACCTTGGGCTCGCCACGGCACTGATAAAACCGTTCTGAATGAGCAGTGATATCAGGGCTCTCTCAGCCTCACCCACCTCACAGGGTGTCTGTTGTGGGGAGAGGAAAGGGAAGGCAACTGTAAGCCTCCGTTGGGTAGAGAAAAGTGGCATATAAGATCCAACTCTTCTTCTTCCGTCTTTTGTTTTTCCAGCAAGGTCTGCAACCAGTCCCCCACATTGACCTTCCCCTTCCCCCTTTAACGTTCCCACCCTAGAAGCTCCCTTTCCTCTTCTTTCTTTTTACTTAGCTATCTACTTTTTTCCATTTTCTTTCCCTAGAAGTCAGGTCTCTCTATTTCTTTCCCTCCTTTTTCCTTGCCTCCTCTATCCTCAGCTTTTTGTTTTCCCCTTTTTTGCTCTTCCCTGTGGTAGGAAGGCCAACGAGGATATAGGTCATAGCCCTCACAGTGACCATGACGAGCGGGACAAAGTGCCACATGACACCACAGCTGCTTAAATATGGCAAATTCAACTACTCTAGGGAGGTCTTAGATGCTATGGTGGTGGCCTGCAGGAGTGTATGGGCTGGACTAAAGCAAGAGAAGACAAACCTCGGACATCAGTTATGTAAGTCAGAAGATTTTTTTAGTATCTCCCAAGCTTTTGTAGCATGTGGATTTTACTATCGTTAACCTCCCTATGCATTTCAGAAGGACAGGTTAAAAATAAAAATGTATTATTATTATAACAGATTATTATCAGTGATGAATGGTTATGGATATACCAACAAGCCATAAAATGGAAAACTTAGTTACATGGCATCTATCATATCAATCATATATTAACAGCTTAGAATTTAATTATTCATGTACCCTGCCTTTCTCCCCATTTTTGTCTTTTCCGCTTTATCTTCACAACAGCCCTGCAAAGTAGATTAGGCTGAGAATGTGGAACTGGCCCCAAGTCATATAGGAAGCTTCCATAGCTGCTGTGGGATTTGAATCAGGGTCTCCAGAACTTACACTACACTGTCCATTAACCATCTTCTAAGGACAACAACTTGTTAATCTCTAACTGTGTTTAATACGGTATCATCAGGTTCTGTGACAAAATTATAGCAAACAATTAATATAATTAAAATATCCAATTAGAGTTTTAATCAGTAGTGATGAGAAATATATTATTTAGTTCTATAATTATACATTGATCTTATACTTTAGAAATTACACTTTAGAAAAGGGTTTCAGCAGATGGAAAGGCTGTGCACAGTGAATGAAAGAATTCTCATTCCAAGTGCACAAGTGTTGCCAAACAAATGATCAACACTGAAGAGAAAGAAGTCCTGATAGAGGTCTGTCTCAGATAGAGGACTGTGACTTCTTGCCCCTTGCTATGTGTCTGCAACCCATTGTTCCACATGGCAATCGTGGGAGATGGACCATTGCATTTCAACACCAGTGCCTTCTTTTACCTAGCAGCCTGAATGTTTGCATAATGAGAATTTCAAGTTATCTCCTATTGCTGTTTGATTACATCATTCCTCCAAATGTGCCATTTATGAAAATAAGGCATGAAATCAGTTTTGGATGTCTGAAAACTAGGCATCATTTGACAGCCAAAAATGATATCACTGAAGAATATGCAATCTGTTTGCGGACATAATGTGATATTCTTAAACCAATGATGACATTTGGAATGCGCGGTTTCCAGATGCCCCTTTCCAACAGCCAGCATTGTCCAGTAGGAGCCCAAATCCCTTGGCTAGGCAAGATTCTTCGCAGCTTCCAAGAACAATACTTTCCTATTTATCCCAAATAATCACATGTGGTTTTTCATGTCAGTCTATATTTTCATTTACATACATAGAGGGAGAAATCCCCCAAAGTGACTTTATTTTCAGGCCTCTTCACTAAATTCTCTCTTTTATTTTAAAAAAAAATTTGAAATCACAAATATAAGAGAATTGTGAGTTTCATGTTGGTGGAATGGATCATTCTGTTGACTCAAAAGAAGACAGAGGCCAATACACATTAGAGGTGTTTTTAAAGAAATCAGCTTGTTTCAAATACACTCTAGGTCACAAATCCCACATTAAAAAAAAATCACAATTTTTCTTTTCTTTCAAGAGATCTCCTAAACATAATAGTCCTCTGAAGTCCTATTTCTTAGGAGGGTAAATACTCAAACAGAAAAGATAAGTTTTCCTTTTACCATATTTATGGACCCTTTTCTTCTTC
The DNA here is from genome assembly GCF_049243985.1 of Paroedura picta. Classification (NCBI taxonomy): domain Eukaryota; kingdom Metazoa; phylum Chordata; class Lepidosauria; order Squamata; family Gekkonidae; genus Paroedura; species Paroedura picta. The sequence goes on along the minus strand of NC_135372.1, from coordinate 57,161,226 downwards.
AGAATAAACAAAGCATTGGTTTCATAAGAAACCTGCCCTACATGTTCCATAATTATGCTTTTTAATTGTACTTATAGTGCAAGCCATCAGAGTTGAATGGTATCAGAGAAAGGGCATTCTTGTGACCCTGCAGTCCCATACTTTTCTGCCTGGCATGTACATTACTGAGTTTTAGTGCAAGTTTACCAGAGGTGTGTTTGTGTCTGTGTGTCCACAATCTTTTAATGGAATTTCAGGTTCCCTTCTGAGAATTTGGCTCTTTATTCTCTCCTTTCAGATCAGGTAGTTGCCTTCAGAAAGCCTATCCATGTATGTAGTTATGTAGTTATGCTGTATGTAGTTATGCTGACTGTTGCAGGAAACTACCATTTCCTGTTTCTTTTCTTCTATCAAAAGCTCTCTCGTATTTTGCAGCCTGAATATTCATGCTGGGCCTAGAACCCTGTTGTGTTTAAATATGCAAGTAGAACAAAGCACCAAGCTATTGAAAAGAATAAAATGGTTTTACTTAGAAGAGAAAAATCTCTGTATAGAAAAAGAGGAGAGAGAGAGTCCTGTCTAAATGTCTGACTGTTGTTATAAATTAATTCAGTCTGTTCAGTTCTGGAGGCAGGAAGGGAAGAAGTATGCTCAAAGGAGTCTCCAAATGAGCCAATCATAACATAAGAGGAGAGTATTTTTAAAATACCTGGAAGTTGCACTATTTGCAAACAGATTTCAGTAAGAGTACTTGCTAAAAGAAGGATGGTGACATCATTTGCAAGAAAGATATGGCATCAAGCAGAGAGGGGGAAATGATTGCAGCTGGGACAATGCAGGAGGGTTCATATTCTTTAGACATGTGTATGGAAAATACAAACCTGACTTAATGTTGCTATCATAAGAAATGTTCCTGGCTATGGCATAGATGTCCTGGAGATAGAGATAATAATGCTATTACCCAACATGAGCCAGAACCTGACCAAGGCCATACAGATAAGCAAAGGTCATATTGAAAGACTCTGTATTCAGTGCATTTTAAATAATGATAGCCAGCTTGGTGTGGTGCTTAAGAGTGGCAGTTTCTGTTTTTGCAGAGCAGTTCTGTCAGAGATCTCTCAGCCCCACCTACCTCATACGGTATCTATTATGGGGAGAAGAAGGGGAGGTGCTTGTAAGCTGCTTTGAGACTCCTTTGGGTAATGAAAAGCAGGGTATAAAAAACAACTCTTCTTCTCCCTCTTCTTCTTCTAATGGAACCAGACCTAGCTCCAGTAAGAGCCATGAGACAAACCAGAGCTAATTCATAGTGATATATGTGGCTTAATAAAGACAGAGACCCCTAGTAGAAACAAATATTTTCTAACTTTTTTCTGACAATTTTTCAGAGTATACAGTTATCTATTTAATCAAGGAGAAAGTCCAAGTACTGGAGAAGCTCAAGGCATATGTTACAATGGTAAGCAGTGGCTTCCAGACAAAACCATTGGCCATTTGTACAGACAATGGAGGAGAATATGTGAGTCATGAAATACAGGACTACTTAGCTAAAGAAGGAATTCTCTGTTCAACTCACTGTTCCATACAGTCCAGAACAGACTGGCATAGCAGAAAGAAAGAACTGTTCCTAATCAAGATGTGCAGATGCATGCTCCTAGACACAGCTGGGGAGAAGCACTGGGGAGAACACTACTACCTATCTACTGAATAGGTTGCCTACAAAAGGTGCCAGAAGAACTCCACATGAACTATGGTATGGACACAAACCCAGTATGAAGCATTTGAGAGTTTTGGGGTCAAGAGTCTACGACTACATTCCCAAGGAGAAATGAAGCAAGATGGACATGAAAACTGAGCAAGGCATTTTTGTAGGATAAGCTTTAGGATTTAAAGAATATAGGATCCTTAATCTGAAACCAGAAACTATAAAGATCTGTAACACAGTGTACATTGATGAGAAGTAAAAATCTACAATCTCAGAAAGAATGAAATCAAAGAATCTACATCAATGGAAGAATACAGAGTACAGCAGCCAGAAGCAGTAAGAGCCAACTTGATGTAGTGGCTAAGAGCAACAGACTCTAATCTGGAGACCTTGATTTGATTCCCCATGCCTCTACATGAAGTCAGCTGGCTGACCTTGGACCAGTCATAGTTCTCTCAGAACTCTCTCAGCCTCACCTACCTCACAAGTAGAGGTAGAAGAAGGTGATTGTAAGGCATTTTGAGATTCCTTCAGGTGGTAAAAAGCAGGGATACAAAAAAACAGTCCTCCTCTTTCTAAATAAAACTATTTTATTATTGTATGCAGCTTGGTGCCACACTTTCTTTGCATATTTAAACTCTGCCAACACTCTGAACGTCTATTGCCTTGAAAACCCTATGAGACTGCTGTAAGTTGGCTGTGACTTGAGGCATACACACACGCACACACAAACCTTTTTTATAAATAAATAAATGAAAGCATCTAGCTCATACACAACAATTTACAGCAGTAAATATATGGGGGACTGCATTTCTTTGTGCATGTTCCTATGCTTTTAATTCCTAAGGGGAACAAGCATTCTTCTTTCTGTGTGTTCTCAGCCTCTTTCAGTCCAGGGTCATTGTGTGCCTTCAAGATATACCATTCTGGCAAGTAAATTAGCCCTCATTTACTGAGAAGTTGAATGCAGCCAGACTAATGGTGGTGCAAGTATAATTGGTTCCCCACATGTGTCAGTGTGTATACTCCTCAAGCCATGGAAAAGATGCATTATGGGACTAATTTTTTAAATGTTAATGGATATTGGACATTTGCCAGACACCCAGCTGTGCACAAAACATTGAGCTGGTAAATAGCTCTTGATCTGTTTAGAAACAAATTATAATGGTTGTTAGGATTCCACATGACTGAAGGCATGGTAACCACTACCGGCTCTCAGACTGACCCTATTAACGGCACTATGGGGAAAAAATGTTGTAATTTTACAGTCAAAATAATAGACATGAAATTAACAAGGAAATTATTTTAGGGTATTCAAAAGGAAAAACAGCTCACTATTATTGCGGCACTGGCTTAGCTACATCAATTGAAAGAAGCATTTGGGGGAGGGTATTTTGTTTTGCCTGGCGAGGGGACGGAAAGAATATGTTGCCGCCAGTCATCCAGTGTAATTTTAAAGCTGACTTTTGGAGGAACAAGTTCACTCGCTCTTATCAAGGCTCATCTTTCCCACCGTATATCAGCAGCAGGCATGTCAGGATCAACGGGCTGTCATTTCACTCCACTGAAGCTCTTCTGTGTTTTAATGGAGAAATGGAGAGGACTGGCGACACAGCTACCTTTCAAAACGAAATATTTAGCTTATTGAATGTACTTGACTAATATGAAACTTTCCTTGGAACTTTGGGAAATGGGAGTTCAGTGGGTTAGAATCCTCTCTTTGACCACTGGAAACCAGCATTGTGTTGGCATGACACAAACCCCATTGCCTGCAGTTCTAGAAAGCTATGTGGGTATGCAAGCAATCCCTGGTCTTGAATGTTTCTGCTGCAATTACTCACATGGCTGAAGGGAGAAGCCACTTTTCAGTTCAGCTCTGGCTCATCTGTCCAGCCATGGACTGGTTACAGTAGAAATTACAAAGACAACTCTAGCTATGCAGACACCCACTGAAAGGGCTGAGAATGGTGTGCAGGTGGGGAAATGCGGTGAGATAAACTAACCACATTCTATAACAATAGACCTAATATATTCTGTGTACTAAATTAAAGAGCAAAACAATAGCTACTTTGTTTATTGATATAGATCGGCCTTTCTTGACCTTTTTAGCATTGAGAAACCCCTGCAACATTCTCCTGGCTTCAAAAAACCCCAGAAGTGATGTTCCACAGAGCATCCCAGAAGCTATGCAGACTATAATTTGCAAATATTATTATCAATCCAATGAGTACATGGAGCTACACAACCTAACAAAACACTTCAACTGAAGCAATGATTTCTCCAATATTCCCTTTGAGCCCCTGGTCCTCTCCTCGGTATTACATTTGACTGGTGCTGCCATTATATTCAGAAATCTACATCAGAACATACAAGGGGCTCTGGACACACAAATGTCCAAAACAAACCGGGACTATTAGATTGGGGGGAAGGGGAAGAAATCTTAGAGGAAGAGAAAAAAAGTCTTTTTTTCCTCCTGTACAACAATTACAGAATACCAGTTTAAAGTTACACAACAATGAATCAGATGGGGAGTAAATGGTCTCAGAATGTATTCACAATCTATGGTACATTTAGATTCTACCCTTAAACCCAAAGCTATTACTTCCAAGAATATACCCTTAGGATCACATCCTGGCACTGACTTTAATTAGATGTATTTCCATGCTTCCAGAGTAGGTCATCTTGACCCTGGTCTTCCTCTGACTGCTCCCTCTAAAATACCAATAATACTTACTTTCCTCTCAAACCAAGTTATCTGCAGTCACATATGCATCTGTGATCTACCTTTGATGAGTCACCAGGCTCTTGTTTTTTTTCTTTATTAAAATAATACAAGAGAGCCTTGGCTCTTGGCTTGCTGAGTGGAGGTGAAGGCTAGCATTAAAAGAGTAAACATTCATATAAAATAAGATTTTAAAAAATCAAAAGAATTTTGTCAAGGACAATGAGCTGTCGTTGCAGTTTAAACAGTAGCAATTAGCTTTGAACATCTTTCTATCTTAGACCATTCTGTCTTTGCTCTTATCTTTACCCTACGTCAAGAATACACAATGCCACTCTAATGGGAAGAGAGTAGGGACTAGTTCAGGGTTGGGCAAACTGACCCTCCAGATGTTCATGGACTACAATTCCCATGAGAATTCATGGGAATTGTAGTCCATGGACATCTGGAGGGCCACAGTTTGCCCACCCCTGGACTAGTTGTTAAGGCCTAAGACTTCAAAGCTTTATAAGACTTCATGTAGCTATAGTCCCAAATTTTGCAATTAATATTTTTTAAACATCTATGTCACAATGCTACAGAACCATTCTGCTTTGAAGTCTGTCTGTTCACAACCCTAATACATGCAACACCAAGAGACTTGTTCCTGTGATATATGGATATGATATAACCTATTTATGTTTCCCCAGGAAATCATTTCCCTTTTTAAACAAAACACAGCAATTTGTTTCTTATGGGTGAATTCTATTTCATTAAAAGTTATGGGGATACACAACAATTGTAGTTCCATTTGGGCAGCCCAGAGGCTCAATGTTACTTCCACTTTGCCATTAAAATGATAATTAATTGTGAACAGGCAAGACAGATCTGACTAACTGAAAAACACTGCATGTTTCTAGAAAAAATCAGAAATCTAAAAAAGAATCCATGGGGAGGTTAAACTCTTCCTGCCTCCCAAAAACATAAAGAACACCTTTCCCATTAAGAAACAAATACTTTTAGTGTCTGTTCCAAGGCAATCAAATGGTATTGCCAGCCTTCAAGACTTGATCTTTGTCAATAAAGATAAGGGGGCAGGGACCTTTCAAGGGCTGTTTTGATTCATACGAATCAGTACCAGTGGAATCCAGTAGGTGACTTGCTGCTACCATGGACCGTGCATGATTTGCCCTGGAGTTGCTTGCTATTGTTCAACAGTAGACACCTCACAAAAGCCAGTGTGGTGTAGTAGTTAGCATTTCAGATTGTAAATCCTCACTCTGCCATGGAAGCAGTATTTTGTAGAAACAGGAAGCCCAGTACATTTCAGGTCAGACCCCTTCTTTGTGGGCAACCCAATTCATTCTCCTCCTGATAATGCAAGCCTGCTAGACTGATTGCCTCCTAGAACAAATTCTCTCTCTTTTTTTTCTCTTTTCAAAGCTCCCCTGAAACCCTCCTTTGCCACAAACACTGGGGAGTCTGAGAAGTGCATTTGCTCATATTCATCCTTTGCTTCTTCTAGTCCTCCTCTCCCTCTCTTCTCACAGGCAAATCTCATTGTAAGCAACTTGACCTAGAGACATATCATTTAGTTTTTACACTTGCCATGTAAAGTGTCATTTCCATTAAGCGTGCTAAATGCTTTGCTAATGAATGAGTGGGAGGTCACTTCGTCTTATTTTGCACTGGAGGCAAAACTGCCTAAATATGTTTTGGTGAGGCAAAAGAAATCCTTGATTGCTGGGAAGCAAAGGCTTTTGGGGGGTTATGTGTGTGCAGTTTTTAAAAATTGATTTTGAAATTATAAGATTGTCCAAGAATGCAAAAATACTTGTCTAAACTCAAGCGTCCAATTACTGGGAGAGGCCGTGGCTGAGGGGTTGAGCAGAGCACCTGCTTTGCATGCAGTTTCGGCCCTCCAAACCTTTTTAAAAGGCATTGGTTAGCAGGTGATGTAAAAGACCTCTCCTTATGAATCTGGAGTACTGACCTTGATAGACCAGTTCAGTCTAAGGCACCTTCATGTGCTTACAAGGTCACTCCCCCAGTCCATCCTGTCATTGCCAGCAAAAGCATATTCCAGATCTGAATTGGAATCCAAAATCTGTTATCCATGGAGGAGTCAATATCAAGTTCATGGTTCTCTTGTAACTATTCATGCCTCAGTTGAAAGGGGCTCTCCTTACATTTTGATAAGTCTCTATTTATGCATTAGCCACTTGCAATGTCGTGTCATAATGCACTATAGAAAAACGCCAATTGCCTTTTTCTGGAGATTCCTCACAGACCATACTATATTCTGTAGATGCATGGGAATCACACCTGTTAGGCCTATATGCAGGAGGACCATGACTCATTTTGGGCTTGTTCTCAGGTTTTAACAGCTTGTGTTGCAGATCCCAGGTGAACAACACGGTTGCTATGGTGACTGGTTGAAGCAGAACATCATTCTGACAACAGTTATATTAGGGGAGTAAAGATAGGAAACTTAATATATCCAGCAGCACATGGCATTTTTAATGTTTTTGTGATACTCAGGTTCTGCAAATAGCAATGGGTTTATAGTGACCTGAAATAAAAACATTGGCATTTGCGAATGACAGCTTGTGTGGTGGGTTACAGATGGAGATTCTCAAGTCCAGAGCTGAGTACCCAGGGAAATGGCACACACAAGCCAGCCTTGATCAACTATCATACACTCTTCAGATTAAAAACTAAATACTTGTCCTAGCTTCCTCCTTAAAGATTGTCCATAGTTACAGTTATAAAAATAGTGCAAAAATACTTTTCTTTTAAAATGATTGTATTCCACTGTTTTTCCTTTGAGAGCCACCTCTACCATGTCTGTGGGGAAGTAGCATATACATTTTCTACATAAATAAGTGACTCGCTTGCAAGTTAATAGACAGGGTTTGTTCCTTTGCGTATCATTGCAACCCAAACTGTGGCAGTGGTATACAGAAAAAAAGGAGCACAAAGCAACTTTAATAACAGGTAGGTGTCCACCTTTCTGAACAACTTTCAAGCATCATAAACCTTCTGGTTCAGATGAAACTGCTCAACATACTGAATTAAAAAAAATGTTATCCTTTTTTAATATTGCCTTTTCCCAGCTTACTCAGAGCAAGCAGACCTAATCAAGAGCTCTACAGTAGTACCATATACCTTTACTGATTCATAGAGAAGCTGATCTCCCTGCATTTGATTGGTGTAACTCTCCTTTGGCTAGCGTCTTTCTCAGATGTTCATGCTACTATTGACAAACTCCTCTTTAAGTTAATCTGAAACTTTATCCCAACAAGACCTCCAGACTGGGATATCTCCAGTTCTGAATGGGAAATACTATTGAACACAGTTGTCCGGTTGGATAAGCAGGTGGCAGTCATAGCCAGGAGTACTGTTCACCAACTTTGACTGGTAGACTAGACTGCTGCCTTTCCTGGGTGAAAATCTTGCCCCTGTGGTGCATGCCTTGGTAACATCTACATTCACCCACTGTGATTCACTCTATGGCCTATTATGCACGGCAGCATGGACAACAAGGAGGCGGAAGAAGCAAAGCAAACCGCACAGAGGACGGGACACAACGGCGGCAAAACCCAGAGTAGCTGATTATGCACGTGGCCAAACCGGAGCTGCTTCTGGTTGTGCCCTGGGTGCCTGGGAAGCTCCACTTTCTTCCGCATCTCACTAATGCATCTTTTTTGGCAGCATACGTCGACTCTGCACCCGGCTGCTGCCTGCGGTGTGCATAATCGGTGATTTTAGCCGCCACCATTCCACCTCGAATGCGGATCTTCCCCTCCGTGCATAATGGGCCAATGTGGGGCTGCACTTGAGGACTGTCCAGAAGCTATAACTGGTAGACAATGCTGTGACCAGACTGCAGAATGCAGTGAGTTGTACCATTTCTCTCCAGTCTTGTTCCATCTCAACTGTCTCACATTTTGCTTCTGGGATTCCAAGATTCTGCTATTGACTTTTAAAGCCCTTTATGGCTTGGGGGCATCACACCTAAAGAACTGCCTACTCCCATAATAATTTATTAAAATGTTTATATCCCATCTTATCTCTGGTCACCCAATATTAACTTACCCAATTATTACAGTAATCTTCATGGGTCCCTGATGTAGGTATTCCCACCATCTGAGGCAAGATAGCAAGCAACCCAAGGAAGGGCTTTCTTGGTTGTGGCTCAGAAATGATGGAATTCATCACTGTCTTCTGCTCAAGATGGAAGACTTTTATGTTTTGTTTTGGTACTTTCTCCTTGACCCTCTTTCCTGTTTATATGTTTAGTTTAATTGTTTAGATAGATTGATTGATAGATGATAGATGATAAATAATAGATATTTAGAGGAAGAAGACTATTTCATTAAAATTTCCATGTATGTGAGATCCCTTTGAGGTTGATCAGTAGCTGTATACAAAAAGTTGCCAGCTACCAGGTGGGACCTAGAAATCTCCTAGAATTATAATTGTTCTCCAGATGATGGTGATTAGTTTCTCTGGAATAAACTGATTCTGTGCCATTGTATCCATCCCTTTCCCAACCCCCCTAAATCTTTGTCAGGCTCTACCTCCAAATGTCAGGAATTTCCAGACTCAGAGTTGGAAGCCCTAGGTATACAAAGGAATTTAGGAGAGAAATGTTCATTTGGTCTTGTTAACTTGTTGAGTCCTGTAGAATTCTGAGATGATCCAGCCCATAAGAAATGTATTGACGATGTAGTGCATGCAGACCAAACAGGATTCATGCCAATAAGATACATGAAAAATAATATTCAACTAGTACTTAATGCAGTGGAATATGTAAACAAGATGCAACAGTGCACAGCCTTTGTATTCCTGGACATGGAAAAGGCATTTGACAATGTCCATTGGAACTTTTTGAAAGCAATATTATTATTATTATTGTTATCTCCTTTATTATTCAATCTAGTTCTAGAAAAAAATAGCAACAAAAATCTGAGATCTCAGGACTTAAGGCAGATGGAGAAGTTAAGGAATTACACCGATGTTGTTGTTTTTATGCTAACTAGGCCTCTAACCTCACTTCCTAAATTACTACATTGCCTGAAAGACTTTGGCCAGCATTCTGGCTATAAAATCAACAGGGACAAAACAAAAATCCTGGTCATAGCAGCTATAGAACAAATATTGAACAAATTAAGAGACATAAACTAATGTGAAATTAACCCCAAAAAGCTCCACTATCTACAAGTATATATTGACAAAGATCTAAGATGCCTGTTTGAGAACAATTATAAGATGACTTGGAAAAAATACAAGAAGATTTACAATGATGGTCAAAAGTGAACTATCTTGGTCAACCCGTATGGCTACTATCAAGATGAATGTATTATCAACATTTAATTTTTATGTCAAGTTCTGCCTGTGGATCTTAATGGCAAAACCCTTCCCAAATGGCAAACCTACTTAAGCAAATTTATATGGCACAATAAAAGACCTAGAACTGCATTTAAGATTCTCCAAGATGACCAAATAAGAGAAGGACAATGTGTATCAAACTTAAAACTTTATTTACATGTGGCAACACTGACATCCTTAGCTGATTGGATAAGAACCCCATTATTGATAGACCTTATTTTAGAGAAGCTAGGGCTGGATGAAGGCCTACATAGCATTTTGTGGCCCTTGGGAAAGCCTAAAAGAAACAGATTCTTATCCATGGAGAAACTCATTGATAAAAGTTTGGAAAAAATATAAACTAAGAAAAAGCTTCATACCACCTATGCTGAAATCCCAACAAAAAAGAACTGATTGTTTAAAGTATACAGAACTACTGACCGCTACAGGGCAAATAAAAACATGGGAGGCTCTTAAAGAAGAAGGGAAGAATGTTGACTGCGTTGAGTATCTACAAATAAAGGCAAAGCTGATGGCAGAGCCAAAGACTACAACAAATCCAGGCTATAAGATGACAGAATTTGAAACTATTTTACAGTAAGCTAAATCATGTAAGGCCAAATATATAAGCTTCTTTTAATATATGAGACCGAAACCGAACATATAAAACATTGCACAGTGAAATGGATGCAGTACTTAAACCACAATGTTTCTCTGGATGAACGGGGGGGGGGGGGAATATAAAACTTACTAAATGTCAATTGTTAAGAGAAAACTGGTATAAACATAACACCCAAAGTGATAAGCAAGATGTCAGGACAACATGGTGGTAAATGATGGACGTGTTACGAGAAAAAAATTGGTTCCTTTTATCATATGTGATGAAATTGAAAGAAGGTAAAGAAATTTTGGATAAAAATACATGATATATTAGAAAAAATGTTAAATGTAAAATTTCCTATGTATCCTGATTTTATGTTGCTAAGCTTTATTCCAGATGGCATTCCTAGCAATGCTAATGAACTTTTCTTTCATGCGACAACGGCAGCAAGAATTGTTATTGCTCAGCAATGGAAGCAATCAGAACTACCCAAGGTAATAGCTTGGCCTGACAAACTCGGAGAACTATGCAAAATGGCTAAGCTGACGAACAGAAGACACTTGGAAGAATTCCAAAGCCACTGGCAGTTTTATTTAGAGTATATATAAACAAGTAGTTCTAAAAATTGAACAAAAACAATTTCTTCATAATACTAGTCTTCATTTATAGTAATAACAGTGATAATAGCAGAGAAAGGCATCTATTTTGTTTTTATACTTAAGCTATATTTAAAAAAATACGATAAAAAAGGTTGTGGCGATTCTGTAGACTGACCTGCTACATTAAGAACAGAGGTGGAATGCTGCATTCAAAATACAAATCTGAAAAGCTGTCAGTCACTATGAAAAAGAAGGCACTGTGACCAAAGAGGAATTTTCTCTCCCTCCGCTGTCAATAATTAATACATGATTTACACTAGCACACTCCGGCTTACCAACTTTTAAGATTCCATTTACACTCTGATCCTTTACTCTGCAGCAGATTTAACATCACTGTGACCTTCTCCTACCTAACACAGCTACCAAATATGGAAGGAGCATCATCAAGTATGTGCATTCATTATGGCGGTGCTCTTCAGTACTGTGAATAGGTGGGTAGAAGAGGCCAGTGCCAAAGGTATTCAGAGCAAACTGGAAGACAGAAAAGGGGGGGGGGTGAATTGTTATTAAAGAAGACTAAAATAAATCTATTACCAGCTACTAGATCAGTACCACTATTGTTAGGAATGCCGATATTTGCTCATGATCCAAAGCTCTTGAAAAAGAATGTTGCTAATTAAAACCCAAAGGAATTGACAGTGAGTTCAGAATAGCCATACAACTAGAACAGTTATACAATCAAAAGAACCTGCCTTCATCAAAGCTGAAGGACAATAAAAATGGCTGAAATATCTATTTCATCAGATTCTAAATTAGTTGTGCACTCCCAGAAGAAACATCATCACATGTTTATAAGACATCAGAGACACATCATTTCATCCAGTGTATAATAAACTCTTTATTTTTTTTAACCTTTTAGTGTTCAATACAGAGTCAAAACATATTTCTGTACTGCCCATAAACTTTAAGTCATAGGTTGAACACATGGAGTTGTTTTTTAATACTAGCCCTATTTGCAAATTACAGGGAACATATATTCAATCGGTGAATCATGTACACATGATTTTTCTTTGTATGTGGGTTGAGTAACACTCATGTAATTCTCTAAATTCAACACATGTTCAACTGAACATGAAATGTTGATGCCCCATTTATCCAGGTACTGGTGCCCAGTTTCATTTGGAAAGAGAATGCATGCTTCTTGTTACATACAAATATAAGCACACTCATTCATTATAATGAAAGATTCATTTAAACAAGAGCCAACTTAGTGTAGTGGTTAAGAGAGGCTTCTAATCTGGCAAGCCAGGTTTGATTCCCTGCTCTTCCACGTGAAGCCAGCTGGGTGACCTTGGGATCATCACAGCCCTGATAATGCTGCTCTCACAGAGCAGAAACATCAGGGTTCTCTCAGCCCCACCTATAGTGCCTGTTGTGGGGAGAGGTAATTGTAAGCTGCTTTGAGACTCCTTCTGGTAGAGAAAAGTGGGGTATAAAAAAACAGTCTTCCTCATTATACCCTGTCTTAAGGCAACTTAAAATAACAGTTAAAACTCTTTTTAAATGGTTTATATTAAGGGGGACTGTCTTATATTCACAGTTGTCTTCCCTTCAAGTAGATATGCCCAAAGAATCCACAGTTTACAAATATGGTAATAATTTTATATTGTTCCATCAGTGGCAATAATGGTCAATGAAGTTTGATTGTCAAAGTGCATTATCCAATCGCTTTTACCTTTTCAGAAACTGTAGCCATGTGTTCTAGAAACCCAGCAATTGCACATAGCATAGGCATATGATACTTGCACTGCTTCTGATGCGCATGATTGTTGTACTGTCTAAAGAGGGACAGCACAAATATTTTGTATTTGCACACAGCTTTGGAACATGCCAATAAGAACTGTTAAAAATCCAGTGGTTAATCTGTTTGTACTAAAGCTGGTTGCATATGCAAAACATGTCCATTGCCCCTATCCAGACAGCTTGATAACATATTAGAGAGGCTCCTGATGTGGTAGTGAAAATTCCCATTGTGGCAGTCAAGTTATGGTGACCCCATGGGTTTCAAAGGCAAGAAATGGACAGAGGTGGTTTGTCATTGCCTCCTTCTTCAAAGCAACCCTAGACTTCCTTGGTGGTCTCCCCTACAAGGACTAACCAGGGCCAACCTTGCTTAGCTTCCAAAATCTGATGACATGGGACTAGCCTGAGCCACCCAGGTCAGAGTGGCTCTAGGTATATGTGTATATAGCATAAGAAAAGTGCTGTCCAAGGTTATGAGTAGCAGGGAGGAAGCATAGACATATGTCTGGAGCAGAATAAAGAGAAGATAGGTTTTTCCTTCTAGCACATAAATATGGAAAATAGAGGGAGGGGTAATGTCATAGCAAAAGAGATGATATAGATGAACATGTGCTTAAAAAGCCCTGATGAATACTTGAAGGGATATGCGTTGCGATGGAAAAGAAATTTAGTATTTCTGTAAAGAGACAAAAGGTGAATGTTCTCCTGTTTTACAGGAGCCTGACTGATTGCTTTGACTGCTACCGTACAGGTTTGCTGATATTGTAATAGGAGCACATTATGGAAAGCTGCAGTGTTCGTGCACATTTCTATGGTTGATGTAAGTAGCAGAAGGAAAGTGAGAACATGTCAGCGATTCAAAATGGGATTCAGTCTGCACTGGCACAAGTTTCCCTCACTCTAGCTGCCAGCAGGTATTGAAGGTTTTTAGAAATTGAGGTAGCACTCAATGATTTATCATCTTTTCTTTGTTCTGACGTGGACAGTAACCTTTCCTATCCACTGACAAACTGCATCGTTGTATCATATCAAATGTTATGCACAAATAAGGGGCTAATGGGAGAACTAAAGAAGAAGGGGCAGTCCAAGTTCTTTCATTTTCCCTGATTATAAAGTTATTTGCATAATGTATGAATTCAAACTTTATTGCTGTTAAATAATGCACCAATATTCCCCCACGCTGCAATACATACTATTTCCTCTTCATGAATCATTTTGAACGTGTCATCAGTCAGGCTTCCTTTTTCCTGTTTAAAAGATGTAGTTGAACTCCACATAGATAAGCATTTGGCTAGGGAAAGTCTCATCAACCAGCAGTTGGCTAACCTACTGAACTGTAGATGAAGCATACATTATTAAAAGGGCCGAGTTGTCCTCTTTTCAGAATGCATTATCATCAAAATACAAAACTTAGCATTCCAGAAATGTCAGGAAGGGATACGGATTCATCCCTGAACACTTCATTATTTGCTAAGACCTGGGTGAGCAAAAACTAACATTTTCTTAGCAGAGGTCAAAGGTTGCTCATATATGTGCATTTATGTTTATGTAAACATAACTTCTGAAGTCTGGTGCCATGGATATAACACATTATTGTGTGTGTGTGTGTGTGTGTGTGTGTGTGAGTGAGAGAGAGAGAGAGAGAGAGAGAGAGAGAGAGAGAGAGAGAGAGAGAGAGAATGTGTGTTCCCCAATGATTCACAAGCTCAATTACCTTTCCCAGTAACAGGCCTACTTTAAAAAAAAAACTTATGTGTTTAACATATGCTGATCAAGAATTAATGATCTTCAGAGATACAGCAAAGGAAAAAAGGGATATTGATGGAGGTTCAACAGCCATTCCTAATATTATTAATTAAAAATATATGCAGAGACTGGAGAGAGAAAAAATCCTGCACTGCTGGATCCGCAGTGAAACAAGGGGTAGAGCAAGATTAATATGAGCTGTCTCAAAAGTATGCATGCCTGGAGACTGTCATCATCCATATATGTCAAATTAACTTAACTATTTGATTTGTGGGTTACAGCAGCTATCACCAGTTAACTCTGCGCCCAGCCTAGCCAATGCCTTGTGGAAAATCTTCAAAACGTTAGTTGAGCCCCAGAACCAATGATCAAAACTGACATGTTTTCCAGTTACTCCCACAATGCTTTGCTAGTATTTTACTGTCAGGACTGTTCAAATTCTTCAACAGGACATGAATTGGTAATGTGAAGGACCTCAAATGAGTATTCAGCTTTTGTACCAACACAGGTGTCCTTGATACACACAGACAGGGAAAGAGCCTGTATACTGGGCCACAAGCAGGGGACATTGTGGGAGGTCACCATGCATGGTCCTGTCCATGAGTATCTTATGTGTACAGCACTGCAGCTGTAGAGTTTTTACTCCACTCCATCCTCACCCTTGCACATATGCCTACATACACACACTGCTGCTTGTTTGCCTAATTTCATCTCTGGGACTGGAGCAACACACCAATAAAGCAATACATCTCCCCCTTTCCCTTCTCTTCATATGCTTGGACATACAGAAAGCAAAGGAAACCGGACCACTTCCCATCAATGAACAACCAGAGCTCTCCATCCTTTTACCAATCTCTAATCAAGAGCCAGTGGGGTGGAGGGTGTGGCCAAGATGTCGTCCTGAGAGGATTGCAGTGCAATCACTGAAGCCTGACAGGGGCCACTTGTGGAAGCAATTGGCAGAAAAGAGGAGGGGTACGCAAACACCACCTCACCTTTCTACCCAGGAAGTCCTAGGGAACTCTTGGGGCCGTCTCCAATCCTTTAGGGAGTATATCTCCCCGGATTACAGGCTGTCAGCGTTTTGGGTCAAGAGGACGACCGCCATATTCTATCTTGGACTTTTCTTTCTTTCTTTCTTTCTTTCTTTCTTTCTTTCTTTCTTTCTTTCTTTCTTTCTTTCTTTCTTTCTTTCTTTCTTTCTTTCTTTCTTTCTTTCTTTCTTTCTTTCTTTCTTTCTTTCTTTAAGAATCTGCTTTAACCCTCCACTACAATTTACTGCAAATGAACGCTGTGAACTGAGGGGAGGACATCTGCTAAATTCCAAGATATCAATTAAAGCACAGAGACCACAATTAAAGCACAGAGACCGCAAGTATTTTTTCGTTTCTCTTTTCCCCCCCTTTTGCTCTGCTTGAAGCCACCTCATTATGAGGCAGGCTAATTCTCTTTCCTAAGCAGAAGAAGGACTTAAATCAACTCAAATTAATTAACAATAGCTCTTACTGCAATTGTTTTGGTTTTCGGAGATAAGAGATAAGAGCCGTGGGTGGGAGGATCTCGCGAGAATTCTGCTCCAGTACAAGAATATCTGCTTTACTGACTTCAATACGTCACATGCCAGTGCCAGGAACGTCGGATGTCAAAACAGACTTTTGCTCTCACTTAGGACTGTGTAGGACCTCTACTGGCTATTTGCAAAATTGTCTGAGATTGGTTGCTGACTGCCAAGTCTAAAACATGTCTATGTTAAAAAGAATGGCTCATTTAATAGAGAAACAAACCCAAAATTTGAAAGCATTTACAGAAGGATCGCTTAAAAATATTTTCAAGGAGATCCAAGACAACAAGGAAGAAGTCTCTAACAGGAATGATGGATCAATAACAGTGGCTGATGATAGCTCTAAACAAGGTGGAAAACCATCAGCAGAAGAGAAATTCAAAATTATGGAAATGGAAAAGGGGATGTCGGAGCCTTGCAACCTAGATAAGGTCACCCTTCTTAAAAAGACATACAGCCATCTCAAAGCAACAGTACACAAGAACCAATCAAAAGATATATGGATCTGCTGTGAAAGTAATCGATTTAAAGGAGCTTCTCAGGAAAAAAATTGTATTGATATTGGAGTCCAGGAGGAGCAACTGCCTCAGGATTCATCGATGCATATTCTGCAGGAAAGAGAACAACTGCACTTTCTACGCCAAAGGCCAACTGGACAGAACACAAGTCTACGGGAACAACAAGATGCAGCAAGCCTCGATATGAGACCCCCTTAAGAAGACCGGGGAAGGGAAAGGAGAAGCAGTGGTTGAATCTTTTTTTTCTCTTTTTTTTTCTTTTCTTCTGTAGGTACATAGGCAATATAATCGTAAGTGCCGGAAATATAAAACGGGGTTTCTTCCCCTTTATTTTTTCTTTATTAGTGTATTGCCACAGGGCCAAAGATCATACTGTTCTGCAAAAAATGTTTAATGTTAAGCATTTAATTCAAATCTGAAAATATACCTGTCAGGATGACTCTTAGAATGTGTCAAGTATGAAATGTTTTATAGATGTATGTGACACTAAAAGGGACTGTAAAAATTACTAAAAATTATGTTAACAAACGTTCAAAATGTGGTAACAAAGTAGGCTTCTTTTCCTATATATGGCGGAAATGTGAAAAAGCTTATAAGTTTGGGGCAAAAGTCTATACCATTGTGTAGTCAACATGGGGACTCAGATTTCCTATGTAAGCTGAATCTGTATTAAGGGAAAGGAGAAGCAATGACTGAAATCCTCTCGTTATTCTCTTGTACATTTTCAAGGCAATGTCACGAAAAAGTGGGGCTTTTTCCCTTCTTTCTCTTCTTTTTTACTAGGGTCAAGAAGTTAATGTGGGGTCTAAGATCTTCTAAGTAAGCTGAATCTGTATTATTAAATATATCTCCGCAGTCCTTCCAGCCTAAAATTAAAGCTTAACTAAAAGGAGACACCTAATGGAGTGGGTTTAAGTATAACAGATGAAGACTATATTTTACTGCTCATTGTAAGTTTATACTATTATGTAGTTAGTGTGGGGTCTTATATTTCTTATGCAAGCTGAATCTGTATTATTAAATATATCTCCGCAGTGACTCCCAGTCTAAATTTAAAGCAAAACTAAAAGGAGGCACCTAATCGAGGAGGTGTAAATGTAACAAATGAAGACTTTATTTTACCATTTTTTATATTAACAACTTATATAACTTATACTTATATAACAACTTATATATTTTTCTTCTGTACAACTAAGTAGGCCTCTTTTCCTAAATGTGGTGGAAATGTGGATGGCTCTAAGATTGTGTTATAAATTGTTTTATAGGTATGGGACACCAAAAATGACTGTTAAAATTGTTAAAAACTATGTAAACAAATGTTGGAAAGGTGGTAGCAAAGTTCTTAAACGTGGTGGAAACGTGAAAAAGTTTATAAGCTTTGGGCAAAAGTTCATACCATTGTGTAGTTAATGTGGGGTCTTATGTTTCCAAACGAAGACTATATTTTACTAACAAATGTTGGAAAGATGGTAACAAAGTAGGCTTCTCTTCTTAAACGTGGTGGAAACGTGAAAAAGTTTATTAGCTTTGGGCAAAGGTTTATACCATTGTGTAGTTAATGTGGGGTCTTATATTTCCAAACGAAGACTATATTTTACTATTCTCTGTATTAATAACTTATATTGTCTCTATTCTATATTTCTATCTTTATGAAAATAAAATATATATATACAAAAAAAGAGCCAGTGGGGTGTAGTGGTTAGGAGTGTGGACTTCTAATATGAAGAGCCAGGTTTGATTCCCCACTCCCCAATGTTCAGCCAGCTGGGTGACCTTGGGCTCGCCACAGCACTGATAAAGCTGTTCTGACCAAGCAGTGATATCAGGGTTCTCTCAGCCTACCTCACAGGGTGTCTGTTGTGGGAAGAGGAAAGGGAAGGCGACTGTAAGCTGGTTTGAGATTCCTTCAGGCAGAGAAAAGCAGAATATAAGAACCACCTCCTCCTCCTCATACTAAGCCAAAAGGGCAGCAATCCTCAGCCCTGGGAGTAATCAGTGTTCAGCAGCAAATCCATATAATGCCTGATAAGTCACAGACATTCACATAAAACCATCTTTTCAAACATACTGTTTCTGAATACCTCATCAGCTTTGTTATATTTCCAGGCTGAAACAACTTCCCTTTCTAATAATCAGGGATTTTTACATTTTAAATATTGACTTCACACTCTTTTGGCAGTCTGCGCTCTTTCAGATAGTGTCCCCCCACTTCTAGAATCTTGGCTTTGGAATTAATTTTTTAGTTACAGTGTAGCTTCAGCTACAAATTTGCATTCAGATCCCAAGTCACTGGATTCTCAGGTCCCAGTCAATTTTCTATTTGCTTTAGGTATGAAATAATAAAGACTCCAATGCACATCATCTTTTCAGAAGTGTGTCATCTTTTATGATTTGTCATTCTAATGCTAAAAGGTGTCTCTTCTATCTACGCTCCTAATATTACTTTCCCTTGCTCATAGACATGCATGTAGAGAGAGTCCATTTGCTCCATCAAATGGATTTTCTACCATTTTCCTTCCCTCTCTCCTACTTACAGTTGTTGATAGTAAAGCAAATACATTTTTTAAAAACCTAATAAACTGATATGATGGTTAAAAGGCTGCATTTTTCTTGCACTTACATAAAGTGATTCTGCATATACTGCAGAACATTCTAAAATGGATCAGATCAACTTTAAACAGACAGTTGTGAAGTGAAGAAAATAGTGTCACCAGGTCTGCAAATTGTATATACCTGAAAAATCAGCAAAGCTAAGTGGTTCGTGAGAATTTGTGAGGTGCATGGATTAAAAAAATCAAACAGCTCCTGAAATAAACTACCACAGGCTACCACAGCAAATCTTACTGTGAACTAAATTACATGAAAGAATAGTAAAATGGTTTCCCAGACCGCAGGTTTTTAGAACACCATATTTTCCTAGTCTTTAAGCGAACCTCCCCCCCCCCTTTAATGTCCATTTGCATAGTCTTTTAGGACTACCCTGTTGAAATATAGCTTGTGAATTCCTTGTAGCAGCAACCTATTTTTTGATGTGAAAACATCTTTTGCCACACGTACAGCACAGCAAAAGAACAAAAGTGCAGTATAGAAGTTGGGGGTGAGAGTAAAGGGGAACTCTCATGAGATTTGGGCAGGTGAAGTTTGGACAGCCTGTTCAGCTGCTGGCTCCTCTGTGGCACATGGCCACTGCTACAGCATTGAGAAGCCTTTGGGCCCCACAGGGGGTGTGGTGATCATGCTTGCCCGGGCTATTGCGGTGGAGACAAGACTCAAGAGCAGAAGCCACTCCTGGAGAGATGTGACGCTTCCAGCCACGCTGCCCAGCCAGGTTCTGGAGCCTTGCAGTCAACTGCCTGCAAAGCGCCCCAGGTGGGGGCCTGGATGGCTCAGGGATCACCCTCCCTGCTGCCTTCGCAAAGCTGCAGGCTTCCAAGCAGCCTCAATGAAGGATGACATGTCGATGATACAACCTACTTTTGAGGCCAGCCATAGCCGGGTTCCTTCTGCCACCACAGTCTGTTTGGGTTGTCCAGTCCACAGCAGTGCTTTGGGGTCAGAGGCAATGCTGCTGGCAGATGGGAATGGATCTAGCATTTGTGCCACTGCTGTGTCCTGCAGCTGCCGCCCCTTCCCCTCCTTAGCTTGGTCAGCTCTGCCTGGCAAAGAGTGTTGTGTCACTCCTGGAGGTTTCCAAGGTGTGTGTGGTCGGAGGGAGAAAAGGAGGTCAAGCAGGCCGTGGTGGTGTTGGGGTAGCCCAGCACCTCCTTCCTGGAATGGGTGAGTTGGCAGTAGCACAGCCACATCCGGTGAGTGCTTGCAGGGACAGAGGAAGGCAAGGTGAGTCAGGATGGGATGGGCAGGCTCACTCTCCTGAGGAGTGCTTTAGTCCTCCCCCACGCCCCTCTTTAGTTCTCAGGCAGGGCTGAGCTTAATTCCATGCCTTGTCCAGCCTGCAAGTTCCCCATCGGGGAAGGGGGCTTCAAGGCCTGGCAGACAGAGGTAGGGCACACCTCCATCTGGCAGCCCACCTGGCCGACCTCCCTCTTCCCTGGACAGTTGAGATGGCACTGCAGCCCCACTGGAAACATCATCTGCAGACTGCCTCGCCTCAAGTAATGCCACTACCACCAGCCAGGCTGCTCAGGCCCAGGTTGGACTTGGAGAGGCCACTGCAGAAGATGGGCATACATGTGGTCCCCCAGAATTACTCCTCATTTTCAGAACGCAGAGCTCAGTTCCCCAGAGAAAAGAGGGATTTTAGAAGGTGGGCTATATGCCATTGGGTCCCACTGAGGTCCCTGTATTTCCCAGGATCCATCTCTAAATCTTCAGGAATTTCTCAACCTGGATCTGGGAACTCTACCCTGTCCCCAGCCAGAAGGGATCTAGCAACCCTATCAGTTCCCATGTGGAAAATGGCTGCTTTGGACAATGGGCTCTGGGGTATTTGTATCTCTGTCCACTGTGCAATTTCTGTCCCAATCTATGGAATTACATCTGTCCAATGTAGCATTGTGCCCCAGTCTTATGCCCCAATCTATGGGATTTGTATGAAATTTTAATATTTGACGTTTTCACATCTTACACAATATTCCAATTCTTGCAACTTTTTATGGGTTACATGTTATAGGTTACAACCCATTTTATAGGCCACAATCCTCAGAGTGTGTCTGGAACAAACTGCAGCTGCAGTCCCTCGATCTTGCATCTCAGGGCTGATCTGGCCCTAGAATTGGGTTCTGGGACCTGTTGATCTCCACATGGAACAGATGTGGAGTCCCAGGCAAGGTTCTTTTATGTGACCTAAGGCTTTACTGCATGTTAATTTTCCTTCTACACTACTTTCATTCCAAACTTACACTCACCCAAAGTCAAGTTGGCCAGACCTGTTGTAAGGGTACCAAAGGTTGCCTGGGCAGGAGAGCTCCGAGTAAGATGATGTAAGGTTGAATTCTGCCCCCTTAAGTCTGGATCTTCTCCTTTGCCAGGCTGGTGATGTCATAGTGCCTCCACCCACTTTTTCTTTACCTTTGCCTTATCTAGTCCTTCCCTCTTGCTTTCTCAAAATACAAATGAACCCAGATTCCGTTCAGTACCTGTTGCTCAACTCCAGATGTCTCCTATGGACAGATGTCTCCATATGTCTCCTTGTAGCTTTGGTGCAGGCACCTCAGATCCAACACTTGTGGTTGTTTTCAAGGAGACTTCTCCTCACCTCAGCTCATGCTTTGGAGCATGGTGAAGAAAGTGAGACATGCTGATTGCATGGAGATGTACAGGCACAAGAGATGTACAGGTAGCAAGATGGCACAAGAGACCAAGACTGAGGGATAGCCTCTTCTTCGACAAGTAGCCATACACAGTTCCTACACACACTTACAAGCATTCTCTGTTTCTAAACAGGCTTAGTACACTGCAGGCAAATGTTGCTGAATATTCAGAAACAGTTGCATCTGCAAGTTTTTGATTCTGTAGACTCAGAAACAGATGTAGAAGTATTTAATGAAGCATCATTTCTTAGCATCCAGTGTTAGACATGCAATCTATAGTGTATGTCTCACAAACATTCTCCTGGAGCCCATGGAATAAAATGGGACTGACTTCTGTGTAGACCATCTTAAGGCCATACGCGGCTTGGGTCCTACGAACCTGCGGGACCGTTTGGTTGCTTATGCCCCCCACAGGGCTCTCTGCCTGCGGGTATGAATCTACTGACTGTCCCAGGCCCCCGGGACATTCGCCTGGCCTCGACCAGGGCCGGGGCCTTTTCGGTCCTCGCCCCAGCCTGGTGGAATGAGCTCCCAGAGGAGCTAAGGGCCCTGTCATAACTACCATCTTTCCGCAGGGCCTGTAAGACAGAGCTCTTCCGCCAGGCATATGGTTGAGGCCAGGACAGAGCCCGGGTTCCATCCAAGATCCCTAATCCATCAGCCAGTCTTTCTGACTTCTCTCTCTTACAGAATTAATGTCCGACCTCTCTCTGAACAAGTGGGGAAAGTTATAGAATAAAATGCCATCTTTTTATTGTAATAATGGGGTATTTATGGGGCTTTATGTGATTTTACTTTGATTTTATATTTTACTGTGAACCGCCGTGAGACCTTTTGGCGAACGGCGGTATATAAATCCAACTATAAATAAATAAATAAATTAGGCTTGTGCCCTCAGTCCCACAATATTTATCTCTTGCTCTTTTCTATAGCTCACCTCCAAGGAAATTCCACTGACTATGGACCATGGAGAAAGATTTTTCTGCTGGTGGACAATTCCGTGTGCTGGTAGAAAGCTCCTTCTAACAAAGGAAAGCTTTGCTCTCAGAAAAAGAGAGCAATTGGATGCAACCCATATATATATAATCATTATTATGTAAGCTAAGTGAGCCAAGTGAGAGTTTACCTCATTTCTCAACTGCTGGCACACAGTGAGGCCTGGAGCAAACAGCCCTTGTGGCTGTGTCAGGAAAGAACTTTCCTGCCACAGCTCTCTCCTGGGTCCCTCACTTTGATTTCTACCTTTAATACTGACAAGAAGTGACAGTAGTTGGGTAAAACAATCAGCACTTGAAGAGCTTATAAACCTTTTGACACTTCAATAAACCAAAAGGCAATATAAACCTTCACAAAAATGTAACTGTTTTCACTCAGAGTAGTCTCCAAGGATAGAAATGACACCCATTTGGAAGACTCCATGGTATCTCCTGATATATACTATTCTCATTTTGTAAACATTTTTTAAAAATGCTGAATGTTACAGCAAGAATTTTTTTTAAATTCTTTTCCTTGTGGCTGCCAGATCCCCAAGAGAGCTTTATGTCTGATGCTTAGATGTCCACAAATCAATATATAATATTCTGAAACATGAGGGCTTAATGATCCATGTCACTTTAAACTTTAAGCTCATTTTAGGCAAAACTAGAAGCAATTTTACATAAATGGATTAATGCTAACTAACTAACTTAACTAACTTGTAGCTCAGATTTGTTGTTGTTAGTTGTGAAGTCGTGTCCGACCCCTCACGACCCCATGGACAATGATCCTCCAGGCCTTCCTGTTCACTACCATTCCCCGGAGCTCAGAAAACTTTATAAAAGGTTTGCATATTTTAGGACTGAAATGACAGACCTGTAGACTAGCATGCAAATTTGTTGAGTGACTTTCTTAATACCTCTCATTTAGATTACTGCAATGAACTTTGCTATAATGTATAGGTCTGGGAGTAATGAGGTTATCCCTTTCCTATGATGAAATGGCTTATTTTGCTCTCATAAATGACAGTTTCAACTGCTAATTTTCACACATAAAATCTTTCCCCCCAGGCTAGTTGGCAACACTTGTAGGAGAACCACCATGGTGTAGTGCTTCAAGTGTTAGACGAGGTTCTAGGAGGCTCTGGTTCAAATCCCTACATCACGCTTGGGAAGTGGACCTTTGAATTGTGAAATGATGCTTACTGAGGGTAATTTGGAAGACCTAACCCCTTAAATTTGGTGCCAAATCTGTCCTTGTTTCAATTCCACACTGAAGGTTATTCAAAGGCATACAGATTCCCAAGAGCCAGCTTGGTTTAGTGGTTAGGAGTGGGGACTTCTAATCGGGCAAGCTGGGTTTGATTCCATATTCCCCCACATGCAACCAACTGGGCACTGATAAAGATGTTCTGATTAAGTAGGGCTCTTTCAGCCTCATCTACCTCACAGGGTGCCTGTTATGGGAAGAGGAAAGGGAAGGCAAATGTAAGCTGCTTTGAGACTCCTTCAGGTAGAGAAAAGTAGTATATAAAAACCAACACTTCTCCTACTCCACCCTTTTGATGCTCCTCAAAGTCCAATTCCTCACACATTTCAAGATCATTCTATACACCCTACATCTCCCACTACCCTCCTTCCTTCATCAGCATACAAACTCTATTTATAATTTTTCCCTCCTTGTTTTAACTTTTTTGACATGGCATGAGTCTAACAATTGGGGACTATTGCTAGTCTCAGATCAGTGGAAAAATTATAATGACAGGGACATCAAAAAGTTGTGTGACAGGATACAGTCCATCTTAGGCTTCTATTCACAGTGCTAGAGATAGTTATATGGGCTGGAATGACTAGTCTTGGATCACTGAATTTAAAAAATTAAAATTATAGTGGGACATTTAAGAAGTATTGCTCAAGGTTTTGATCCCTGCTGACATTGACCTGAAAAGCGAACTGGAGAGGAAGCACATGGCAACAACCCTGTTGGTATCGACATGAAAAGGGGTTTGTTGTCCACAGACTATGATTCTCAGCCAGAGGTGATGCATGCTGCATGGGTCTGAGACAACTGTAGCATCAGGGTATACCTTTATCTCACATCCATAATCCAGGAGATATTCATATCTATGAACCATTGCTTGCTCACCATACTTCCTAAAATTTGGTGCAAATTGTTTTGAATAACATGAAAATTAACTTTAAAGGATGGTGGGAATAGAGTGAAAAGATATCTAAGTGTCACAAGGCATTGATATGTATTTATTTAGGGAATTTATATGCCACCTCTCTGGAGATCTGCTTGAGGCAACTCTATGAGTAAAAACAATATCATAAGACCTCAAAGACAGCGGCATAAATTACCAATATTAAAAACAAGCCATTGGCATAAAAAGCAGCATAAAACAATAATTGAGCAGCCTAAAGATATCTATAAAACAGTTCATTGGTTAGAAGGAGGCCATAATACAGCTACCAAAAGATAAAAGCCCTTAGTTAAATGCCTCAGTAAAAAGAAATGTTTTAGCATAAAACCTAAAAGACAGTAGTGATAAGCACTGGGTGAGATTCATGGGGGGGGGGGTATTCCAAAGGGCAAATATATTTTGGATTTCATTTGTCTTGGTGATAAAGGGTAAGCCAAAAGTGTTGAAGAAGAAACAGGGAAGTGAAACCACACAGGTTGTAAGCAGGGGCTCTAGTTATTTGGTGCAGAGATGGAGTTTGGACAGAATTCTTTAATAAAGTGGGAGGATTTGGGCAGGAGAGTGTCCATGGGCTCATTGTCATTGTCATCTGACTAAGAACCCCCCAGAAAACCCTAACTTATATACACAAAGCAGACAATAGATCTCCCCACCTGTGTGCACGACTGGCTAGATTAGCATCGATTGATTTAAACGGATAGGATCAAGCAGACTGGATCCTTGCTGCGTATTGGTCAGTTACTTGTCTGCTTGGATCCTTCAAGCTCGGCCCTCGGAAAACCCACATACACAAGAATTCTGGGAGTGAAGACCATGCACGCAGAGAGATCACTGGTGAACTCAAGCCCTGCAGAATTTCAAAGGTGAGGACAAAAAAGTTTACACTGGATGCAGGAAAGGATGGGAAGCCATTTAGACAGATTTGAGCAAAGGCATCAGATGTTTTAAACTATATGAGATAAATTATGTCGGCTACAGAGTTTGGGAAGAGACAAGGGGACTGTGACAAGGAAGGTCAGGGAGAAGAAAATTGCCATAATCAAGGTGGGAGATTGCCAGGCCATGAACCAGACTTCAGCAGACAGGATGGAGAAGAAAGGCTAGATTTTCACAATATTGATTGCCCAGAGAGAAAGAGCTTGACTTGCCAACAGGATTGTACTGAATAAAAAAGGAGAGGGAAAAGTGAGAGAAAGCCAAGGGGGGAAGGGTAAAGGGCAACTGTGACAATTACACTACTTTCTAACTAATTTAATTTCAAGCTCTATCATAGCTATACCCTGTGAGTCAAGCTCAAAATATTCTTGAGTCCCACTTTGGCAGCTTGGGTCCTCCAGCAGAGCAGCTTCCTGTCATTTTAACAAACTGTATTGTGCAGTCCTCACTATAATCCTTTCTTTTCTTTTTCCAGTGTTAATGCTATTAAAATGACTTTTCTTTCTATTGCACAGCAGCGAATCTGTGTGGCTTAATTAACTTCAATTGTGTTATTTTGTTTTGGAGTGTATCAGAATATAGCTCCAGTTTCCTGTCTTTGCTCAGGATATTTTCTCATCTCCGTGACCCAAATGGATAGATTTGTCAGCTCCATTTAGTCACCAACTGAACAAGCTCCGAAGAGCCAATTCCAAATGGAATGGCAGAAAGACAAAATTATTTACCTAGGCAACTGCTGTACTGAGTTTATTTTTTGAAGTATGGTGTTTTTAAAAATAGAGATGAAAATAATGAATAATATAAACATTCCATAAACACCAATGCCTGTCATTTTAATTTAAATTTAGGCTGTGATATTTCCCCCCCATTCAAACATCCATTAATAAAACCCTCTACTGACTCCCCCCTCCACTTAACTACATTAGTATATCAACTTTCTTTGGCATAGTGTTGTACTGATATGTAAAACACTGCAGGAAAAGGATCTGTATGTCACCAGGCACACAGTCACATTAAGACTGTATTTCCTTTCTTTTTGCAGTGTTTTATTGCATGCATCAGAGCCTCTTGTGGCGCAGAGTGGTAAGGCAAGCCGTCTGAAAGCTTTGTCCATGAGGCTGGGAGTTCAATCCCAGCAGCCGGCTCAAGGTTGACTCAGCCTTCCATCCTTCCGAGGTCAGTAAAATGAGTACCCAGCTTGCTGGGGGGTAAACGGTAATGACTGGGGAAGGAGCTGGCAAACCACCCCGTATTGAGTCTGCCATGAAAACGCTAGAGGGCGTCACCCCGAGGGTCAGACATGACTCAGTGCTTGCACAGGGGATACCTTTACCTTTACCTTTATTGCATGCATGTCAGAAATTTAAAGGAGGAATTGTAAACTGTGCATGAATAGAAATATGTGTAATATTCTTCTCTCTCTCTCTTTTTCTTTTTAGAAATAGAAGACAATAATGAAGAATGCCTAGTATATCCATTGTACTTTGGAAACTATACCTGGTAATCTAGAACCCCAAAGATCTGGGGATAAGCAGTATTTCAGAAGCACTTCAAGATCTTTTTTCTAAAAATAACCTAAAACAAGTGATGCCAAACTCCAACACATACTTCAACAGGTACTGTCAGGCCTCCTAGACTGTGCAGCATCTGAGACGAAGGGGTCCTTGAAATCTTAGAGCACCCAGAAAATTTTGCAGTCATAAGAACTAGAACAAACACATGGGCGGCAAATCAACTCAGAGAAGTTGTTTTGAATCCAACAAGTATCCTGTCTTCAACTGAGCCATTTTGCTAGCATGAGTAAGGCAGACATCTATTGTGTTTATGCTGAAAGTGCCAAACGCTCTGAGGCCAACAAAAACCTTTCAAATAATTTGTGCCAGGTTAAGAAGCAGTTTAAGAACAAGATTTTTAAACAGCATTCAGGACAATACAAAGGCAAGCTAAGGAAAAATACAGGCCTTAAGGGAGTGACAAAGTAGTGCATTTTACTTATGTATTCCACAATATAACATTATTTACTGGGTTTCTAGGACGGGAAAGGAACAGAAAAGTAGAATTATTTAAGCCAGTGACAAGTGGCTACATTGATTTTAAATTAATTTTAATGGGCCTTTCAGCTGTATGCTGTTTAAGCCAGTGCAGCACTTAGAGGTGTGTGTGAGTGAGTGGGGGGAGAACTAGTCGGCCAAATTGCAACTCATGAGTCTTCTACCACCATATCTACCCAAAGCATCTATTAGATGGATTATGATATGTGGAATTAAAAGCTTTCTACTTGTCTTTACATTGCTGGCAGAGAACAGAGTGTCCAGCAGAGCTGTTAACTGATCAGGGAAAAAATAGCCCGGCCTGCTCTTGAGCAGAAACAGCAGGTGAAGCTGTTTACAGCACAGAAATTACCAGCTAATATCTGCACGTGGTATTGCTGATAAATGCAAAACTACAGTGGCAGGTTATAACGTAAAGTTGACAACTGTACTGTTTGGAGACAGAACAAGATATGGTTCCTGTACCTTTATCAGTTGCGTAGAAGAAGGAATTTTCAGCAGGGCCTCTTTTCTTACCCCTGCATAACACCTCACCAAATCTGCCCTCCCCACCCCCCATCAGCTTTCACATTTGCTGGTCACCCAAATAGAGAGAGAATTCTCTTTCCTGTTCAAGTTCATTGTGTATACAGCAGGGGTAGTCAAACTGCGGCCCTCCAGATGTCCATGGACTACAATTCCCAGGAGCCCCCTGCCAGCTCGCTGGCAGGGGGCTCCTGGGAATTGTAGTCCATGGACATCTGGAGGGCCGCAGTTTGACTACCCCTGGTATACAGTCTCCATAATCCTTTCGGCTGATCCAACTCACCTCAAGCATCAGTTAAACTCTAATTTGGGGAGGCATTCCTACAGGTCCGTAGCCATGGGTGGGGACAGGTAGAGCCTGGGTGCCTACTCGAATTTGCCCTGCCCATCAGCACTTGCCTACTAGTCTCATGACTGCAGCAGCAAGCAGTGGCTGTAAGAGTTGGAAGCAGTGGAGTTGGGTGGGTAGACTGCAGCATGGTGGCAGTGTGTGTGCAGGTGTGTGCAGGCGCTGCCAAATGCAGACAGTGTAGTGGGTCAAGGGTGCTTTCCATGACCACCACCACTATGTTCAGCTACTGCTGCATGGCAACCATTGAGTACTTGCAAGTAGCTGCCACCTCCTCTCGTGGCACAGCTGCTGCGGTTCGGGCGGTAACTGCTGCTGCTGCTTCTGCCTGAGCACTATGAAGGTGGCCTTGGAGGAGGAGTCCAGTGCCTCCAGCCTGCCTGCCATGGTCATAGTAATTATCAGAGGCCTCATGCCTCACATGCCCTTTTTGGGGGAGGGGGAAGAGAAGGGAGGGGGCATGTCCCAGAGAAAGGCAGGGGCTGGCAGCCAGCAGCCAGGCATGAAGCTTCAGGCTTCGCCCTCCTTAACAAAAAAAAAAAAATTGCCCTCCCCACAGCAAAAAAATATGGGGCTGTATTTCTAACAGGATTGCAAGGCCTGGGAAAGTTTGGCACAAGAAAATACAGGGGAATTTCACTTGCTACCATTTTTGCCATCATGAGGCTTCCATCTCAGTGAAATAGGAAATTCCTCATTTTACATTTGCAGTTGTATACTTAAAACCAATAGGGTTTATCACCTAAAGTGCCATTCATTCATTTTTGTGCAGGTAAAAAAAAATGTGGCTTAGCCTGACTGTGTTTATTAAGATGTGACCAAGAAGAAATTTCATTTAATTTTCAGACACATATATTGTTTTTCTACAGTTTCTGCTCTTTACGTAAAATGTGGGAATGAATTCTAATGCCTTAACCTCTTGGTCTCTGAAAGCACTAGCATCATTAGAATATTGGAATGTTGCTTGCTGAAGGTAATTTATTCACTTTAAACATGTATCCACATCATACAAATTACCTTAAGACTATTGTCCTTCCTTGAAAGGCATACTCAAATAAAAATAACTTATTTTCCCATAAATATCACAAAAATGGGGTGTAAAATGGAACCCATGATTCCACCTACATTTAAAATATGAAACAAATTAGGCTACTTTTCATAAAGTAAGACATCTGAGGAATTAATAAGCAAAGTTTCCTCAGTTTCCTTGTTTGTGATGGGAAGCTACCAATAGGTTGCCAGGCCAAGGATCTTAGGCTACTGTAGTGGCTTCTCGTCTGCTGGGAATTCTCTTTGTAGCTCTCCTAGTAAATCCACATAGGAAATATTTACATCAAATAATAACCATTCAAAAAAAATTCTAGGCAATTAAAAATATGAAAAAGGACAAAGCTTCAGGCCTGGATAGGCTGACAACAATGTATTATAAAGAAGTCCCGATGATACCATTACAAAATGTTATTAATAAGATAAAAGGAGAGCCAATACCTCTGACATGGCAATATAATGTTAATATATGAAGGTTGTGATTCAGTGCTGCCTACCATTGTCATATAGACCTATTATGATACTGGACATAAATTACAAAATCTTTCCTACAATACTGGCAGAAAGATTAAGAAAACCTAATTCACCAAATCTAATTCATACTGAACAGACATTGTAGCAAATAGGCATATGAAATATAATATAAAATGTTTAATAGATGCAACTGAATTTATAATCAAAAACAAAGCATTTGTTGGCCTTTTTTAATTGAATAGACTTCAAAATTTGAACTGTAGCACAGAATTCTGGAACTGGATGCAAGGTATATGTGTAAACCAACATGCAAGGATTTTAATAAATGGAAAAAGACTTTAAGGAATAACAGTGGATGATATAGAATTTAAGCTATGCAGACAATGTGGCTCTAACTATCATAGGTCTTCAGCAATCACAACAGGACTCTGTGAAAGCAGATTAAAACTACAAAATAAAATGCTGTAAATCCTAAAACTTTAAAAATATGTGGTGTGAATATAAAAAAGGAAGAAAAAAGGAAGAAAATACATGGGAAAATGCAGAACATATTAAAATTTAAATTCCCTATGGAAACTAATATGATCTAATATATATCCCAAAATTCTGGAAGACATATTCAAATACAAGGTGATAGGGGGTGGAATTATCTATACCACAAAATGGACACTAGATTTCTGCCCCACCTAGAAGAATGGGAAAATAGATTCACTGAATATGCATCAACAACAAAAATTATTTGTTTGTTTGTTTGTTTATTTGCATTTATATACCACCCTCCCCGAAGGCTCAGGGCGATTTACATGAAACAACAAAATGGTACAGGTAACATCATTCTGGTAACAGTAAGGTGGTAACAACAATAACATTAAAGGAAGGTGGAACTGCAAAGTGCCTTAGCTCAACTTGTACTGAGACCCAGGGGTTGGGCAGATTCATAACAGTTGGGCAGATTCATAATAGTCTTACCTTAAGGGGGGGCTTGGGGGACCGATTGGGAGGGATGTATTAGGTCGACCACAACCAAATGCCTGGTGGAGGAGCTCCCTTTTGCAGACCCTGCAGAACTGTTCGAGTTCCATCAGGCCCTGATCTCCACTGGGAGCTTGTTCCACCAGGTGGGAGTCCAGAATGAAAAAAGCTCTGGCCCTGGTTGAGGTAATATGGGCTTCCTTGGGGCCAGGGACCACCAGGAGGTTGGAGGTAGTTGAGTGCAAGGCTCTTTGATGGGTGTAAGTAGAGAGGCAATCCCTCAGGTATACTGGGCCCAGACCACGTATCTGAGAAACAGATGAAACATGAAATTTGAGAAGAGATAGAATGTGTATTATGAAAGCAGAAGAAAAATTCAGAATTAATAGTTTTACAAAATTTCACAAAAATGTAGTAAAATGAAATTAAGCTTCAAATGTGCAATTATATATCTCATAATAAGAAGGTGGAGGATATTTCTGCTCAGTTTGTATATTTATATTCAATATACAAAGTGAGCAGAAATATCCTCTACTTTCTTATTATGAGATATATGATTGTGCTTCTGTACTCTGAAATATTACTTATTGTTAAAAGTTACAATGAGTATGTAGAGAAAGCAAAAAAAAAAAAACCCAAAAAACAAATATGTAGTAAACATAAAATCAATAACGAAGATGTAAAACAGATTTGTTATAGAATTTTAAATCCAAAATATTTACTATATAAATGTACACCATCAGAAATGTTATTGTATTTTATAAATAGTGTTTTAAGAATTATGATGAAGGAGGTGTTGGGGGAGAAATGCTTTTTATTACATAATTTTTATATAAATTGTGATGTGCAACCCCTTTTTCATTTCATTTCCCTTCACATGTTTACTTTGTATTCTAAAGAGAAAAACATATCTTTAAAAAGAGCACTGGTACTGGAATTCCTTCATTCACATGCTTTCATTTATTTATCATGTATTTATTTTTAAATTTATATCCTGCCGCTCCCAGCAAGCCATCTCACGGTGGGTTACAGATAAAACCCCAATAAAAACATAAAACAATTAATTACCTCATTTAAAACTACTTTAAATATCCAATGGCAGCAACAACTCCAAAATCCCATAATCATGCCATCCGGTGTCAATGAGTCCCCATGTGCCAGCTCACCACACCCAGTGATAGTTATCTGATGGAGACTGCTAGTCTCTAGTTCTTTTGACCGAGCTTCTAAGCAATAGCAAGGTACATGTCAGGCAACCCTTAAGGGGAAGGCATTCCAAAGGGGAAATGCATCCAATGAAAAAGCTGTATCTCTGGCTTTCTACCTCACCTCTGCAGTCAGTGTATGGGAAATGGATTTTAATTGGTTGGCTGGACAGTATAGGAGAAGATGATTCTTCAAGTAACGTGGCCCCAAGCCAATAAGGGTAAGAACCATGCTTTTAATGGTATCCGGAAACAAGTGGAAAGCCAGAACTTTCAGCTCAAGGGTGATATGATTCTTATATTCAGGTCCTTTCCCTGCAGATCTCTGTTGCAGAGATCTGTACTGAGATGCAGAGATGGTACTGAGAATGGAATTGTCTCCTAACCAGAATTTTTTGCAATCAGAATCTTTCAATCATTGACCTGGAGGTAGTTCTTACTTCTTTTTGAGTTGTCTAGGAAGTCATAGTCTTCCAGCAATCAGACCAATTGCCACTTTTTCCTATGTATCATCACCTGCAGGATACCAGCTTGGAAGACTTTCCCTGGGCAACAGAGAAGCAATTATGGCAATATTTCACAATTCCTTGGAATTCCCAGTTGTGAAACATTAACCAAAGGTGATTTGGCAGAGGCTGAACCCATGTTAGTGATTATCATACCTATTTACATTCTTCATAATTTGCTTGTGCTCCCATTTCCATTGGCATGAATGAGATAAATAGCCCTGAAATACTAATTAAATCAGCTATCAAGTTTGAATATGTAATAGAAACACCGTGTGTCTGAGTGAGCATTCTAAAACTTTAGAAATGAATGGCATCCATCCTCCCCTATCCATGTTTGCGATCGCTTGCTAGCTATGCAAGAACTCTGTAAGAAACCATCCATTCTCTTTTAACAGCCAAGAGGTGTTGTAGGCTCAAGCACTTAACGAATGGAACAATAAATTAGTTGTTTGACAGGAAAGATGTATGACTTGCAGCTATGTTACGAATGGCAAGGATTAGAAATCATACCTTTAATTTAGATATATTGATCAAACCAAATTAAATTTTCATGAGGGAAAAAAAATTTCACACCTGGAAATTCTGGATTTTAATGTAGAGATTATGTCACATCACAGAACTATTCTATACAACCAGTATTATTTCTTCCAACATAAATACTCAGAGAAAATAAAATTTTTATAACCTTGCGTGGAATAACTATTAGGCTTGTGCTGGAGTTAACTGCATGGGTAACAGCTAAAAGTTTATCTACCCGCCTTGATAATATGGGATCTTATCCAATGCACCATGTTCTAGATTTGCTTGCACCCTTTTGTATTTTTTATGAATTCTTCATACATCATAAAACTCTGTACTTTTGATATCAAGCCTCCATTTTGTGGACATCCATCTAGTTCCATTTGTACACAGAACCAACTTTTATCTTCTAGTCATATGAACTAAAGTAACAGTCAAAGGACTGGTGACTGGTGAAAGGATTAGGAATGTGCCTAATTGAATACACACTTAGAATAATAGAATCATAGAATCATAGAGTTGGAAGGCAACTCCAGGGTCATCTAGTCCAAACCCATGCACAATGCAGGAATTCATGGCCAAGTGATCCCTCCACTAAACATCTCCAGAATCCAGCCTGGCCTAGAGGAAATTCACCTACCATCCCACACTATGCAAGGAAGGGCCACAAGAGACAAACACTGGCATGTCCCTTCCTGTTCACCCACTCACAATCTGCCTAAGTTCATAAAATCAGCATTTCTGTCAGATGACTATATAGCCTCTGCTTAAATAATTTCAAATAAGAAGAATTCACCACCTACCGAAGAAGTCTCTTCCACTGAGGAGCTGCTCTGTCAGGAACTTCTTCCAGATATTTAGCTGAAAATTCTTTTGAATTAATTCCAACCCATTGGTTCTGGTCCGCCCTCTGT
The DNA here is from genome assembly GCF_049243985.1 of Paroedura picta. Classification (NCBI taxonomy): domain Eukaryota; kingdom Metazoa; phylum Chordata; class Lepidosauria; order Squamata; family Gekkonidae; genus Paroedura; species Paroedura picta. The sequence goes on along the minus strand of NC_135372.1, from coordinate 57,126,691 downwards.
GGCAACAGAAAAAAACTCCATCTTCTATATTACAGCCTTTAATTTGAAGATGGTTATCATATCACCTCTTAATCGTCTTCTCAAGGCTAAACAGAAAGCTCCCTCAACCTTTCCTCATACAACTTGGCTTCCAAACTCCTCACCATCCTTGTTGCCCTCCTTTGGGCATGCCCCAGTTTCTCTACATCTTTCTTCAGTTGCAGTGCCCAAAACTGAACACAGTACTCCAACTGAAGTCTTACCAGAGTGGTGTAAAATGGCAACATCACTTTGTGTGATATGGACACTATGCTTCATTTAACACAGCCCCAAATCCTGTTTGGTATTTAGATACAAAGTCACACTGCTGACTCATGTTCAATGTCGAGTCTACTAAGACCCCCAGATCCTTTCCACTGCTAAGACAAGTCTCACCCATCCTATAGTGATGCATTTGATTTTTCTTACCTAAATGAAGAACTTTACATTTATCAGTATTGAAATTCATTCTATTCATTTTAGCCCAGTTTTCTATCATATCAAGATCATCCTGTATTCTGATTCTGTCTTTTGTTGTGTTTGCTACCCCTCCCAGTTTAGTGTCATCTGCAAATGTAATAAGCACTTCCTCTATTCCTTCATCCAAATCATTTATAAATATGTTGAACACTACAAGGCCCAGGAGAGATCCTTGAGGCACTCCACTCGCCACACCACTCCAAGAAGATGATGAACCATTTACAAGCACCCAATGAAGAATTGTATCTAAAGAGAAGACAAGAAACTCTTGGTATCAGGCAATTAGTCAGACCTCTCAAGTGATTAATCAAGGTATATTTAACAACAAAGGATCCTGCTCTCTTTGTTTATCAAAATAAAGCCTTCTGAAGGGACATCTGCGCAAATAGATAAAATCAGCAGCTTCCATTCACAGGTATTCTCAGTGGCAACTCTCACATTATAGAATTATCTGCCTGAGACTATTAGGAAGGCCCTCATCCTGCTATGATTTCATAAAAAATGCAGAACAGAATATGTTCTGATGGGCATTCTTGTACACTAGAGCTGTGATGAAATGGATCAGTTTGGGAGATGACCTCTACTACAAATATTGTGCTTTTTCTTCCAGTTTTTCAATCGTGTTTTACTGCATTATAAGAATCTTTGCTGTTAGATTCAAATACATATCATATTTTGAATCGACTTGCTTACTAATTTTAAAATTTTGCTTTAGAAGAAGAAGAGTTGGTTCTTATATGCCCGAAGGAGTCTCAAAGCGGCTTACGATCGCTCCCTTGCAGACCCTGCAGAAGTGAGCTATGAACAAGTCCTTTGAAACAAAGAGCAGGGGGAGGAGGATGGAAGTGACTCTCACGGGTGGGTAGTTGGGAGGGCGGGGAAAGGGACAGACTGACATTTCCCTTCCTGATGTCCCTGCTGTGACTTGTGGCTCATTGTCTCCCACAATAAGAAAGGGACTGTGGATTTATCCACGTTCCCTTATCGTGGGGCAATGCGCAGGTCACAGGAGGCAGATGACATCATCAGGAAGCATGAATAAACCCCGCAAACAAAATGAGGGTGAGCTGAGGAAAATGACTCATGCGTAAATGGCCCTAGGGACTTGCTCTTTAAACATGAAAACTTGAAAGTTAGAGAAAATAGTACGCATATTGCAATACTGTTGCATTGTTATAATCCTATGTAATTGCCAGTAAAAAAATAATGGCTCCTGGTAAGGGGAGGATGGCCATTGCTACTGCCAAGCCTTGCAAGAGTTCAGAAGACTGCCAGACCACCCACCATTTTCCAGTGGAGAGAGTAAGCACTGCTGCCTCGATGCTGGCTTGGGCATATCTAAGGCCAAATTGGTCCTTTCCTTTTAAAATTTAAAGGAATACATGTGGGGGCCAGGTCTACCTGACTATCAGCTGTTGGCCAGAAAGTTACCCTTCTCTACTCCAGTGCCTCCTTGAAACACTATTGAAATTCCCACAGATAAATTTTCATTAAACCTGGAATTTTGAGGTTTGTGACTTTTTAATGGAAATACAGCATATATGGCATCACTTAATTAGCAGATTTTTTAAAAAATTGCCCTTAGCTGGGTTTAGAACCTATAGGAATATTAGGTAGCATGCCTTATTCCTGATGCTCAAATTACTGTTTTGACCTGAGCATGAGAATTCATTTCATTTCATATATTTTTACTTTTAATTTAAAAATGAACTCTTTTGTTTCAGGTTGTTTCAGATTGTTTTGTTATGGTTTCTTTTGCTATACCAGTTTAATTTTCATCAGTCTATTTTGTCATTATTTCCCACTGGGTTCAGTGGAAGATCTCCCCCCCCCCTTTCTTGGATCTGTACCTTCATGGTTTTCCATTCAAACTGATTAAAATGCAGGACTGTAGTAATTCCCTAGGACATCCATACTGCCAAATTTCAGAGACACAGAATACGCTGCCTACTTTTTGGAGGCAATAAAGGCAACCATGGGGCTATGAAGGTTTTCAAGAAAGACAAGAAGGAATTGAGGGGGAGAGGGAATGAGATGCCTTCCTTAAGTCCTTAAGTTTTCTGCTTGTATATTCTAATAAAGTTGGCCAAATCTGAGGATACATAATTTTGGTGTCTGAAGTTGTGGACATACAAGACAAAACTTTGTACAAACCTGAAAATTGCCCCAAGAAACCCTCAGTGACTGCTAAGAAACCACAGCATTCTAGGCTTGGCTTCTGTCAGCAAAGTCAGGGGTGGGCAGGGCCCTTTACACAGCTATTTTGGCCTTTAAGGGATGAGTCCCCCTTCCCTGACAAGTCTTTGCAGGTTCCTACTAGTAAATAATTAACAACAAAGAATATAAAGATTCACTGGGATCTTGCTGATTTCTTTCCTTCCATGCACATTTTATTCACATATGCATTTAACTACTTTCTTTTGTTTTATATCAAAGCTGGCTTGGACTGCTGCTGTATAATTTGTGTTGCCCGTGAAAGAAACAACAACAGTGGTCAGCAACACAAAATTGTCTCCCTTTCCCCATTCCTCTGAAAATGCTGAAGCAGCTTACAGTGATGAATTAAGCTTTTAAATGGTTTTCCAAAGGCCTTCAGTTCCAAACTCTGTTTTGAAAAAAAGTTTCAGACAGCAAAGAAATGCATTTAAAACACACCTTCAGATTTCACAAACTGAACAAAAGCAACAGCAATAGCTATCTGCAGGAGAAAAGCTGAACAGGATATCAGGTAAAACAAGATATTATATACTAAAGGAGTTGACAAAATTTGGGAACCTGAGCCTATCAACTAAGAATTTTTAAAATCTTGTATATTACATCACCTTGTGATAAAAATGACATTTATTAACATTATGTCCAAAAACAGGCACGACGACTGTTACTATTTAATAGAATCTGATGAATGGAAGTGTCTATACACAAAAAAGTCAAGGGAAAATTGTTTTAAAGTATCAAAGCAGTGGCAACATACACCCTAGAGACTCTCAGGAATGGAAAATAATATATATAAATTCAAGACTTTCTTGTTAATAATAATAACTGGTAGATCACCCCAGTTGTTGTTACTGGAGTGTTGTTACTAATATAATAATTTTGACATGACATAGGAAGGGTCAATTTGTCCCTAATAGAAGTCACAAAACATTTAGGATAGGGTGGATATTGAAAAACTTACAGTTTATAAGAATTTAGAAAGCTATGTTATTGGATCAAATGTTGATGGCCAGTGCTACATTTAATAAACTAATAGCAAGTAATGGCATAAGTTGTAGAGCAACATTTAACAATTTATTGATCTAGGATTAAGAATTTATTTTTGCCAATAAACAAGTGTAAAAAAAAAAACAGTGCACACTCACCCAGTTTGTGGAGTTGGAGGTCTTCCCAGTCAGCCTTGGTTTTTACCATCCTGAATAATTTGTGCCATCTGCCACCTTGACCACTACAGTACTGAGCCCTAGTTCCAGATCATTTCAGAAGAAATTACATCGTGCTGGTCCTTGGGGGACTCCACTGCTTACTTTCCTCCATTGTGAAAACTGTCCCTTTAATCCCATTCTTTGCTTTCTGTCATTTAACCAATTTTTAATCCATAAGAACCTGTCTTCTTATCCTATGACTGCTAAATTTACTGAGGGGTCTTTTGTAAGGTACCTTATCAAGTCCAGATCACCATGACCTTACTTTCTCAAAGAACTCAAAAAGATTGGTAAAGCAGGACTTCCCTTTGCAGAAACCATGCTGATTTTCCCTCAGCAGACTTTGTTCTTATATGTACCTATTTTATTTATTTATTTATTTATTTATTTATTTATTTATTTATTTATTTATTTATTGGACTTATAGCCCTCCGCTCCCACAAGGCTCACGGGAGGTCACATACAGTAAAAACACATAAAAACACATAAAAACCTCTAATACAATAAAATCCTTGTAAAACTAACAGCCCAATCTAACCCAACCCAATCCAAGTGGTGGCGGTTGTATATAACTCAACCCAATTCCTGAGGGAAGGGATAAACGAACCACCAGAATATCCCTGGGGGGGAGTCTGATCTAGCTTCCAGGCACCGGCCTCAACCATAGACCTGGTGCAAGAGCTCCGTTTTGCAGGCCCTGCGGAAAGCTGGTAAATCCCGCAAGGCCCATATATCTTCCGGGAGCTCATTCCACCAAAAAGGCCCTGGCCCTGGTTGAGGCCAGACGTGCCTCCTGGGGACCAGGTACAACCATCAAATTTGTGCCTGCAGAGCGCAAGGTCCTACGGGGGGCATAGGGCGCAAGGTGGTCCCTCAAGTATGTGGGTCCCAGACTGCTGAGGGCCTTAAAGGTTAGAACCCAAATCTTGAATCTGATCCGGGCAGCAATTGGTAGGCAATGCAGCTGCCTCAGCACAGGCTGGATACGGATCCTCCAAGATGTCGCTATGAAGATCCTTGCAGCTGCATTTTGTACCAGCTATAGTTTCCGGATCAGCCGCAAGGGTAGGCCTGCGTAAAGCGAGTTACAGAAATCTATTCTGGAGGTAACCGTTGCATGGATCACTGTGGCCAGGTGGTCAAGAGACAGGTAGGGCACTAGTAGCCAAGCCTGGTGAAGGTAGAAAAAAGCCTGGTCCACTACCTTCTTGACCCAATAACTCTATCATTAATTACAGTTTCTACAGCTTGGTGTAGTGCTTAGGAGTGCGGACTTCTAATCTGGTGAGCCGGGTTTGATTCCCCGTTCCCCCACATGCAGCCAGCTGCGTGACCTTGGGCTTGCCACAGCACTGATAAAGCTGTTCTGGATGAGCAGTAATATCAGGGCTCTCTCAGCCTCACCTACCTCACAAGGATGTCTGTTGTGGGGAGGGGAAAGGGAAGGAGATTGTAGCCCGCTTTAAGACTCCTGGTAGAGAAAAGTGGGATCCAAGAACCAACTCTTCTTCTAATTTGCCTGGGACAAATATTGGGCTGACTGCCTGTAATTTCCTGATTCACTTCTGGAAGCCCTCAGAAATATTGGTGCAACATTTGCTACCATCCAGTCTTTTGGTACAGTGTTCTATGGGTTTCCCATCACCCCAGTTTCTCTTTGTATATTCTAAGGGGCCAGAGAGATTGCTGTATGTTGCACATGAAGTATTGGTGTCTTACCTGGGGTTTATATAGCAATTAGGAGGGCAGTGATTAGGATTTAGTTAATATTCTAAATTGCAAGATGGTTTGGGAGGCTGGTGAGGACAGAGGTAGCTATCTTCTCATGGGACATTCAAAGTTAAGCCAGGGATCTTTCTGGCATGTTATGCTAGTGTTGGGGTATGATTTGACCTCAGTGAGTCTTAGGATGATGAATGAACTCTGCTGCACATGCAACATACCACTCAATCCTAAACTGGCATTGCATTTCCATATATGCTGCTATATCCTGTTTTGGGATACAATGATGTAGAGCCTAGTCACCATCCTCAGCCCTTTAGAGGCAGGTCTCAAGATGGTGCTGCTAAAGTTTCAAAGACAACCACCTGACCATCATTGTTAAGCTGTGATATTAATTGCTGTAAAATACTCTTTGAAGCAGCATCATTCTTTGTTATATAAAACAGGCTTTTCCTTATTGTGTGAATTGTCTAAATGTAACATCTGAGAAATTAAGTGTGATATCCTTTAAAGCATTTAATAATGGCAACAGAGATGACAGATGGGAAGTACATAATCAGCTCACTTAGCTTGCTTTTCACCTGTCAAAGTAATGGGGATAGTGAATATAACCCTGCTTTTATAGGAGTTTATTTTGGATAAGAGACTGCCTATTATACACAGGTGTTTTCCTTTGCATTTACTGGGCATGGCTGTCAGATTCTCTTTGTCTTGAATTGATTTTCCTCCCTTCAAGACTCAAGTTCCTTTCTGGTTGCTGTTTCCCTGGGTCTTCTGAGAGTGCTTTTGTTCCGATTTTCCCCATTTTGTTTTCAAGCTGAAGGTAATTCAAAAGCATCCAGATTCTCATGGATTTTCCCCTGCTCTTGAACTGCCCCTTGAAGGTCACTTCCCCATCCATATTAAGGTTGTTCTGCCCACTCTCCTGCTTTCACCATCTTCCCCCCTTCATTGGGGTACAGGCTCTATTTTCCCATAATTTTAAATTCTTTTTGACAAGCAGCATGAGTCTAGAGCAGGCCTTTTCCACCAGGGTTTTATGAAACCCTGGGGTTTCTTGACAGCCCTGGAAGGGTTTCCTGAATGGGTGGGAGTTAATACATGTTATCATTTTTTTAATTTGTTAAACATTTATCAGATGACATGACCACCCTCTCTCAAAATGGCCAATAGTAGCCCTGTAGGGGATGGGAAAGGGAGGGCTCCTGGGTGGGCATGTACACCAGCCATTCTTCTCAACCATATTTTGCACGATTGTGCCACCTCTAGGGTTTCTCAAAGCCTGAAGAATGTTTCAGGGGTTTCCCAATGGTAAAACAGTTGAGAAAGGCTGGTCTAGAGATATGTAACTATTACTAGTCTTGGATTGCTGAATTAAAAATAAATAAATAAAATGATGGGGGGAATTTAAAAGGAGCTGCATGAGATTTAGTTCTCAGCTGGTATTGACTTGAAAGGGGGATCAGGCATGAGGTAAATGGCAGCATTCCCAGGGTGGGAGAGGGGAAGGATTTCAGTGCTACATGCAAACAAAATAAGGGGGGGATGTCAGTACAGAGTGACATTTACATGAGATGTAAAGAGAGAAGCACTAGAATGGGAAGCCTAAAGTTCTGAAAGCATTTTCCCTTTTAATCCTTTAGTGAAGAAAGATTTGGAGGGAGATCATCTTGGCAGGCTGTGGAAGCATAACATTTAAATGGCGACTGTGTTCCTTTCTGTTTCATTCAAAAAACTAAGGCTAAAATACATCTGCAAAACCTGAAGCACAAAATGGAAAGCACTTGCTGGATGCTACTGTGCAGCTGAGACAGTTTAAGATAACTTTGGACACTGAATCCCACACAAGTGACATTCCACCCCAATTTAGAAAAGTGCAGTTTTTAATGTACCTGCAGACTAAATACACCAGAAATGGAGAATGTTGTGTAAGGTGGCCACAGAATATGAAATCTATTGGTTTATTGCTCTGAAAATCTGCAGTATGTTGTGAGTGCATAATGGGACCGAGAGCATCACATTGCAAGGAAAAGGACAAAAGCATTTGCTTTTGATGTGTCATCTATTGATGTGTCATCTTCCCAACCACCCCAGGAAAAAATATAGTATTTTGATCCTTACTAGTCTAGTTTAATATTTTTTATGTTTTAAAAAGCCCACATTTCATTTAATCAAATATAAAAATAGTTAGATGAGTGCTTTGTGCACCTCTACTCCGTATTAAATCACATCTCACTGCAGGTGGCAAACAATTTTCAGGCATTTTCCTCATATGAAGACACAGAAGTTATTATAGTTCTATACACCATGGTAAGGTCTCTTGTTCTGCACCCTATTTCCATACTTTTGTCTTGTTTCTAAAGGAAGACAACAAAGAGTTACAATGCTCAAGTGCTTAGTTAAAGAAAGCCTTTTAACAATTGGCTATCTGCATGGAAGGAAAATTACAGGAAGCATAGAGAAGCATCTCTCTCCAATTATCATCAGACCAGGTAATAAAACAAATTCTACATTTAGTTGCCAGCTGGCTATGAGAGGGGAAAACAGACAAGCTCTTTCTTTGACCCTGGTTGGAGAGGGATACTGAATGTGAATGAAATGTAACAGGGTACTAATTTGGCTACTACAATGCTTAATGGTTTAGCCGCTGGGTCTAACTGTTGCCTCCTGTGTTTTACAGGTCCACCGAACACTGAAACATGCCTAGAGATGCTGGCCGATAGGTGGGACCTGGGGATCCCCTGGAATGGAAGCTCATCTCCAGACTACAGAGATCGGTTCTGCTGGAGAAGCTGGTTGCCTGGAGGGTGGACGCTATAGCATTATCTTGTCCTCCCCAGGCTCCATCCCCAAAACTCCAGAAGCTTCCAGCCTAGATCTGAGAACCCTATCCTCCATCCCCTGCCTGTGACCAGCGGAGACCATGCAACCATCAACATGTCTGAGATATTTCTGGACATATATTTTACAAAAATATGTATCTAAGCAACTGGGGCAGTCATCTTATGCTCTAAAGATAAGGTTGCCAGGTATCCGGGGCAGAGTCTGCACTTACTTTGTTTATTCCATTGTCAATCCTGTTGAATTCAAATCGATTTGAACTCGGATCTTCCTTCCCCCCTCCCATTAAAACAGGAAAGCCAAGCCTCCCTCTTTCTTTTCTTGAAGGGGGGGTAGAGTAGCCAAGCAGGGAGCCTCTTTCTTTTCTTGGAGGGGGAGGAGAGACGATTGGAGAAGGCAGAGGAGGGAGAAACAAATCCAAGACTGACAGAAGTTGAGAGAAATTAGGGGCTTCTCCTTTAAGGCAAGCTTGTCACATTACCAGCTTTGGCCAATCAGGGGTTCTCTACCATGGAGCAAAGCCCAGATTCAAAACAGCCTGCTTTCTCAATTCGATTTTTAACATATTGAGCATTAAGAGCACTCTAAGATATCTCACAATAAAGGTAGGGTCACTCCGGATCAATCCTTCTTGTTGCAGAAGGAAAATTAAAATCGCCCCAAATCAAAACAGAAATCGCATTCTGTGTAGACGGCAGGGACTGAATCGACCTGGGATCTGAATAAAAGCTCTGTGCAGTTTACACCCGGGTATACCAGATATGCTGATATCCCTCTTTGCCTGCCATTGTTTTTTAGGCAAAAGGAGAAATATATTAACAACATATTGTGTGTGCTGTGACCTCACTTCCAGGGAAAACCCATAAGTGATGGTGGACTGTTCTATGAATCATGGATGCTCTATAGTTTTATGCTCTGGGTGCTGTGGAGATTTATGGAGCTGCCCTAGCCAGATTTTCTCAGAACTGATGTCATGCTGCAGATGACACTGTACTCCCCATCTCCCAGCCACCCAAGTCCTTGCTTCTCTTGAAGAAAATGTATTATAGAAAAGTAGTAGCAACATATAGCATAATATTGTATTGGGTTCTGCTATTTGCAGTTTGGTGGGAATGGACATAAGAAAAACCTTACAGGTTGAAGGTTCATTGTCCAAGGTATCTCAATGAGGCCACAGTGATATTGATTTCCCAGCCACCATAAAGCCAGAGGATAATCCAAATCAAGACATCCTTCTGTCATGTAGAATGCAAAGAAGATAGAGCTCTCAATCCGTTCCACCACTTTAAAGACAACACAAAAATCAGGTGGTTCTAAATAAACGTACTAACAGAAAAAAGAAAAAACCTATCCCAGGCTATCAAAATCAGTATACAATATAATATTTATACAGTACTCCTTAATAAGATATTAAATCCAATGTTAACATGTGTTTTGTCGCTATTTTAATAATTAATGAAGCAACCAGAACGGACTCTAGATTTGTACCATTTTCAGTGTTGAACTTTCATCAGTGGTTGTTTCCTATGTGAAGAAAATTACAGTAAAGTTATAGCCAGTGTCAATTCCATCATGGTACATAAATTTACAAACCCAATTTGCAAAAGAAGCATACCTACTATGATTGTAAAACTTATCCTAGCAAGGTTCCAATATTTCAATATTCATTCTATAATAAAATATAATATAAAAAATGTTTTACCAACTAGAAAACATATTTAAGGTTATTTAAATATTATAACCCTTGAAAAGTCATCTTACCTACTCAAAGTTGTAGTATAAACTCTATTGATATAACACTGGCCCTCAGCTCGCATGTATGGTAGAGGTTGTCAAGAGACCACTCCCACTGTATCATTGTCAAGCTGTAGTAATGATGCTCAAGCCCCAATTGAACCTCAAGTACTCCTAGCTTGCACTTAAAGGTATCTTTACACCGCTCCACGGGAGTGGTATAAATAAAGTAGTAAGGGGTGTGGGGGAGGGCTCGGTCCGGGATGGGGGGCAATGATTGGCCCCTTCCCCCCGGACTGACTCACCCACCCCCCAACCTACACCGCCTTCGGCCGACAGCCACCATTACATGGCTGCCCGTCAACAAGGCAGGTAAGCAACCACCCTTCTCAACCTCGCCCTCTTCCCCCTCACCACTCAACTTTGCTGCCACCATTTCCCTGCCCCCAAACACCCAGACACCCACCCTTCACAACCCCCAATTCAACTCCGCTGCCCCCCTTGCCAACTCCGCCGCCGGCACTTCACCGCCTCCAAACACCCAGGCACCCAACCTTCTCAACCCCCAACACTTCCCCCGCCCCCCCTTGCGACTTGCCCCCCCACCCAGTGGACCCTTCCCCCTTCCTTCCTCCCCTGCCCCGGCTCCTTTCATGGCACCTCCCTGCCTGCCTTCTTTCCTCCCAGAATTCAATTTCCCCTCCCTCCCTCCCTCTCTCCAAGAATCCAATTTCTCCTTCCTTCCTTCCTTCCTTCCTTCCTTCCTTCCTTCCTTCCTTCCTTCCTTCCTTCTCTCTGTCTGCCTCTCTCTCTCTGCCTCTTTCTCCCCCTCTCACTTGCTCTCATTCTGTCTTCCTGCCTTCCTTTCTTCCTTTCTTCTATCCATCCACCCACCCACCTCCCTAGTGCCCACTGTATTTCTTGTACAGTAGGCTTAATTTCTAGTAGCTTTATAAAAAGCAAGAAAGCTCCTAACTAATATTCAAACCACTAGATATCAAAGTGTCCAATGAGTATTTATTAAAAAATTATCTTTTTCTCAAAATTCTGTTAATGTCCAATTTATGTTGTCCAACTTGTACCATTTGCTCCTTTTGCCGGCAAAGGACCTACGCTTCTTCGTGATTGAGCAAATTGTACAAGTTGTGGACAAAATTGAGAGGGTGCAGAGGAGGGTGATGAGGATGATTCAGAGTCAGGGAACCAAGCCCTATGAGGAAAGGCTAATGACTTGGGAATGTTCAGCCTGGAGAAGATGAGGTTGAGTATTTAAAGGGCATCCATATAGAGGATGGAGCAGAGTTGTTCTCTCTTGCCATGGAGGGACAGCCTAGAACCAATGAGATGAAATTAATTCAAAACAAAATCCCTCTAAACATCCGGAAGAAGTTCCTGACAGAGCAGTTTCTCAGTGGAACAGGCTTTCTCACGAGGTGGTGAGTTCTCCATCTTTGGAAATTTTTAAACAGAGGCTGGACAGCCATCTGATGAAGAGGCTGATTCTGTTAAGGCTCAAGGGGGTGGCAGGTTACAGTGGATGAGTGATAGGGATGTGAGTGCAGGGGGTTGGACTAGATGACCCATGAGATCCCTTCCAACTCTATTATTCTATGATTCTATGATCCAGCTGAGTTCTGATGAGACTTTCAGCTAGCCCATTCTGTTGCAGAGTATAAGCCACTGATTTGTTGTGAATTGTACCTTCCTGGGCCAAAAAAATCTTTAGAACTCATTACAGAACTTTAGAACTCTTCCATTATCTGCGAATAAAGTCTTTACTGAACAGGAGTGCTTATTCTTTACATAAGCCAGATAGCCTCATCTTTGAATTTCATGACGTATACTTGATCAAATCTACATCAATCGTGAAAATCACATATTGATATCCATCTCTTCCAGCCACGATCAGCCCCACAATATCAGGGTGGATCACATCAGGCACCTTAAAATGCTTAGGTGAGTGATTTCCTCTATCACTTGAAGCAGCCCCCTTTGCCACAACACAAGAAGAAGAGTTGGTTCTTATATGCCGCTTTTCCCTACCCAAAGGAGGCTCAAAGCAGCTTACAGTCGCCTTCACTTTCCTCTCCCCACAACAGACACCCTGTGTGGTGGGTGAGGCTGAGAGAGCCCTGATATCACTGCTTGGTCAGAACAGCTTTATCAGTGCCGTGGCGAGCCCAAGGTCACCCAGCTGGCTGCATGTGGGGGAGTGCAGAATCGAACCCGGCATGCCAGATTAGAAGTCTGCACTCCTAACCACTACACCAAACTGGCTCTCAAACAAAATTCACAGACCTCTGGCTGCTTGCATCCAGTTCACCAACGGGCAAATCACAGTCCTTCCAAAGTCTCTTCACAGAGTTCTAGGATCTGTGTGCCAGTGCCATGTGCCCTCTGTAAAGGCATTTCTTATGGCTGCAGTTCTCTTTCTCATTCCCAGAGGCCTGTTCCAAAGAACTTGCTGACTGCATTCCTACAGCGCACAATAGCGTCCTTGTCAATTACCATCAAAATCCCTAGGAATGCCTATTAGTGGGCTTTAGATACCTAAAGAGCAAAATCTCACATTGCTCTATAGTGGATTTACATCACTCCTATGATACCACCTGACGGAAGGTGGCATGGTATAGCCCAGGCTCGTTAGATCTCAGAAGCTAAGCAAGATTGGTATTTGGAAGGGACACCAAGAAGGAATATAATGGCAAACCTTGCCTTAACAGCCTGTTGCTGGGGTCACCATAAATTGGCTATGTCTTGATAGCACACATACACACGATATTGCCCACTGGAATTCTGATGTGCATATGTGGAGCTGAGACTAGACAACCCCCAAATCTGAAAAGCAGAATATTTGAATTCTTGTTCAAGCATACCCTGTTCTGATTATATTGCTTGACAACATTCAGCTCTAATAAACTTCAAAGACAGTTTGTAGGTTGCATCTAGCTCAATTAATAGGATGGCTAAACTTCAGGATCTGTAGTGGTTTCTTATAGTGCTGTGATTGTAACTGATGGTAGCAGTTGTTCAGATGCCAAGACAAGTGAAAAAGCCCATTTAATGTTATGGTTCGTTAGAGCAAAATAATACAAGTTCTGTTGCTCCACTTTAAACACAGTGGCACCAGAAAAGGTACAGGAAAGTCACCATCCATCCCTCGCAAATAAATTGCAGCACAGTAGTGTATGGTATAAAAGATATATTTATTACTGCATCTCAATGCATTGGGCTCTGCAGGTAGGAGATAAGAAACCGGTATAGGACATACTGTCACAATAAGAACACACAGCATGCTACTATGAAGACTAATTTTGAAATGAAAAATAAACACAGAATTATCTTTATTCAAAAGAAGAAACAATTCCATGTAACAATATAACACTGGATGCAATTAATATTACTTCCTATTACTAATTTTTTTAAGCCAGGGAATTGCTTCCCTAATTCATGCTGAATTTAAAAGCCTAACATGGAAGGGGGATTGAACATATATCTATTTCCAAGAAAGATGAGAGGATGCAGAAACATTTCAGGACTATTTTACACACTGGCATGGCACAGAGGCAATGATAAACCATGATTTTGCAAACCATAATAAGGACAAATCATGGTTTGAAATTGTATCTGATTCATCAAATGATGGTTTGATAGTGGATGCCATCACAAAACCCTGGCTGAGAAAGCCTGGTATAATAATTACTACACTAAGAAAAATAACCTTGACCTGGGAAGATCCTGGATCAGATTTAACCTAATTAGGCTGTCAGACCTGGCATTGGTAGTTATCTAACAATTTCCAACCTTTTTGATATGGAGACTCACAAGTCCAAATTTACGTGGTATAATGACCCATCCAGAGCTAGCCCCAGATTTTTGTGGGGTAGATTCATCCTAGGCAAACTATGACCTTGGCACTCATCTAGCATTCAGTTTTCTAATGTCCCCCTACTGATTTCTTTGAGAAACCAAGAAACATTTCATGAAGGGCACATTTGTCCTCACAATGAACCCCAAGCAAATGGCATTTTGACATGCACAACCTTTGCATATGGAAGTTACATTTTAGCCTCTGACCACCCTCTCCTTCTCCATCACTCCCTTTAACCTCCCCCCCCCAAAGAATTAAAAAAAAATCACTCTGGTAGTTATCAGGACAAATTTTACTTAACTGATATGTGTATAGAGTGAAGAAATACCAGCTAATGTATAACATGGAAGATACTGGGCTTTTCCACATTTTCATTTTCCTTGTTTGTATGTTACTGCTGTTTCAGGAGGGAGGGTCTATTCCACCTGTGTTTTGCTCCCTCTCGTGGCAGAGTCAATATTACATCAGCATGTCCAACATAAAAACCTTCAATTTTAATCCGAAGGTAGATATGCTAGACAGTAATCAATATAATATCAAAGCGACCACTAGGGGGAGAAAAACTCATACAGAACAGAACACTACCCCCCTCTCCCAAGCAACAAGAATGCACACACGAGGAAAACGAGAATGTGAGAAAGTCCACTGTTTCCCGGGTTATTTTCCCGGTTTCGAAAATAAGGCAGCAACAGAAAGATCAGAGGCAGAAGGCCTTTCAGATGCTTCATGACCCACTGCTTTGTGTCAGCAATGATTCCTAAATGGGAGTGTAATTCTGGTTAGGGTATGTGAAATTGTAAGGGTATGTGAAATCTTTGGAGAATGTTAATGTGCTATGTATACATTTAAGCATCATTTTTAATTATTTCAGTTATACCGAGCTATGAAGGTGACTTAGCTGGGAATGAGGAGGTAAAATATAATACCAAGAGCTTCACAGTCGCACCACAGCTGACTTCCCTGTGGAGCTCTGCAGGATGCAGTGCTGTCCCACACTTTATTTAGCATCTTTATCTCTTGTCCAGCTAGCCTAGGGATTTGAACTTGGATGCCCTCAATACGTGGATGAGTGGATGACACTCAACTCTACCTCCTAATGGACAGCCACCTGGATTTGCCCCCAGAAACATTCACCAGTTGTTTGGAAGCAGTGATGGTTTGTATCAAGCAGAGCCACCTGAAATGCAAACCCTCCAAGATGGAGGTCCTGTGGTTGGGTAGGAAAAGACCAGGAGAGGAAGCATGGTTGCTCTGCCTTGATGGTGTACAAATTATTTTTGGTATGATTTTTGATGCCACCTTATCTATGGAGGCTCAAGTCACTCACTACCTGAAGGACTGCCTTACTTGATTATCCCTCAAAGAGCGCTTTGCTTCATCAACATGAACAGGCTGGTGATCCCGGGCCTGAGAAACATATGCTTGGCCTCAACCTGAGCCAGGCTCTTTTCGGTCCTGGCTCCTACTTGGTGGAATGAGTTCCTGGAAGAGCTGCGGCCCTACAGGAACTTTCACAGTTTTGAAGGGCCTGCAAATGGAGTGTTAATGCCAGGCATTTGGGTGGGGCCAATGAGCTCAGAGAACACCACTAATAAGGACCCTCCTCTGCAATATTCCTGCCATGGAATGAAAAGAGAGCAGAGCCAATTTGATCAGCAAAGACAAGCAGCTACGGTGAGTAGGATCATTTTAAGGTTTTAAATGTTATTGCTTTTAATGGTTATTGTTACTGAATTGTTGTAAACTGTCCCAAGACAGCTATGCCAAGAGGGGCAGTTATAAAAATTGAATAAATAAATGAGTTGTACAATGACTACCACTAGTCTTGAAAACTAAAGCGATCTGAGAGAAATTTTGAAGAGGTTGAGTATAGCCAAATAAAATATCAGGTTCTGAAACCATTTTAAGATGCCAGTGAGTATTTCTGTATTGTTAATATATCTCCAAGTTGTTTTTCTCTCACATCTGGCATGCGATTACAGAAATCTTAATCAAGTAATTGTATGAGTTTTAGTTGATTAATCAATTAACTCAGTATAGATTTGCATATAAATAAAACAGTATTTCTGGAGAAAAAGCATATTTTACTGGTTTTGCTACAATAAGCACCATTTTAGAAGAGATATTCTCTTGTGTGTGAGACAGAATGGGTAATATCTCTGTCAAGATGGTGTCTGCCATTAAGTGTTTGCTGGGGTTTGTGTATTAAAACATTTAACTATGTGTCAGATTATAATGCTACCAGGAGAGGAGGGGGTTGATTTTCTCTGATTCTTCCAGATGCACCCCATTGGATTTCCTGAAATGCTATTCCCAAGGGCCGTCTAAAACCGGGTGAGAAGAAAAGTAAGGTTTTCAGTGAGAGGAATTGGAATTGATTTACACCAGTGAATTTGCACCACTTAGCATCCAATTCAATGCTTAAAAATCTGCTGCTTGATAAAAGGTGCCAACAACTATACTTAAACGAGAGACTTTAACAAATTGAATTGATTAAATGTTATAGCCCTAGTTAAAATTAAATAAAAGAATGGCACGGTCATATCACAGGAATCAACCATGTAACTAATAGAAGACCTGAGTATGATTAGCTTAGCGAAACATCAATTGGGGATGGAAAAAGCAGTTGCATGTCTCAATTTCACATGTTATCACTGCTTCCTATTGGGTCAACAGCCTGCCATTAACCCAAGACATTTTTACTCGCTCTCACACAGTACTCATCAGGATTGGAAGCAGACCTCAGTTTCAATGATCAATAGGTACCTATGACTACATAGCTCCATTTCCTTACTCAGACACAAGATTTCTCCTCTATTTTCCTTTCTTCTAGCTGAGCACTTCCTGTATCATCTTCTTTTCAGAAGTTCTATGGCTGTCCCACCTGGTCACTTATTGTTGCTGCTAGCTCACCCAGGAACTTGAGGGAAGGGACAAGATCATTCTCTTAACTTAAACTAAAACATACGAGAGGCTTTATAACATGAAAAAAACAAACCAACTATTTTATTCAACATGGAGGAGAAAAGGTCAGGTGAAATCTGGGATAAAATGTCTGAGTTAAATCAATAAAAACACAGAATTAACTAAATATTTTCACAAACTACAGTTCATATCTTTACAACAATTGAGAGTTTTAAAGCTTTTTACACTTGAATATTTGAGATGAGAAGACCTTTAGCGTTTCCTAAACATTCCAGTTCACTTTATTGAATTTAACTGACTCTTTAGATTTCAGGAGGCAGGGGTATACTTCCAAATGCCCAAATTACTTTTCTGAACAAACCAGGGATCACTCCACTCTTTAGAGCTCACTTTCTTTCTCTCACTAGAAGATCTACCCTTTTTTCAGGCCTTAATGGTGGTCTTCACTCATCCACCCACTCCTCCTGCCAAACTTCCCAGTCCTCAGTCAGTAGTGTTGTGTATGAAGCCCTGCTGAGGACCAAGCTTAAGATCTGAGGCAGGATAGAAAATCAGAGCCACCAACTGGCTCTACAGGAGCTGGCTTCTCCACAGGAACCAGTATAGTCATACGGGAAAGCTGCAGCCTGATTGGTCAGCTTGTGGGAGGATCTGCCAATCCATTTAGACTATGTTTGTAACCAATCACTTGCAGCTGTGGGTCGATCTATTGTATATCGTACGAATATATTGGGGGGCTGTTGTGGGATATTTCAATGAAATCTTGGTGCTACTTGTATCATGTGTCTTCACCAATAAAGAGCTGTAACGATTCCAGTGTCTGTATGTCCTTGACCCATGGATCTAACTAGTATGAAATTGTTTTCAGTCAGAGCTAAGCTGTCCTCTGTCAGAGCTGAACTTTCCACGATGAGGACTAAACTATAACTGAGTTCTCTTCAGCAGACAGTTCCCAAGTATTTCTGCTTAATTGACACTAACCAATCAAATTCCTCTGAGCAGCTAGTCACTCAGTGCTCTCTGGCTCGGTGAGGCATTAACTCTTCACGGTCCTTCACATGTTTACACAGCACCTATGAGTGTTTACAGCACAGCCCATCACATCGCCACCCAATATAGTTCCTCTTCCTGCCTCCTCTATCTTAATAGCTTACTCAGCCATAGATTGACAGCAGTGCAGGTATTTTTTATACCCTCTACTGCAGGTGTAGTCAACCTGTGGTCCTCCAGATGTCCATGGACTACAATTCCCATGAGGCCTTGCCAGCAAATGCCAGCATTTGCTGGCAAGGGCTCATGGGAATTGTAATCCATGGACATCTGGAGGACCGCAGGTTGACCACCACCACTCTACTGGCATCAGACTGAGCATACCACCATCTTTTCAGCATTATGTTGACATATCCACTGCAGCCCTGTTGAACTTTATTTGATGCTTTGTGTAGAAAAACAGCCCTAATCAAACAGGAGGAGTCAGTGACAGACAATGAAGAAAATATTCACTCTGCTGTGTACACTGCAAGGTATGTCAGTGTGAAGTTAAGACAGATTTGTCCAATCATGTGTTCCTGGCAAAGTATGTCACTAAATTATATGTGATGTACCATGGTTTCACTAAAGTTTTCATGTGCTTCCCTTTTACTAAGGACATTGTATGTCTTGGCTTCTTTATGCTGGAAGTAAATTTAGAAAAACATAACTTTATTTCTCTAATAATATGGTAATTCCTTAATAGCATGTTTAAGAATTCCAAGCAATTGATGCTAATTTTAAGCTAAAGAGGTACAGTCTAGATGTGAATAAGGCTGGATAATTATACAGCTAACATGCCTGAATGTTAATAGCTTTTCTTTTTGCATATATTTGGGAACATATTCTGAAGCTGTTTTGTACATACAAGTCTTATGTTCAGGATCAGTTCTACTCTGCGGACCATTCTGCACCCAGAAAATACTGTGAAAAGGTTACCTCTTGGAGAAGCTTAAAAAAAAATGTCTTACACGATGTCGCCAGCATCCAGCATTCCAGCAGCAAACCAGCAGCTACATCCTTCATTTTAAAGCGGTAGTTGGGGAATCGCATAAAGTGGATTCCCCCAACTATATTGCATGAGCGGGAGGAGAGCAACCAGCAGTCACTAGCGAAAGGGCTGTGCATAACCAAACTGGCCAGAAGTAGCATGCTCTCTGTCTCCAGTGCCCGTCCTCGTGCTGGTATTGCCAGTCCTTCTCCACAGCCATTGCAATCTGCCGTGCGGAGTGCCTGGAAGCGTCAGAAAGCGGGAGAAGAAAGTGAGAGAGCAAGGAGGTGAGAAATGGTGGGAGTCGCATTTTTAATAGCGTTAGGCAATTGCGGTTGCTTAACACTAGGTTTTTAGAGGTGCAGAATGGCCCTGAGTAACCTGATAATTTTATAAATTCTAGGGGAAAATAGATATATTAAGCCATAATGTGTCTAAATAACATTTTTAAATGATCTACTTCTCTGTCTTAGGAAATGTTTATTCAAACTTTACACACACAGTATAATATGCTTACCTGGATGTGTAATGGACATTTGTATAGCAAAGGATACAAGAGTGCTACAGTTATGATAAATGACCAATAAAGAAACATAAAAGCTCCCCAACTTGATACATGCCTAAACTCTGAGTTTTCAGCTCCTACTCTTCTTTCCGGCCTACATGAGGCAGAGCCACCATAGTAGTAGTAAAGGCACTGGGAGGGAGCAAAAGGAGGGCTAAGTGTGTGTGTAGTGACGTCACTTCTGGAGTATGATGGGGACGTGGCCAGCTGACCATTTCTGGGGCTCCTCAAAGTCTGAAAAATTATTTCAAGGGCTCCCCCATGGTTAAAGGTTTGAAAAAGGCTGTTCTAACTCTTCCCTAGCCCTAGTATTCCCTCAAACAAAACACTCCCCCACCCAAAGCATACCTATGATAACCCTAACCTCAAAATAAAATCCAACATGAATCTACTATGATTTTTCACGTGTGTAATCATGGAAAAATATATTCATACATCCTATGGCCTTTCCTAATCCTGACTCTAACCCTTCCCTAGCCCTAGCCCTAGTGTCCATCCAAGGCCAAGCAGCCAATAGGGAGCCGCGCAAAGCGCAGCTCCCCATTGGCCGCTTGCCCGAGCCTCGCTTGCCCTGGCTGGGGAGTCACCAGACAGACAGAAGACGCTGCCTGCCCGGTGAATCCTCCAGCTGCCCTCCTCCCACTAGGGAAAGGAGCAGAGGCGTCCCTGCTCCTTTCCCACCGCCGCCATTTTCCGGCTTCTGCCGGACCCCAGCGCTCCTTCGCGGCAGCGGAGGAGCGCCCGGGTCCGGCAGAAGCCTCCCCCGCCCACCGCCGCCATTTTCCGGATTCTGCTGGACCCGGGCGCTCCTTCGCAGGAGCGAAGGAGTGTCCGGGGCCGGAAGAAGCTTTGCCGGCCCTCCCCAGCCAGGCCACTCCAGCGGCCGGGAGAAGCCTCCGGAAGACCTGCCGGTGGGGGGGGGGGTTTGCGCAGCCTTCTCCCGCCTGCCCTAGCGCCCATTTTATTCCCCTTTAAAATGGGCTTCATTCCTAGTGTAAAATAATGTAACAAAATATGTATACATAGCATGGCCTTCCTAACCATGACTCTAATGCTTCCTGTAAGCCTAAACACTCTCCAACCCAATCCATACGTCTGCTAACTGTAACCCTAACCTTACAATTAACCCAACATTAATCCATGATTTTTCATTTATTTTTACATGTATAAAAATGTAAATAAATATTTATACATCAGAACGCATTTCCTAAACATGACCCTAATTCTTCCCTAGCACTTATACACTGCCACATCTGAACCATACATATGTGAACCTTAACCTAAAAATTAAACCCAACATGAATCCATGATTTTTCACTTATTGATTACATGAAAAATAATTTTAAAAAATATTTGTTCATTTCATGGCCTTTCCTAATCATGACTCTAAGTCTTCACCAGCCCTTACTCTCCCTTGAAATCTAAACACTTCCCAACCTGAACCATACATATGCTAACCATAACCCTAACCATAAAATAAACTACAAAATGAATCCCTATATTTTGTACATATTTTAAATGTAAAATAATGCAAAATAATCTTTTTAAAAATATTTATACATCTTATGGACTTCTGTAACTATGACTCAAATTTTAATGTGTAAAATAATGTAAAAATATTTATACATCCCATGGCCTGTCATTACCATGACTCTTCCCTAGCCCTAACACTCCCTCCAGACCTAAATACTTCCCTCCCCAAAACCCATATTTTTAAATTACCCAAAATTTGAATCCCTGTATTTAAGCATATTTTTACACGTAAAAGTATGTAAAAAAAATTTATACATCCATGGTAGCGTTTGGGTTAACATAGGTATGGTTAATTTGGGTGAGTTTTTTAGGTCTAGAGGGAGTGTTAGGGCTAGGGAAGAGTTAGTCAATGTTTAGAAAGGCCATGCAATGAATTAAGTTTTTTAATCTTTATTTTATATGTTTAAAAATCATGGATTCATGTTGGGGTTTATTTTAAATTTAGGAATAACATAGGTATAGTTCGGGTTGGGGAGTGTTTAGTTTTAGAGGGAGCATTTAGGGCTAGGGAAGAGTTAGAGCCATTGTTAGGAAAGGTCATTAAATGAACAAATAATTGTTTACATTTTATATTTCAAAGATATGTAAAATTAGAGATTTATATTTGGGCATATTATAAAGGTTAGGGTTAGAGATGATTAGGAAAGGCCATGGGATGTATAATCTCTCCCCCATTATTTTAAAATAGGGAATCATATTAGATTATATTGTATAGTCAGGGTTAGGGTTTGCTTAAGTATATTTCAGGTTGGGGAGGGGTGAGGTTTCAAGGAAGCATAGAGATTAGGAGAGAGTTAGAGTCATCTGTATGAAAGGCCATGGGGAGTATAAATATTTTCTTACATTATTATACATTTACAAATTATGTGAAACATCATAAATTCGTGATGGGGTATATTATAGCATTAGGGTTAGCCTAAGTATACTTCGGTTTGGTGAATAGTTAGCTTCAGAGAAAGCATAAGTGCTAAGGAACAGAGTCTTGGGTAGAAAAAGCCATGGGATAAAGATTATTTTATATTATTCTACACGTAAAAAATGTTTGAAATCATGGATTCTTTTTGGTTAATTTTTGATTTAGGATACGAGTTAGCAGTGGTATGATTTGGGTTGGGGAATGTTTATGTTTAGAGGGAGCATTAAAGCTAGGGAAGATTTTGAGTCATGGTTAGAGTCATGTAAACAATATATGAAAAATCATGGATTCGTAGTGGGTATTATTTTCGGGTTCGAATAAGGGTTAACTTACATATGGGCCAGGTTATGTAGTGTTTACAATTGGATGCAGCGTTTGATCTATGGAAGAGTTAGAATCATAGTTATGAAAGGCATATTATGTGCAATTTTTAAAAACAGTACTTTACATTTTAAAAACATGTAAAATTAGGGATTCATATTAGGGTCTTATTATAAAGTTAGAGTTAGATTAAGTAAACTTTAGGTTGGTGGTTGGTTAGGTTTGGAGGGAGAGTTAGGGCTGGACAAGAGTTACAGCCATGGTTATTAAATGTGCGTGGATGTAAAATACGGATAAACTAGAAATAAAGCCCATTTTATTACTGAATAAAATGGGCGCTAGAAGCCGGTCTTCTCTCGGCCCCGGGACCAAGCTCACCGCAGCGAGGCAGCTCCTGGGGGCGAGAGAAGGCTGGCTTGGCCCCCCTCCCTCAAGACAGAAACGGCGTTCTGTCGGCTCCGGGAGTGGCCTCGCCGGGCAAGGCCGCTCCCTGGGCCGACAAAAGGCCGGCTCGCGCCCCCCCCACCCTCCACGAAGACTCAAACGGCGTTCTGTCGGCTCCGAAAGCGGCCTCGCCAGGCGAGGCCGCTCCCGGGACTGACAGAAGGCCGGCTCCCCCCCCACCCTTCGCGAAGACTCAAACGGCGTTCTGTCGCCGGGCGAGGCCGCTCCCGAGGCCGACAGAAGGCCGGCTCCCACCCACCACGAAGTCTCAAACGGCGTTCTGTCGGCTCCGGGAGTGGCCTCGCCGGGCGTCTCCCACCCCCCCACCCTCCGCAAAGCATCAAACGACGTTCTGTTGGCTCCGGGAGCGGCCTCGCCAGGTGAGGCCGCTCCCCGGGCCTACAGAAGGCCGGCTCCCGCACCCCCACCCTCCGCGAAGACTCAAACGGCGTTCTGTCGGCTCCGTGAGCAGCCTCACCCGGTGGGCGAGGCCGCTCACGGGGCCGACAGAAGGCCGGCTCCCGCCCCCCCCACCGTCCCCGAAGACTCAAACGGCATTCAAACGGAAGACCGAGTAGCAGGGCCCCGGGCAGTGCGGCCTCACCCCTGGCGCAGATCTCTGAGGGAAGGGCAGGCTTGCTGCAGCGAGGAGGCTGCGGGCTAGAAGGTGGCGATGGCGGCGTCTCCGGGTTGCTGTAGCGGCTCCTCCTGCCTGGGCCATGGTCTGTGGGGTGAGGAGCCGGGGCGGCATTCGAGCGGCTGGGGACTGTGGTGTCCCTCCGAAGCAGAAGGCAGAGTGGGCCGGATGGAGCTGGTCGTGTTCGGGCCACTTCTCGGGCTAAGTTGGGAGGGTGTGTGGGTGGAAAGGAGCAGGGCTGCCGCGTCCCTGCTCCTTTCCCCACATTGACGCGTACTGTGCGGCAGCCAAGGAGGCAATGGGGAGGCGCGCTTTGCTCGCCTCCCCATTGCCTCCTTGGTCCAGGATTGACACGAGTTTTTATCCCGGACACAGCCTGCCCTAACTCCTCCCAACCAGGCCTTACTGTTTTATTTAGTCCGCGGCGCCCTGCGCCGCGGGACGTTTAAAGATATGTGAAAAATCATGGATTTAGTTATTTATTATTTGATTTTAGCCTGCTGATCCCCCAAGCAGCTCCTAGTGGGTTACAAAGATTCCCCATTAAAAACCTCATAAAATATGCCCATTAAAACTCCAGCATGCCTTGTTGCTAAAACCCTCCCCTTTCAAATACAAACACCATCCTGCATTGGGGGTTGTGAGGAGTGCCCGGTATGTTGGCCCAGCCTCGGGAGGGGCCTCTGCTCTTATCCACCCTGGCCTCAAAAAATACCTGGTAGAAAAGCTCAGAAGAGGGAGGGGGGAAAACAGCAAGGCTGAAGTTAGTGGAATTTTTAAAATGTAGAACTACATGACTCTCTTCCTAGAAAATTACTTACTCTGAGACTTCTTTAGAAGTCTTTGGGGATTCTATTAGAATCTTCCTTATGAAACTGAAAGCATTAAGTAGCTTTGCATTGCTGAACTTAAGCCTGCCAGACTTCATATTGATAAAGGTACAGATAAAATCTAGGCGAGTAGAACAACAAATCAAAAGCTTCCTAATGGTTTACTTAAGATGGTTTCTGTGCAGTAATGCCTAAATCCCCCATAGTTCATCTAAAACAAAGCACAAGTAGATGTGCATTATGCAATGAAATTGGGTGGGGACAAGGTAGTGGGAAACACAGCAAGCTTTTTGCTGAAGAGATTAAGAAGGAGGAAGCCTGCAGGCTGATATTTTCAATTAACACCGTATACGTTTTTGAAACCCATACCATGTTTAAAATTAATGGAACCTCTTCCATTATGCTATGCCAATTTATGAGTCAATCCTAAACCAGGGGAAAGGTGAACAAACATCTTTTCAAACATCCAACAGTAAATAGTAAGGTTTCTTTCCTTTTCAAAATTAAAACATATACAATAGTAATGAGAATCAAACATGTCTGCTGTGCAGAAACATGTGATAATCTAGCCTCTAAAAATTTCCCGCTGATCTTCATATTTTGGTTTGGCAATTTTCATCTCCGAGACTCCATAACCACTAAGGTTTATTATTCTTTTACAGATGATTTTGTTCCCTAAGGCCCTGAGACTTAATTCTGGTTATAGTCCTGTCCCTACCCTAAGGAGCATCGTCTATATTGACCAGTGTGTCTGTTCCATTCTGATTATAATTGCAAAGGCACCTGCATTGAGATTAAACTCCCTACTTCCAACATGTCGTGCACAGTAATCAGAACAGGTTATTAAAATAGGCTCCGGTAATCTCTGTAGGCTCTTTAATCTTACTTTCTCTGTTTTTATACCCAAATCTCCCTCCTTGTAGTCTTCATATTCGCAGTGGGTAGAGGGAAACATTAATTGAATAGAGCGGGAGGTTGATTTAGTGGAGTTTGTCAGACCTGAACAGAAGTGTACCTCAGTTATTATAAAGCACTTGTTTAGAATTGTAACCAAATAACAATTCTCATGTCCCCTCCCAACTGCATGCCTTAAGCACAAATTGCTCTCATTCTCTCTACAAGAGTTTCTATTATCAAGACCCAGATAACACAGCTGGGAGAGGACAAGAAGCCATCGAAATTTTTCGAGGATAAGATAAGCAGCAGCACACATTGTTTTG